>NW_009259792.1:907182-928251 GCF_000687185.1 Egretta garzetta | reverse complement strand
TTTTCATCCACCAGCACCCCCAAGTCCCTCTCGGCAGGGCTGCTGTCGATCTTTTCTTCCCCCAGCCTGTACTGATACTGGGGGTTACCCCGACCCAGGTGCAGGACCTTGCACTTGGCCTTGTTGAACCTCATGAGGTTCACACAGGCCCACCTCTCTAGCCTGTCCAGGTCCCTTTGGATGACATCCCGTCCTTCTGGTGTGTCAACCACACCACTCAGCTGATATATTAAATGTAAAATTAAAATACTAAAAAAGGTTTGAGGATCAAACTGCTAATGGCAATCCCCATCCCTGATCATAAGGACTTTTCCAAACATACCAGGAGCAGGAAGTGTCCCAGTGTGTTGCTAAGCCTGATAAATGCTCAAGGCATAAAGAAACCAAGCGGGGAAGCAATCTGAGTTAGCGATTACATCATTTTAAGACACATCCCACCCTGGAGCCTTTCACTGAGAGCAATGGACTGAGACCTTGTTTCAAAGGAAGTATTAACTAGAATAGACTTAAACAAGTGCTAAGTAAATCGGTGATAAATACTTTGATTCAAAACTCTAGAGAGATTAAAATATGAAGCTGCCGAACCACCTACCCTGACCTGTTAAATCACCCTCAGCAACAGGAGGATGGCCAGGCAAACACGGTGCCTTTCTAAAGGGCTCCTGAAGGACGACCTGGGAAGCCTCAAAGAGTCATTCCAGCAATCAGCAAATTTTTACAAATGTTATTAAAGATCAGGATTAGTAGTGGATAAATAGAATCTACTGAAGAAGAGCCCAACACAGCTTTTAGGAAGACATAAGGATGTGTGGCTTAAACATATTCCTAATTCATCCTTTAGAAGAAGGAATTAAAAGTTTATTCATGATCTGGAGTAATTTGGGAGTCTAAGCTATGAGGAGACCTAGAAACATCACAGAAGAAGGCGGCCTGGAAGAATCACATTCTGAAATGACTCCAAGATCTATTATACAAGTGCTAATAATTTAGAGCTCTCATCTTGCTAGGAAAGGAGCAGAGAAAGGACAGCAAACATCTAAACCCATCCTGTGGCCAGATCTTCAATTTCACGTGTGTCTCTGCCCATTCCATCTCAGCAGGATACACTGAGCTAGAAAAGGCAACAGGATGCACAGCAAGCGTGATTGAAAGTTTCAGTAAAAGGCGACTAAGTGGACTTAGATCCCAGGAAAGGTGAAAAGAGAATAATTAGTCCCAGTTTCTCATAACATAAAAGCTCATGGCACCTATGAGAAGCTAGCTGGTTTAAAACCAGACAGAATACTTTCTTCATATGGTTCATCGTTAAAGTATGGATTCATTGTTGTGGGATGCTGTGAAGCCAAAACTATACACAGGGTAACAAAAGAGATTAGGTTATCATAGTCAGATCATCTGGATGCAAATCCCAGCCTAGGAAGTCCCTAAACTGTTGATGACCAGAAGCTGGGAAGAAAAAGCAGAAGGCGGCCTATTCTCATCTGGGTGTGCTCCTTACACCCTGTTACTGAGCATCTACTAATAGCTGCTATTCGAGACAGGCACCTGGATAAACAGACTTCTCATCTGTCCCAGTGTAACTATGCTGATGTTCTACTGTAATGAGTCAGCTCCTGGAACAAGCAGTTCTGCATTCACCATCCTTGTGTTACTGGCAGGCACCAACGAAGCATGGGCATTGCCTGCCAACACTCGCCCCAGTTTACTGCTCTGCCTGAAGCAGTGTTTAAGGACACCTGATGACATACAGAGATACAGAAAGCAAAATAAAAATCCTCTTAGGATTTAGGGCCCATGAAGCTGCTTTCACTCATGAAAGCTCTGTTTTTTCCAAAGGCTGGGAAACACCACACAAACAGCAGTGCCATGATGAGAGGTAGATCTGAGCCTACATGAAAGTAACACTCCAGAGAAACAAAAACTTCAGAAGGACGTTCTCCAAAATGTCAAAGGAAGGAAAATCAGGGAAACAGCCATTTTTCCCAGGGGCACTGCCAGGCAGGGAGCAACCGCTCTCAGCCAAGGCAGCTGCCATTGTGTCAAGACTGCTGTTGGGAGCGAGGTGTGCCGGGCTGGTTTTCTCTCCCTTGGCATGCACACACACACAAGTTCAATGCCACGTCCCCTCTCTGTCTCAGGGACTTTAGCATTTTGGTCTTCTGTGTGTGGGACCAGGGTCACAGCCCATTAGCGACTCAGCTGTGGGCACTGTCTTCAGAAACACTCCACCAGAAGCCTTGTCCCCTCCTCCAGCCTGTTTCCCCTTCACCAAACCTCATGCAGGATGCACGTCCCTCTCCATGTAACCCAGCGAGCCATCCCTCACGCAACCACACACAGAGAATAAAGAGAATAAGGCTGGGAGGCATCTAGCTGAGTCCTGAGACATGGCACCATGTCCCAAACGCAGCCAACACACTGAGAAGGATGTATGGATCCACAGGCCCATACACCAGCGCAGAACAATCTCGTGGGTTTAACTGAACTTTTCTTGTTAGCTTAATTAGCAAACTGACAAGAAGCATTTGAAATTCCTTATTAGCTCTCTATCATGTTTGCCAGGCAAAGTGGGGAATCACACCCTTTGACCCCTCATTAAGCAGCTCTACCTGTATTTTATGCTGCATGGTGGCTCCCGTTACCCATCCTGCCCATCCCAGGCTGCCTGCACAACTGCTTTAATTAGCCAGGCAGCTTTCGGAGGAAGAGGTGGTAACTTTTATTAGACCAGGGATTAAATATTTTATTAGAGCAGGGGACCTTTCTTTTCTTGGACCCACTGATGACACAAGGGGAAAAACAGATGGTTCTTCCAGCCCACGTCTTCTTCTGTAGGAGGAAAACAGAAGCAGTGAACTTCAAGCAAAGTGCAGGCTGGAAGCAGTGGAAGTCTGGTGCGTTACTCCAGGGCTTAAGAGAAAAAGCAGTGAGGGATATACACAAAAGGGACAAGAAGAGAGCTAACTCCTTAAGAAAGAAAAATAAATGACTGTCACTTTGACAGACTGAAGGATTCATCGGGGAGGAATTTTCTAATTGTGAAAGTCTGCCCTGAAGGTAACGACCCTAAGGAGATGAAGAGGTTTCATGCTGCCTAGAGCCCGTTTCCACACTTTTACGAGAGCAGCTTGCTCACATTAAGGACACTTAACCCTGTTCTGGCAATATTAAGGAGCTTGGAATCATTGCAGATGTCTTTTGCAACCCTTGTAATGCCCGTTAATGACCCCTTTGGCAGCAGCACCCGTTCTATTTGGCTGTACGATGCTACAGTGCCTATTCCTGTAAAAGGGAGCAGGAAGGAGAAGGCTTCTCTTCCCCAGCCTCAGCCATCCTGACAGTGTGGGAAGGCACGGAGACATTCCTGGGGTGTTTAAGGAGAGGCAGAGGAGAACAAGAGAGTAGCCCTCCCCAGGGACAGGGGACTGAGGCAGGCGGGCAGCCTGGGGGTGATGGGTGGAAGGGTCCTTCTCCGCCCAGGGGGACTGCAGGGAAAGGTCACAAGGATGTGGAGTTGCTGGACTAGAAAAAAAAGTCAAAGGAAAGATCCTATCTGCAAACACACAGAAAAGGGAAGGAGATATGTAACAAATCCTTCTCTTTCTGCTTTGCCTTATTTTGAGTTTTCTCCCATTGAAAAGGTTTCTTGTTCTAGTTTCTGTCCCAACAAAACCTGGGGTCTATAAAGCCCTTCAGGTGTTTCTGGTGTGCTCAGATGTGTCAGCAGCTGCCATAGCACCAAAAGCAACCTAAAGGGTCTCCAGGCAAAAGAACATCAAAATTAACAGACCCAGAGCCACTAAGTTTGCATTTGTACTTCAATCCATTCTTCTGGATGCAAACGTTTTGCTAATTCAATCTGTGAATGAACCCCCAGAAAGGGCTCTTCTGTCAGGTTTGTTTTAAAATTTCATCTAAGAGATTCTGCTAAAAGCTTCCTGGGGAAAAAAAGGCCACTAAAGCAAGCTTAAGTCATGGTGAAACATCTGTCCCCCAAAGGGACTGCACTGGAAAGGGCCATCTGGCAGGCTGCTTTAATCTGGCTGCCACCAGGATAAGCTTTCAGGAGAACAAGGAGGTTCTCTACCAGCCTCGTATCAGAAGAGCCAAAGAAATATTATGATTGGTTTTTTTAAGTGAGGCTTGATCAGTTCATTTAAAGTATTATATGGCACGGTTTCTGAAATAGTAGAAGAATGGACTGGAATGAGTTTTCTTCCAGTTCTACATTTCTGCCCTAAGATGAACGAACAAATAACTGATCATTGTATGCATGGATGAAAGACACAGTAATAGAAGGCTAAAACCGGCCTGTTAAGCCCAAAGAAACCAAGGAACTCCAGATCATACACACAAGCTTACTCTACGGTGCACCCAATGTGCTTTAACACATGGCTGACAGCTCCTGATGTTCGTGCACCGCATACTTCAGCTGATTATACTTGAACCTCTGCTTTCATTTAACACCACAAGTTTATAACAACCACGGCTACAAGTAAGTACTTACAAATAATGAAATCTAATAGTTCAAGACGAGAAAGCACATTTTAAACACCCAGCACTCATTATTTTTTTTCCCCAAATTTCAGGGTGCTAGAGTGATTTTGGTTTTAGGTAGTTTTTGGAAGCAGTGGGCTGTGCGATCCTTCAGTACTGAACTCTCGAGGCTGACTACATTGCAGTAGCAGGTGATACCAACCCTGAATGAAAAGGGGAAATGGCTTTTATGTCGGTTAGTATTAGCTGCCTAGAAATTAAGCATCTGATCTAAATCAATCATTTAGGCTCTCTCATAGACATAGAGAAAGAAAGGCATGTCCAAGGGGAAATTTTCGCACCCATCTTTGGTAGGCTTTTTAGGATGGAAAAAGTTGCCTGCCAAGCACGTCTGTGTCTCTCCTGAAAGGTGAGGGGCACCAGCTGGTCCTCAGAAATCCCCCTTAACTTTAGGCACGCAAATAACGAGCCTCCTAGTCCCAGCGCCTGGCACAGGGGTTTCCACGTTATCTGAAACCAAGATTGACACATAGCCAGACTGCAAAAGCAAAACAGCAGAGGTGCTGGGTCCCAACAGGATGATCACAGCACAGAGATCGTCGTGCCTGGATCGGATCCATAACTTAGCAATGTTACTGGTAGAAAGCCAATCCTTCACCAGCTAAATGCTCCCGGCATTATAAAATGTGATAGGGAAGGGGCAAACTTAAAGCAGACATTTCTCCTTGCCTTTCCCCTTGCAGGCAGCCACCCTGAGCACACACCCACGAACAGGCACGCCGCCACAGCCATTACCTTGCTTCTAGCTCGCTCTATAAACTCCAGAGGAGCTTTCCCAAACTGAAACGCAGCTCCAAACCAAGGGATCCAGCTCCCGATGCAAGGAGGGGAGCTCGGGTTTCTCGACTGAAACAAAACCACCCTGACAATAAGGAGTCCCAGGATTGCTGCCAAGAGGAGAGCAAGAGCCATTTTGCCTCTTCGCTGCCTGCCGCAGCAGCTGCTCCGCCTGCCGCAGCACCCGGCACGGCCGCGCTGGCCGGGATTACCCGGTCAATGAACAGGGCCTCTTTTATCAGCCTTGCCAGCTGATCACTGCCATGGAGACAAGATGCCAAAGCACCAAGCAGCCCAGGGAATGAGCCCTTGTTTTGGAAAAGGCAGAGCCAGTTCTCCTCCACGCCGGGACGGGGACCAACTCCACTCCTTGCAAAACTTAGATGTTGCTGTGACAAATCCTTGAACTTCTCACGAGTTGCTGGAAGCAGCCCAAGCAGCCATGGACACGGACACTGTGGCAAAGCGGTGTGTTACTTTCTTCAGTTAAAAAAATTATTTTTTGGCAATATGGAGATTATAAAGCAGAGAGGCTGTGATTTGCAGACACTTGGCTTTCAGCAAGGCAGATGGCAGGAAACTTCTGCAGGCGTCACCTGAAGCAGTAAGCTTTATGAAAGGTCTCTCTCACCTGTCTGAGATCATCTCATTGATGTGTGTCCAGCACCTGAGGAGCAGAGACAGGCTTCGGAGGTTGAACTGGCAATTCAAAACCTGCTGAGGCCCCTATAACATCACTGCAATGTCAGAATACAAGATTTCAGAGAGGTCAGATTGGTTTCTTTGCGCGTGTGGAAGTGGCACACCAAAACTACGTACAGAATTCATTAAATATAAAAAACCCTAGGAAGTGCCCTCACAGCCTACCCCCGCACAGCCTCAGCAAGTCTGAAGACAACACAAAGGCAGGAGGAGTAGTTGATAGACCGGATGGGTGTGCTGCCATTCAGAGTGACTTCAAGAGGCTGGAGAAATGGGCAAACAGGGACTCATCATAGAATACCAGGATGCAAGGGACCTCAAGGAAAACCTGGTCCAACCTTTCCTGGCAAAAAAAGTGACCTCATGAAGTTCAGCAAAGGGAAATGCCAAGTACAACCCTCTGTGAAGACATTCATTATAGGCTTTTGCATTTGTTTTGGACTTTTTTTTTTTGTTTAACTTCTGCTTCTGTGACACAACTTGATGAAGGACAAGACATGCTACTGAAAGGCACTACTGTGAGGAGGACACAACCAGTATGATGGTGCGTAGTCACTAACAAGTTTTCCTCAGATTAGGTCCTAGTCCCAGGCAGATAATAGTTAATGGTCTTTCCAAGGTAAACTAACACAGTCACCACTGGTGGAAGCAGGTGAGAGGACCAGGGCAGTTCGGCTGCTTTTCTTGGGCACCACACAGCCCTCCCAGACCCCGCTGCTGTGTTTCCATTGCATATGAAGTCCACACTCCCTCCCTGCATGTGCAGCCTTTGATCAAACTGTCACTGGCTTTGGACAGAAACCAGAAAATGGTGTCTCACTGAAATAAGTAAATAAAAAGGTAAATAAAAAGTAAATAAAGCTCTGCTGGAGCTGTCTCCCTCAGGATTTGGGGATATACAAACTCCAGCTGATTGATGGACCTCCACAAATCACAGAGCTGCCCACGCAAGTGTCTGTCTGCGGGTCAGGCTCATTCCAAAGATCCCGTGGGAAGAGAAAGTTCTTCCTCACTGCCATCCCCAAATCAGTCTGGTTTAAAAAAAGAACTTATTTCCACCGACTAAAAATTACCACGGAGAGCTGCTCTCCCCACAGGACGCCACAATGTTATGGGGTTTATTTTAAAGAGGGATCTAGTTGTTGTTTTCTGCCCCCTAAAGCATGGTTATAGAGAAGACAGAGTGAGACTGTCCCCAGAGGTGTATATCTAAGGAATGAGAGGCAATGGACATAAGATGCAATATGGGAAATTCTGACTGAATATAAGGAAAAAATGTTCACAAAGTGGTTAAGCACCAGAGCAGGCTGTGGTTGTGAAAACCCCATTCCTGGAGGTTTTCAGAAGGTAACCAAGCAAGACGCTGGGCAACCTGACTTAACTCTGAAGCTATTCCTGCTCTGAGCAGAGGATTGTACTAGATGACCTCTAGGGGTCCTCTCCAACCTAAATTATGAATTGATGATAGACAGGCTGATATACAGTGGCACAAGATGACCCAAGCCCAGAGAACAGCTACAGAGGGAGGCAGAGAAATGCCAACAGCAGATTGCATAAACTGCCTAGAATAAGGCTCTGAATGTCTCACACCCTCAGTGCAGCCAGGCGTGCTTGCATTGAATTGCAATTTGCCTCCTCATTTTAATCGTGGTTTTGTTGGTAGTTTGTTTTATTGCTGCATGAATTCTAATGAATTCTAACCCAAAGAAGGATTCAATTTAATACCCATTACTGGTGACCAACGAGATAAATTCACTGACTTTACCTGAATATTTCGCCTGCAATGCTTCCTTCATTTGCCTGAACCAGGACAGGGACCACACACCAAAATGTTAGGCAGTCAGACAGGGGGGTGGGGAGGCGTTCTGGGATAAGTTTCTGTGACCTAAAAAATCCTCAAATCCTCAGCACGAGGATTAGTGATTAATGGCTAATGATTAACTTAGTGATTCAGCTGAGTCTTAATGATAAATGAAAAGCTTCTCTTGAACAGCGCATGCCTTACCCTTTTTTTCATGATGAGAACCTAAATATGCCTACATTAATTTAAGAGAAATTAGGGCTGGCACACGATTAACAGGGCTTCAGCATTCAGCCAGGAAAAGCTTTAAACTTTTCACATGCAGGGCTCTGGGTAGAGGTTGGCTTCTGCCTTCCCAGGTTTGCATGCTCCTTGCTCAAACCGCACTACTCTGTGCCTAATCCCCACGGGAGGTGAATTGCTACAAGCACTCCAGCTCGGCATGTAGCTGTTCCTAATGCAGCTTTTGTTAAACCAGGATCTGGATCAATTCATCCCTCTCGGATGCCTGTGCAGCTGTTTGACACTGGGACGCAGTGTGGGGCTCCCCAGGCACTGCTGTCAATGACGGCACCCCATAAAGCTAACAGACCCCGCACGTGTTCTCCTAATCTTGAGGTCTCACTAATGATGTATTTTTTTGATGTAGATAATGGGCGAAATCATGTGCGTGACTGCACCCGCACGGCCAGTTGCCTGGTGGAGGGTGACGTTGGTGACAGACTACATTTCCCAGGAGCCCGGTGCGCAGGAGTCGCTTGTGTCACTGCACAAGGACCTTGCAGCTCTGCAGGAGGCATTTGGGCTGCTGCGGTTCCCGGTGCTGGCGCTGGAGAAACATGACCTTCAGCAATTTGCCTCCTAAACGACCCCGAACAGAGCTGAGCTAGGGTCTGCTTTTGCTCCAGACCCTTGCAGGCTGGCTGGTTAGCCTTGTTTCATGTTAGACGCTAGATGTCACCTGCAGAAGAAGAGAAGAGCTTACCTCTTCCAGAGAGATGGCCCCGAGCCAGCAAATTCGCTCTATCAGCCTGTGCAGCGGCTGTGGCAGAACTAGGTACAACTCACCGTGATTTTCCGAGAGGCAAGAGGGTCAAAATTTACTTTTGGAGGGCAGGGGGAACTTCAGTCCCCAGACGCCTTATTCCTCGGTGCTCGCTCCGGCTTTTACGCTCCAGCAAATCTGTTTGTTCCACTCTGCTCGTCGTGACTTTTCAATAATTTAAGCCTTGCAAGTGTTTCATGCCATCTGACTGTGGCTGGAGGGAGGGGGTTTCCAGGTTGAAATCTTTGTTTCTGAGGCCGAAGGGCTGCAGGCATTAATGCAGAGCAGTTGTGACTAATTTAAGCTTTGTGCTTGCTGGGTTTCTGGAAGAGGACTAAAGAGGCAGGACGATCTGTTGCCTAAATTAGTAGCAAGGGGCTGACTTCTTCAGGAATTTGCTTTTCATAGTTAATGCAGGTTAATCAAAGAAAAATCTAATCTTACGTTTGTGGTTACAATGGAGATGTCTGTACAAATGGAGTATAGTAACCTGCTTGCTGAAATGCGGGAAAGCAGCACCCTGGCATCTGCATAGCACTACTTTGTGATCAGTAACTTCTTTGGAATATTTCTCAGCATATTCTATATACTTTCTACAAGCTCTTTGTTGCAGAGGTTTCGAACCAAAGACAACCCCTGCTCCTGGGCACTTGCCGCCTGAGGCAGGCTGGGAAGGTCCATCGCCCAGTGAGACACTCCTGGCCTGGAACTGAAATTAGGGGCAGTAGGTGTGCACCCATACTGTTTCAGGAGCAGCCCTGGGAAGCTGAGATCGAGTTGGACCACCTTCCCTGGCCACCAGTTATTTCAGCGAAAGAAATAACAGGCTAAGCATGATTTTTGTGTCTGCATCAGAAAACCACCATGTTTTAGGGTGGTTGGTAGGATAGATGCTCACCCACATGTGTGTCTGCATTATGATGAGGTGCTTAGGGACATGGTTTAGTGGTGGGATGGCAGGGTTAGGTTAAAGGTTGGACTCGATGATCTCAAAGGTCTTTTCCAACCAAAGTGATTCTATGATTCTATTCTATGATTCTATGATGGCCACTGTGGGGTTGCTCCTGACTGTAACGTGTGCAGCCATTATGCTGGGCAGAATTGGAGAGGCCACACGCTCGATAAGAGACTTGACTGATCTTTATTCAGGGGGAGTAACTGGAACAGGATTTTTAATCCAGAGTCTGTTGGAAAAGTACGTGCATTGCATAACAAATCTGCAAAAAGAAATAAGGCAGAAAGACTTGGTGTTTGACGGGGATGTATTTTGGTTACTCATGCCCAGAGCCACTTTTAACAGATCTGGACGTGAATCTCCTGTTCTCCATTAATCGCCTGCACCCACGTTGGGTATGGTCTCTGAGGCCTGCTGGTGCTTGCACAGCCCCCTTGGCCCCCCGGCAGGGGGGATGGTGACGCAGATGTTACCGATGTGGTCGGTCTCTCCACAGCTGCACCCGTAGTCACGTTTGTTCCCTGCTCTTTCTCCTCAGTAACATTTCCCCTGGATCTAACGAAAACTCGACTGCAGGTCCAAGGTGAAGCTGCCGTTCATCGCAATGGAGCTGCTGCCGGCCAGGCGGTCCCTTACCGTGGCATGCTGCGCACCGCGGCTGGCATCGTGCAAGAGGAGGGCTTACGAAAGCTCTGGCAAGGAGCCACGCCGGCCGTCTACCGCCACATAGGTGATTATCTGCTCATGATGGGACAAGTTTGGGTCCTGCCTTCTGTGGTCAACAGCCTTTTGGAGCGAGCTTGCCATACCTTGTTGTACTTTAAATATATCTGTGAGGACTTCTTCAGCTTGCCCTGCAATCCCACTTTGAAATATATAGGATTCTGGTTCAATCCCTTCTCTTCCCTCTCGCCCATTCTTCCACAGCCTTATTCTGGCTTCTGGGAAAACAAAATATAATTTCCCTGTGATCTTTGCAGGAAGGTCTTCAGCACAAGCAAGCACTCAAGAGTCCTCAGAAAGATAAATATCTTTTATTTGAGGGAGGTGGGGATGGGCTGCAAAAAAAAGATAAGGTTGCAAGCGCTAGGATGAAGAAATTCATTAGCGGTTTGGCCACAGGTAACAGCTTCCTGTGTTTTATTTGGAAATACGGTGACAGCAACAAACCTCAAAACCACTTGTGGGAGGTTTTTTGCTTGGCACCAGGGGAGAAGGAAGCAATGTGGTCACATCTCCTTAGCACGTGGGCATAAGCTGTGCTGCCTCCTGGCAGACGTGTGGCTCAGCCAGAGAGATTCTCTGATGCTAAGAAGTTCTGTCCCTGGCATTGCTACCAGGCAGCCCACTTGCTTTCCCCATTTTGATCACGAGCATGAGAGCAGCGACCAGCTGACCCAGGCAAGCTACGGAGTGTTTTACAACCTGATTTCTTGACCTCGCTGTCACAGCATGACCTCCAGGAATGGCAGACCCAAGAATTGTCTCCTGCTTTTGTTTTCCACAGTGTACTCTGGTGTTCGGATGGTTGCGTACGAACATCTCCGTGACTCCGTGCTTGGCAGGTCTGAGGATGGAAGCTTTCCTTTCTGGTAATGTTGCATATTTATGCTTTTGCCTGGTTGGGGATTGTCCTTAGTGTAGGAGTCCTGCAGCCCTAAAAGTTGTGTTTTCCTCATGGCTCCCCTACCCTAAGGAGCGTAAATATAAAGTAGTGTTTTAAGTACTGATATGGACTTTCTGATTTTAGTTTTATCTTTTCATTCAGCTGGGAATGGGACTAAGAAATGCTGAAGGAAGTTTTTCAGAGGTTTAACTAGGACCATGATTACTCTAATAAGGATACTCTACTAAAGAGATGGAGAAACATGATAAACCGTGTCGATAGAAGCAGCTGTCCTGGGCTGGCAGGAAGTATCCTGGACGAGAGTGGAGGCAGGGCAGCTTTACCGTGACTCAAGGTCTGTGATGTAGTGGCTGCTCTTTTATTGCCGCCTGTGCCAGGGGATGTTGGGAAGTGCAAGCTGACTGTACAGCTGTGTGTGACGGCTGCTGGAGAAGCTGTGAGCTATTGCACAAACCCAACACCAGTGTGAGTAACTGTGACTAATCCTGCAGCTGCCTGGGTAATACAAACCAGAGGTTCAGCTGAGCCAAGCTGGACTTGCAGCATCGTGCCCCGCTCAGGTCTGAGGTCACCCGAGAGCTGCATTAGCTCTACACGGGTACATTTCCAAAGGCATGAGGGACATGTCAAATATCCTCTGGGGCTTTGCAGAAAAGAAGTGAGGTGTGGTACATCTCAGACTTCCAGCTGCTGGAAGGACAGGTCCCATTCCGTGTTGTCCAGCAGCAGTATGGCAACACTTTGCTGGTTTGCCGCTTGTCATACTGCCTAGGTAAGAAATTGTTATGCCATTGGATAATTAACAGGGAGCGTAGTAATAGGCCAGTTTGCTGATTCTGATGGTGTATTTTAGCGCAAGAGATGGAAATTTCCTGGCTGCTGAAGAGGCAGATTGTGAAGGAAAAGACACTGTGTTGTCAGCCTGAGTTAAATCTGTGCATCCTTCCTGAGGAGACAAATGACCCTATAAACAGCAAACCCAAAGCCTTTGTTTTGCAAGTTAATTCAGCAACAGATAAATCTCACTCAATCCCTTTTTTGACAATGCAAGCAGTATATAGCCACAGAATTGACTCTTTGATTGTGGGGAATGAAGCAGATTTTTCTGTAAGTTTTGCAAAGTTTCTTAATTTCTAATTGTCAAATCCTTATTGTTAAATGTCAGTCATGTACTTTTATAATCATATACAGTACCATATCCAATCAGGTATTTTACTCCAAAATCAAAATGTAACTGTTTTTAGGATGGGATTTGTAAAATCTAATAGAAAATTCTTGTCGTGCCTGATGCGAAGGGAAGGGTGAACTGGGCATAATACTGAAATTTCTGGTTCTACTATAATAAGTAGAACCATAAAATTAACACATCCAGTAGCAATGGGAGATAGATCAAAGTTGTATATATCAGCAAATAGTTTAGCATTCAGATTGGCATTCAGTTATTACAATATATGGAGCACCATCCCTTACTTGTGTACCTTGCCATCCTGCCTTTAAACCTTAAGCAAGGAGTATAACGTAATCTGGAGAGGAAGCAGAGCATCTTGATGATGTGTAATAACCTGAGTTTTTCCCCAGATAAGTTTTAAACCTTTCTTAAAATTGACAGAAGTATTGTTGACTACTTAACTACCTGCAGCCGCTACAACTATTACCTTAACTTTGGCTGTTAATATAAGGAATAACCATTTATACTTGTTTCACCCGGGTTGCGCTGCTGAACTCTTCAGCTCGAGCACAGCGATTTGTGAAGATTTTCAGTGCATTCCAGAGAACTTTTTTTTTTCCCTGTTTGGCAGGAAAGCTGTAGTTGGAGGCATGTCTGCGGGTGCCATCGGACAGTTTTTTGCCAGCCCGACTGATCTGGTGAAGGTGCAGATGCAAATGGAAGGAAAAAGGAAGCTGGAAGGAAAGCCGTTACGGTTGGTTCCTCTCAAAGCTGGTGGTTTTTTCCTGTTAATGATTACTCTTAGGCAGGTGGTTCTCTCTGTTTACTGCCACCCCCTCTCCCCAACTGTTTGGAGCCCTTTCGGGGGAAGAGCAGTGCCTGGGAGGCACGCGATGGCTCTGGGCAGTGGAGAGGGTGGGGAATCCAAGACTTCCTCCTCATTCCACTTTGCTTTCTGAAGAAGGAAAGCTGGAAAAAAAGTTGGGGGGAATGGCTTGTGCAGGATTTTGGAGGTATTTAAAAGAAGGATAGATGAGGTGCTTAGGGACATGGTTTAGTGGTGGGATGGCAGGGTTAGGTTAAAGGTTGGACTCGATGATCTTAAAGGTCTTTTCCAACCAAAGCGATTCTATGATTCTATGATTCTAGGATGTACAGGTGCAGGGAAGGGCTAGGTTGCCTGCAGACAGCAGGGCTTGAGACCGTCCTGCAGGTACCAGGACACATTGATCTTTGCATCTGAAACTGCTGGCATCCTTCGGTGTCTTGTACGTGTAGTATTGCAACCCAGCTGTGGGATCAAAGGGCTGTCTGTCATTAGTGACCAGATGGCTGCTTACCAGGGCAACCGGTATGTTTGGTAAAATATCGCAGCACGAAAATCAAAGATGGATCCAAAAATGGATCAGGCAGGCCAGACCCTTGCAGGTATAAATCACCTTTCGTATGTGAGGACCCGGCGCAGCAAAGTGCTGGAATATGCAAAGATTTCTCCATAGCTGGGCTCTCTACTTATTAGTTGCGTATTAATTTCAGGTTTCGAGGAGTGCACCACGCGTTTATGAAGATCCTCTCCGAAGGAGGAATACGGGGGCTTTGGGCTGGATGGGTGCCAAATGTCCAGCGAGCTGCTCTGGTGAACATGGGAGGTAAATTTCATAACTTGGTCTGCAGCGCTTAAGGCCACATCTAAACTTTAAGGAGAGATCAGCTGCTCCCCTGGCCTTTGTCTCCTGGTTATTTACATTGGGGACCTGTTTGAAGCGCACTGCAGGTGATTTCTGCCTTCAGTGTTTTGTTCCTGTGGAAAACAAGTTCCTTAAAAATAACAGTTTGCGCCTGAGCCTGAGGGATGGTGAGCTGGGAGCTGAGGGGGTCCCACAGCCAGCAGAGCAAGGACCTCACCAGCCATGACCCAGCTCCCTGGTGCCCAAGCAAGGTGAGCAGGGCAGAGCCTGCGAAGGCAGCCAGGTTCCACCGCGATCCAGATCCTCAGGAAAGTGTGTGGTGGTGAGGCAGGTCTGAGGCCAAGGCAGGAAGCTGAGGCAGCATCAGGTCTGTTGAGGGTCACCAGGGTCAGACAGCTCAGTGATCACCAGCAGGTCCGTGGTGATAAGGTCCAAGGTCAAGCTAGGTAGATGGTCCATGGATCAGTGTCCAGATCAACAAGGTCCACAGCCCAGGCATGGTGTGAGGGAGCTGCAGACAGGTACCCCTGCAGTGTAGTTCTGCCAGGGACTGGGGGTTATAAGGTGAAGTGGCTGCCTGAGGGGTCGGCTGATCCAAAAAACACTCACTCCTTCCACATATAGGTAGAGCTTTCCTGTGTCTCTCCAAGACTGCTAGGATATGTTGGATGGTCTGTGCTCTCCTTCCTGAGGTTCTGTTTACAAAAGAGGGAGATGCCTTTGGGACCAAAAGACACTGCCTGTGGGTGCCCACCATAAACACTTGGTCTGTGCTTGGTGGCACGTAGTAGAGCATTGCCTTGGCAATTTTTTTATTTTGCGTGCTTGAATTTCTTTGATATGATGGCTACTAATTTCTACATAATTCAGCACAGGGATATGTTATCAGCATGACCAAAAAATCAAAAATATCAAAAAGATAGAAAATCAGAGGTGGTACAAGCTTACACCTTGCTAAGCAGCAGTAAAGGAATCACTGGATGGATGATCTTTGCAGCAGGAGCTGTTAAATGAGGGCTATAGAATGACCATTAACTAAGGTATTTGCCTCCATACACAAGGTTAACGTGCAGTCTCGCATGTAAACTTAAACAAGCAAACTCTTTTACAAGTGGGAAATGATCTCCACTGGGTACCTTTGGGCTGTAAAGCACCATGAAGTGGTCAGTAGGCTGGGCTCTTGAGTTTTAAAGTCAGGACATTGGAACTGTAACCCAGACCTGCTGTTAACTCTAACATCACTGTCTTTCATTCAGATGTCCAGGTGCCGTAACTCATGTCTGCTTTCAGAAGAACATGATATAACTTCCATGATATCCTCTACTTTTTTTGTCTGATCTTTCTAGCATTTTTATGACACTTGCACAGAGGCGGTAGAGGCAGAACTGTCCTTATTGTGACATTTGTGGGTTTGGTTAATGAGTTATTTTGCAGAATTTTCCATTTGGGATCCATTTTTATCACTTGTAGGGTAACTCAGAGAAGACGGTAGTGGAAGGGAGCACGTACACACCTGTCCAATGACAGGACTGAGGTGCCACAACCATCTTCAGAAACTGGGGGCAGAGCACTAGCTGTGCCAACGGGAGGAGCTGCACTGGAAATCTCGGTCTTGCCAAGCCTCCATCCTATGTCAGTAATGAACAGCACAGGCACCGTTTACCTCTGACAACGCTGTTTTTTCTCATTATCCTATTTACAGATCTGACCACTTACGACTCAGTGAAACACTTTTTGCTTCTGAACACACCGCTTGTGGACAATAGCGTGACTCACAGTGTTGCCAGGTGCCGTATTCCCTCATTACCCCTTTTCTGCAGCGGAGCATTTCCAGCCTCGCTGTCTTGATCTGCCTCTCTGTGCCAGCAGAAGCTCCTATTCTTTGGTCATGATATTGCTGATAAAATGCACCTTTATAACTACTTTTTTTTTTTTTTTTTTGGAGAGGACATCTATGAACATAAGACACAAGACAAAGGATGCAACCATTGCTACAAAACTGCCCTTCTAGTGAAAGCGCCTTCCTGATGCATTTAAACACCCCACACATCTATGAGAGCAGAGGAATTTTCACTTTTCTAGAATTGCTCCTATTTTATCTAACCTAATTTTAATTTTAGCAAGCCATATGAATAAGCACTATAAACTCTGCAGAACAACCTCCTTTACTCCCTTAAGTTATGAAGAAATCTGCTTTATATGAACAAAATCATAAATTGCTTATCGTGGGTCCTTTATCTCTGCCTCAGAACTGCAGAGAGGTGAGGGAAGCTGGTGCTGGGAGGATGTCTGAGCAAAAGCAATACTAGCAAGCCTCCTTCCAAATCAAGTTTATGTTATGAGGTATTACTCATAATTTCATGGTAACTGTTTTAATCTATTATATATTATGAGAACCGGAACCATGATGCTTAAATTGTAAAGATCTTAGTTTCTTCTGTAAGTATCTGTTGCTGTTGACAGTTGCTGTTCTGGCCTGGTAGCTGCTGTTTTGGGAACTCCTGCTGACGTGGTCAAAACCCGGATAATGAACCAGCCGAGAGACAGGCAGGGAAGGTACAGACACTTCAGAGGCCGACTTTTCAGTAGAAAACTGAAACCCTCAGTCTCACTGATTTCACCGGGTGTAAAGTGCTAAGTCTCTGATCCGCCCTTCATCTTTCTGAGGATGATTTTATTGTTTTACTTTTGCATGTCCAGGGGGGTTTGTTGTGACGGCCACCTAAGCATACCGGTTACGTTGTGGATTTCAGTTCTGATGAGACTCCACTGAGCTTACAAAAGAGCTCCTGCTTGTACAAATTTATCAGATACAGATGATTTTTCAGGGGCGATGGCGTTTTTTTAATTGCATATTTGTAATCCTAACAGTATTTGTTCTCTTTGCACGTTGCCAGAGGTCTGCTGTATAAGTCTTCCATGGACTGCTTGATTCAAACCGTACAGGGTGAAGGGTTTATGTCTCTGTACAAAGGCTTTATACCAACCTGGATGCGAATGGTCAGTGCTCTTTTTAAACTCTCTTTACAAGACAGACGAACAATGTAGCATTAAAAATGTAAAAGCATTCCATGTCAACACTTTTCCCAAACTATTTGGGTCTCTCGATTTAATTGCAGTTAGCATAGTTGAATGTAGTGGATGACACAACTGCATGCAATGTCACTTCCCCATTGTTGCCTTTTGCATCTCTTTAATTTGGAAAATGCTGTCATGCTTAATTGCTAGTGATTTACTTTGCTTTTTTTACAATTTCAGACTCCCTTTTCTCTCCCTTCCTAAACTCTCCTTTGCTCCTTTCTTGCTCCCAGCCCTGGACTCCCTTTGCATCCCTCTTACTTTCATCCCTTCTCTCCTGATCCCAGAATTGCTTTATTACTGCTCCATCCATACTGCTCACTTTTGCCCCTGTCCTATTCAGGCAGACAGCTTTTTCCTGCATACTGCTGGGCTGTTAAATTAAGCCAAGCAGCAGCTGGAGCCTGGGAAAGGGAACTTGGCTGTCCAGACTGTTAGTTTGGGCAAGGGACAATTCCCAACAGCAAATTCAGATGTGACCACCTGTAAGAATTTAACAGTATGGCTACATCTAGACTCTGCCAGCTGGCTTCAAGGTCTTGGCACTGTGTAATTTACCAGACTGAGCACTAAGATGGAAGGCAAAAGCCTCCCTTCTCTAATTTAACTGAGCACAACAGTGGCCGCAGCCTCTGGTAAGAGCAATTATAGGAAGGTTCTGCTCAGTTGCTCAGTCCTCGTGTCCGTGAGCTGAGCACATTCAGTATTGATGGGGTCTTTGCGAGTCTACTACTAAGCTAAATATTTCCATGGAGCGTACGCCAACTTAGATTTCCCAAAGGCTTGTAAATTTGGGAATGTTTAGCGGGTCTTTCAGAGGAGCAGGAAAAGGTGTTTCCTAGGCACAAGGCAGCCTTTTGCCAAATAGCAATCTATTGCCAAAAGAAAAAATTAGAGCATTCCAAAGAATGGGTGCAGGATACAGATTTTATGCAAGGAGAACCGTGTAACTTTCTGATTAAGGTTTTAGAACAAGTAAACCCTTTACAAATTTTTTTTAAAAAGCATTCAGGCTGAAGTAGCCCCCAAGTATGAAACATTTGGGTTGGCAAACTGGAAAAAAAAAAAGTTTTAGGTGTCTTCTGAAGGACTGGGTAGATCTAACCATATGCAAGACTACAATTTTTGTATGAAATACATAATATGAGATTGAGCTTAAGAAAAATCATATTTTTAATAGGAGACAGTTTAATCTAATGGGTTTATTTTTTGGGTCACTTCTGTTTTAAGCCTCTAACTTCAGTATTTGCTTTCACAGGCTCCTTGGTCACTGGTATTCTGGCTTACATATGAACAAATCAGAAGGATCTGTGGAGTTAGTTCTTTTTAAAATTGTGAAACCACTTCAGTATTCACGAAACAAAGAAGAATCGAAAAGCTGAAGTCTCATACCACAAGGCATCGCAACCCCACAGGGAACTAATTCATTTAGGAGGTTGGCAGTAGGATCACACGTATAGGTTGCTGCCCCAAATCCAGTCCTTACTGGTTAGGAGTAGCCATGACTTAAGGATACTATTTGCTTGTCAGACTGCTATATGAAATTTAAGCTATCCACGGGATAAACTTGCCGCAATAGTACTTCAACTGGCAGCCACCATGAGTGTTCTGAAACAGTAAACAGAGTTAAAAAAATTCTATCAAGCAAGTAGAATACTGTTTGCTTGTTTGATAATAGAGATGGTTCCTATTGTTAAGAGCAGGTTGAACAGCACGGCACCTAACATCTTCTGTGGCTAAGCAGTCCATAAAATTATTTTGGAATTTCTGTTATTATTACATTTGCACACACATAAAGAACTACCTCTCGTTAGTTTGATGCCTCAACAAACCAAGCCTGTAGTGCTAGGAACTGAAAAAAGATCAAAGCAGTTTACCTGACTTCAAATTTGCTTTCTACAAATGGTGGAAGGGGTTGTGTTCCTCTTACTTCCCAGAGACTGCCTGAGCTCTTCACTCAACCATCTGAGTAGTATCCATGAGCGAAATGCAGTTTTGTACCTGGGAAATCAAAAGCCTAGTTCGCTCTGCCCCTCTTGAAGGACTCTTAACACGCATGCTGCCCATAGGACTGAGTTGAACTAGTTGTCCTTTGAGAGTCCCAGTGCTGACGTGGCAGACTGGGTCATCAAGGTGCCACTTTTCCATGGCAATAGGCACTCTGCCCATTTTAAATCTAGATGAAAATACAATGTTTACTTCAAACGTTTTGTGTCTTTGAAGGGTTTTGTTTTTTTTTTTTTTTTCAAACCTAAAGCTTTCCAGATTTTATAGGAAAGGGGACAGCTGCTGTTTGTCACTAAGCTTATCTTTGGCAATCACGAGGCAAAAATGCAGTATAAAAGCAATCATAATGTAGACAGAAGAAAGCTGGCTTTGATTTAGCAATATCTAGTAATGAAATGACTGTACAAGACTTAGTTCTCTGAGTGAATACTCAGGATTTCTTCTAGACTAGTCTTTGCAACTAGTATCTTCAATGTGCCAATTTCTGATTAAATAGTTTGGGCGTCTTCTTGTCTTGCAGTTGTACTTTTTGATTGTATTGCAGATCGAGACTGCATACGTTTGAGTGTGTTATTCCAGCCTGGAAAAAATTCATCGTGACATCATTAGGGGGTCAGAATTTTCTGCTCAGAAATATTTTCCTAGTTGTCAGCCTGAGAAACTAATCTGAGTTCTTCCCTTCTTGCACACAATCACCAGCAATTATTAAACCAGCAGTCAGAGCTGCTTCTTCAGTTACATCCCGAGTGGTCCTGCCTGCCATCCTGTTACTCAGCTAACCCTGAGTGATGGATATGCAGAAGTACCTCAACTACTGGGTTAAAAAATGTAATTTTAATGGTCTTGTAGTGAAAAACTGTTTAAACTCCTAATAAAGCTCTTTTTTTTGGAGCGTGAAACACTAAAGAGATTCGTCACAGTGCTGATTCCTAGTATTTTGTATTTAAAAATAAATAATTCAAATAGGAAAACTTGTCACTTTCTGCATTGCTTCTTAAGTGTGTAATTCCAGATTTGGCCATCTTTATGCACTTACCAGCTTCAGTTTCAGAAGCCAAGAATTAGCCCAAGGACGACACTGAAGTTCCTTGGCTGGAGTCTCCTGTGGCCTAAGAAAGGCTTGCTGAAGCCTCAGGCCTTCCTCTTCCTCACACCTCCACTTCCAACCATTGTCCCTAAGGGCTGGAAGGCAGCTAAAGGTCTGCCTGGAAAAAGGAGGGCAAACCCAGGGAGAAAGCACACACGCTCGCAGAGCTGGACAGACAAAATGGAGCACTGCAACAGTGCGGGCTAACTGGAAGGGGCCACCACACAGAGCACCCATGTTTGCCTTTTCCAAGGCCCTGAGGGGTGGTGCTGGCCTGCAGCTGCTCCATCCATAGGCAGGACAGCCCCTGATGCTGCTGTCCCTTGGTCCAGTGTCACCCTCCCTGTGCTGAGCCAGACAGCACTTGGCAGAGGCCGGTGTCCTGTGCCATGGGGTGGCCTCAGATGGAGGGCACGGATCAGATGGTGACAGGCGGAGTGCGGCCTCCACCTCAGGCGTTGGAGAATCATAGAATCATAGAATGTTTTGGATAGGAAGGGACCCCTAGAGGTCATCTAGTCCAACCCCCTGCAGGGAGCAGGGACACCTTTAACCAGATCAGGTTGCTCACAGCCCC
>NW_009259792.1:901137-905487 GCF_000687185.1 Egretta garzetta | reverse complement strand
GGCGGGGGGGCCGCGCCTGGCGGCCACCCCGGGCCCCAGAGAGCAGGGGGTCGGTGGGGCTGAGCTGTGCCCTGGAGACCTGGGCTTGGTGGAGGTGGTCGGGCTCTGGTACCGCTGCTGCGTGGTGAGTCGCCGCGGCCAGGACTACCGCGTGCTCCTGCTCGATGAGGGCTGCATGATGGTCACGTCCGCCTACTACCTGGCGCGGGGCTGTGAGGAGCTTTTCCAGCTGCCCCCGGAGGTGCTGGGCTGTATCGTGGCTGATGTCGTGCCCTCCGGAGGCCCCAGGGTGGCAGCCTGTGGGGATGCGCCAGTCTCTACCTGGACGGTGGAGGCTATGGAGTTCCTCAGCTACCTGCACGGCAAGGAGGTGTCCGGCCTGGTGCAGGAGGTCGTAACGCCACAGCTCATAGTGCTTGAGCTGCCCCAGCTCGTGGCCCAGATGCATCACCTGGGCCTGGCCAGGCAGGTTGCTCCCAGTTGGTTCTGCCAGGTGCTCAGGCACTGTCTAACTTCTGGCCACTTAAGGAACCAGACCAAGCTGCAGCCTCCAGCGCATTCCCTTGTGTGGGAATTCACAACTTCGGCAGTGTTGCAGCTTCTCCGTGTTTTGCTCTCCTATCAGCCTGTGTCACCTGCCTTGGATTACTTCTACCCGCAGCTTCAGTTGGGTGTGACAGAGCCTGTCCTAGTGACCCACGTTGCTGACCCACACCACATCTACTGCCAGTTGCGGAGCCTGTCCCAGGAGATACGTTGCCTTTCTGATACCATGCGCCACACTTATGACCAGTGGGAGCAGGATTTA
Organism: Egretta garzetta; assembly: GCF_000687185.1. Classification (NCBI taxonomy): domain Eukaryota; kingdom Metazoa; phylum Chordata; class Aves; order Pelecaniformes; family Ardeidae; genus Egretta; species Egretta garzetta. The sequence continues at coordinate 904,679 of NW_009259792.1, read as the reverse complement.
TGGCCCACCGTGGGCTCGCCCTGTGCTGCCCGTGGCACAGATGGCCAGTGGTACCGTGCGCTCCTGCTGGAGCTTATTGCTGGGGAGCAGGACCAGCAAGTGGCCCTGGTGATCTTTGTGGACTATGGCAGGAAGGAGACTGTGGCCAGGGCTAACCTGCGCCATTTGCCTGTTGAGTGTTTTCGCATGCCTGTGGTGACTTATCCATGTGCTCTTCAGGGTATCTCGGATGGGGGCTGTGGCTGGTCTTCACTGCAGATTGATGAGCTGAAAGCGTTGGTGCTAGGCAAAGGAGTGAGTGCTCACATCAAAGCCTTTAACTCCTTCGAGCATCGCTATTATGTGAGCCTGTATGGGGAAAATGGCATCAACTTGAACCATCTTTTTGGGGTGCAGGCTTGCTGCCTGGTGAGCAGCCATATGCAGGTCAGTCAAACTGAGGCACGGGAGCAGCTGGAAGTGGAAGAATCCACAGCTGAAGAACTGGAATTGCCACCAGGAGCACCTCCTGTTGCTTTAACGCACAAAGGTTTGGCCTCTGCTCCTGTAGTTGGTGTGCGTCTGAAATTGGGTGTGTTTCATGATGTGCAGGTCTCCTACCTCCGAGACCCATCTGAGTTCTGGCTGCAGCTCCATGAGCATTGCCAGCTCTTCAGGCAGCTGAGGCAGAGCATGTGGAATTTTTACTCCCATGCCACGAAGCTGGATGGTGCTGGATGGGATTTACAGCCTGGATCCCTTTGTTGTGCCAGTGGGAAAGATGGTGCCTTTTATCGAGCAGTAATCACCGGGGTACTGGATGGTGGGGTAGAAATATACCTGGTGGACAGAGGCAATACGGAAACTGTAGATCGGTGTGCGGTAAAGGAGCTGCTCCCTCGGTTCAGGGATCTACCAGCTTTGGCTCTGAAGTGTGCTTTGGCAGGTGTCTCTGCTCCGAGTGGGAGTTGGAGTGAAGCGTCTCTGTCTGCATTCAGAGAGATTGTATTGAACAAGGGACTAAAGGTTCATTTTTTGAGCACACAGGGTGACAAATACATGGTTGAAATTTTTGACCAGTCCCAATTAGGAGAGAAAAGTGTAAGTAAACTCATGGCCCAGGGAGGGTATGCTGAATACCAGAGGTGTGAAATACCTGAGGCTCTCCAGAAATTATCTAATATGGCTGTGAGCCAGGCCTCTTCCCCAGCAAGTGTTGGGGAGGAAAAGCAAATAAATACAGAGAAGAGGCTCAGAGAAGAATCTGATCTAAAGAGAAACAATAGAGCGTTTAATCCTTGTGCAGCTGCGATGGTCAGAGCGTGTCCTGTTGCAGCCATTCACAATTCTAAAAGCAGTGAATCTCTTCCTGCTCAGAAGTACGAGGGCAAGAAAAACCTGCCCATCTCTTTGAGACAGAGTAGTTCCTCTTATGGAGGTCACTTAGAAGTGGGCAGTACAGTTAATGTCATTGTGTCATATGTTGAAAATCCTAGTTACTTTTGGTGTCAGTTAAGTAGAAATTGCCACGACCTTAAGGTATTAATGGCTGAAATTCAGGAATATTGTAAAAATTCATCCCACCCGTATGCTTGGCCAAATTCTTTATGTTTAGCCCAGTACTCGGAGGATGAAAAATGGTATAGGGCTTTAATTATTAGTGACGCTCCTTCTGCAGAAAAAGTAGAAGTCATATATGTTGACTATGGCAACAGAGAGCTGGTATCTCTAACAAACCTCCGCTCAACTAATGAACGCTTTCTTAGGTTAGAGGCTCAGGCTTTCAGGTGCAGCCTTTACAACTTAATCCAGCCAAATGGTGAGGATCCTTTTGCTTGGGATGAAGAAGCGATTCGGGCTTTTCAGGAGTTTGTCGATACTTCATCATCTCACTTAGAACTGAAGTGTACAGTATTTGCCTTGGCTTCCATGAACAATAAGGAGCTATTTAACATTGTAGATTTAATGACACCTTTTCAGAGTGCTTGCCAGTTTCTGACTGAGAGAAGTGTGGCCAGACCTTTACCTCCTCAGAAGCCTCTGGTATCCTCGGTTCAACTTTGTTCTTACTATTATTCTATGCATGGAATCAAAATTGGGAGTGAGGAAGACGTTTATATTACGCATGTTGAGGATCCATGGACATTTTACTGCCAACTTGAAAGATGTGCAGATGTCTTAGCACAGCTTACCGATAACATTGGTCGCCTAAGTGAAACAATAACCAGCTTAGAAACCTTGCGAGAGTCTGGGAGCTTGTGTCTAGCAAAGTATACTGACAGTCACTGGTACAGGGGAGTAATTATGAAAACAAAACCTAATACAGAAGTCTTCTTTGTGGATTTTGGGAACACAGAGCCAGTAGAGAAAGATCATCTGCTTCCTATACCCAGTGATGCTTGTGATATCTTGCTTTTGCCAATGCAGGCCATAAAGTGTTCCTTATCTGATATATCTAATATTCCTGAAGAAGCTACAACATGGTTTAAGCAAACTGTCCTAGAAAGGCAATTAAAAGCGGTAATAGTAGCAAAGGAATCTGATGGTAAATTGTTGATTGAGTTGTTTGATGGTAATACTCAAATTAATGCAAAACTGAAGGAGGAAGTAAGCTTAATAAACAATACAGGACTGTGTAGGCTTGTAGAAAACGAAACTTCGTGCTCTAGAAATACAGAGGTGAATGAGAGGAATGAGACTGGAGAGTCCCCTTTAAATGCAGGTGGGCCTCTTGAAAGAAAAAAATGCACATCTGAAGCCCAGGGAGGAAGGGGGAGTAGCGAAAGGCACTTCAAAGAAGATGTAAACCTTTTCCATCCTGCTACAAAGGGAGATCTGGCAGCTGGAGCACTAGAATCTGACAAAATGCTTAGCAGTAAGAAGGATGCTTTTTTGTTAAATCAAGCAGGGGAGCAGTCTCTGCTCACTGTCCAGATGGGTACACAGTCAGATTTTAAATCTGATACTGAAGGCGGGTGTATAATGCTTAAAAATATATCTGATGTACTGCACCAGAAGATAGTGCCAGCTCTTAAAGTGTTGGTATATGTGTCTCATGTAAATGATCTGTCAGATTTTTATGTTCAACTGCAGAGTGACGAAGTTCAGCTTGACAGAATTACGGAAAGATTAAACAATAGGACACAAGCAAAGAACCATTGTAGACAACTCTTCCAAGCAGGAGACTTAATCAGTGCTGTTTATTCAGAAGACAGCCTGTGGTATCGAGCTGTAGTAAAAGAGAAGACTTCTGACAATTTGATAAGTATACAATATATTGATTATGGTAATACTTCAGTAATTAATGTTGATCAAGCGCACAAGCTCCCTGAAGACTTGTCATCTATTCCAGCAATAAGCATTCACTGCTTCCTAGGTGGACTTAAATGCAAAAAAAATACAGTCTGGGCAGAGAAAGCAGTGCTTTACTTCATCAAGAGAACAAGTGAAGTTCTGCTAATGTGTGAATTTGTAGAGAAGGTTGAGGATAAATGGGAAGTTATTCTCAGTGACCATCAAGGTGTAATAACAGTGGATTTAGCTGATGAAAATCTTGCAAGTAG
>NW_009259792.1:887755-901105 GCF_000687185.1 Egretta garzetta | reverse complement strand
GGAAAGATCTTGTTCAACAGAAATACTTGATCAAGAGAACAGTGACATGGTAACTGTGTGTAAGCCTTTGCCTCCTCAGGCACAAAATGAAATTTCCAGTGTAAGTGACTGTAAATCATTTGTCTGGAAGTTTCCAGAGGCAGGTCAGACTGTAAAAATTTATGTCACAGTGGTAAATGGTCCAGAATATTTTTGGGGTCGCAGTGCTGATACAGAAGACATGAACTACATAGAGGAAAAAATAGAGGAGGCTGAAAACCTTGGACTAAACTCTTTGAAGGACTGCAGATCTTGTATTAAAAGAGGTGATATTTGTCTAGCAAAATACAGTCAAGATGGAAAGTTCTACAGAGCTGAAGTCAGCAGCATAAAAGGCGACAATGTAGTTGTTAGACATGTGGATTATGGAAGTGAGGAAGCTGTTAGTCTGGAGATGATCAGACAAATTCCATGTGAATTGCTTAAAATACCTAATCAAGCATTTGCTTGCTGTCTGTCAGGTTTCAATTTGTCAGAGGGCTCATGGCTTAGTGAAGCAAAAGATAAGCTTTATGATATGACCGAAGACCTCTTATTAGAAGCTGAAGTAATAGAAACTCGGGAGGATAAAGCTGCTGAAATCCCTCTGTCTGTTGTCAAGCTGGAAGCTTCTGGCAAGAGTATTAATGAAGAGATGAAGTCTCTTTGGAAGGCTAATAAAGGAACTGGTGACAACGCTTTCTCAAACCTTGAGAACCCCTTGAAGGAGAACAGATGTTCAAACAATGATACTGGTCTTTGTCTCAAAAGAGAAACTGCTGCTGTTTGTGGATTAGCTCAAGAAGAAAGTGAAAGTGCTTTGCTTTGTTTTGAACCTTTCCTGGGTGTAACTTCTGGGTATTCAAATACTGTAGAAGCAAATGTGTCAGTGGGAGCTGTTGAGTATATGTCTGGGAAGACTGGAGATGGATGTGAGACAGCTGAGCATCAAAGTAACTTTGATAAAGAAATGCTTCTATCTGAAGGAGAGAGTGATAACAATGTATTAATAGAACCAATAAGAAGCTGCAGTCTTTGTATTTTGGGAAGTGAAATGAAAGCTGCAGAACAAGAGTTATCTGAAGCACCATCTCGAGAGGATGCTGAACTGAAAGCAGAGCTGACAGGCAGTGCTTCAGCAGCCAGTCTTCTCCTAGGAAATAAACAAAAAGAACTGCAAAGGTTGCCAGTGCTCCAGGTACAGTCTTCTTCAAGGGACGGAATGGGGATGGTAGTAGAACTGGATCAATTACGAATGCACTCTTCATACGATGATCTAAAAGAGTTCATACTGGAGCTAGAGGCACTTTCAGCACAGCCCTCCTTTGGTGAAGAAACAAAGGAAACTCTGTTTCCAGAGTCCCTTGAAATGCAGGCAGCTTTGGTTAGTGAAGCAAGAGAGAAAGTGTTGGAACGGGAATCGTTTGAGCTGCCAGTTGTGAGTGAGGAGACAGGGGAGTTGGCAGCTCTGAAACTTCTTGAAATCTTACCGTCACTTAATGAGAGAGAGAACTTGGTAGCTTCAGTTAGTGATGGACAGAAGACAGTAGAGGTGATTCCGTCTGATGTTCAGCTTTCTTTAGGAGAGAAGGCAGAGAAACTGGAATTGAATTTGTCTGGAGTTCATAAAGCAGAAGCTGTACAAGAAGATTGGATGAAAGTAGAGCCTCTTCCCCTAAGGTTGTCTTCATCTGGTGGCAGACCTGAGAAACAGCTGGACCTGAAGACCCATGACATGCTGTCAATGCTAGGTGCCGAAATCGAGCAGCTTCTGGAACTGGTGCTGCCTGATGTGCAGCTGTCTCAGGAACATGTGGAGGAGAACTCGTCAGGGTTGGAACACACTGCACTGCAAAGTTCTGCAAATGGTGGAAGTCAGTTTTCATTTCTTGCAAACGACTTAAATCAGAGGCCTGTTTGCACTGTAAAATCAGGTGACTGCAAAGTTGAGAAACGTAAGGAGTGGCAGAAGAAGGAAGATGACTGTTATGGGGAGGAGTGGATGAAACAAGACTTGACCGGTGCATTTAAAGGATGTGGAAGTACACGTGTGCAGTCTTCAGAGTGCAAGCCTGGGGATGAAGTAGGAGATAAGCAAAATGAGAACTTGGCTGACTGTGGTGCAGGTAAAGTTTCTGACTTTAAGGAGTTAAATAATCAAAATGTTGTGCACATTCAAACATGAGAATAGTTTTCTTCTAGAAACCTGATTTTTATTCCCTAATAACTTACTAAATTAGTGTTAACGTTAGTATGCTTTGATGGGTTATGGACATAAGACTTAAGTGTAGTATCTCATTAATGAGACAGTCTAACAGCAGCCAATCTTACTTTGAGAGGTTAATGATTTTATGATTCAAAATTTATTTCTGAATATGAAATGCATTTTCAAGACAGTGCAGAATGACAGATTTTTAACTTTCAAATACTCATTAAGTACAAGTACTTTGGAGGGGGGCAGGGGAGTATAGGAGGAGGGCTGTGAGACATTTGAGCTTTTGGGAGGGGTGGTTCTTGTGTTGGTGTGTTTTCTTCCTCTTTCACTGATATGTCATCATTTTTGTAGAACACAGTGGGTATACTTGTAATCTGAAGGGCTTTGCTGTTGGTTCCAAATGTGTGGTATGGACCTCTCTAAAATGGTGTGAGGCTCGCATTTTGGAGGTATCTGAAAAAGGTACCAAGGTAAGTATGGTTTGAATAGCCTTTCTCCGTTCTTAAGATCCAGTCCTTCTTTGGTCTTCCTCCAAACTTTGAATATTTTACAGAAGTCCATTAACAGAATTGAACACTTGGTATTGCAAAGGCTGATTCTGGACTTGCAGACTACATAGAATCATAGAATGTTTTGGGTTGGAAGGGACCCCTAGAGGTCACCCACCCCAACCCCCCTGCAGGAGCAGGGACACCTTTAACCAGATCAGGTTGCTCAGAGCCCTGTCCAACCTGGCCTGGAATGTTTCCAGGGATGGGGCCTCCACTACCTCTCTGGGCAACCTGTTCCAGTGAAACAGCAGTGTCTCAGACCAAGTGGATGCTGTATGTCAATACTTGACATTCCCTTCACATCTTATTTTCTTGCATTGACTGTGAAGACTGAAGGATCTGGCTCCAGTTTGAGACACATACTCATATGTGTGTGGTTCTGCCTGGCCTGCAAGTTAATGTTCTGCTATGGGGCCATGTAACCATTAAATACTCATGAAACTTGGCATTATTTTAGTGATGTTTTGAGGAATTAGTGTTAGAACAGTAGAAACTTGTGAAGAAGCTTGAATTACATCATTAATAACGAATACACGACTATTCCTGCTTTGGCAAAATGTGTATTGAACTAGTGGTTGGTGGGAGTTAACTTTAACAGTACATTATAATCTAATGGGCTGCCTTGTTCTACTGCTGTTGAAGCTATGGGTTAAATAAGTTCAGGGGCAGTGTGTGTGTATGTACACATTTGCACAGACATTACACTTACACAAAAGGGCCTTTAAATTGTAATTCAAGGTTGACAATCCAACAGATGATTTCATAAAACTAACGGTTTGGAAGGTTGCATGCCTGAGATCATGGGAGCCAGCTCTTTTGCTAGTAGATTCATTGGGTATCTAAAGCTAACCTCAGCTGAGCATCTGTGTCAGGTATGTTGTGATATCCCTATTCATCAGTTTCCTACAGGTTCTGATCTAGTAGGTGTTTTCCATACTTCCTCTCTTACCATACTTGGATTAGAAGCCTAGGAGAGCCTTGAGCAGATTCAGTAGCAATATTCACCTTTATTAGAGGTTAACTTGCTCTTCCTTGCAAGATGTAGACTGAAAGCCTTCTCAAAGGTCCTCAGTTGCATTTTCCTACTACTATGTCTTATTTGCTGAGTGTATTCTCAGGAACCAGTGCTGTGCTAGATACAATTTGGCTCTGTCTGTACAGGTCTTGAATCTCTCCAGTGGCAATGAGGAGATTGTGGATCCTGAGAATGTTTGGAATGGTATTCCTGACTGGGCTTGCAGATCATCTGAGGTATGGTGGTGTGGACTGGGCGGGACAGTACCGGTTTTTAGAAAGGGTGCCCTGAGTGTAGCTGTGATTCTTTATTCTTGTGTCACCATGAGAATAGAAAGGCAAAGTAACATTAACCTAAACCTCTGCATTCATGCCAACTGCTAGAAGCATAGTATTTGTCTTTAAGACATTATATTGTCCTTCCTTCTCTGAAATCTATGGAGACTATAAAAATTTGTATAAATCTATTATATAACTGATATTATATGAATAGTTTACATAAATTGATTTATATAAACTGTCAGCCATTTGGCCTGAGGACAGTGAATTCGGTCTGGGAATAGGTTAATGAAAACAGCTTGAAAGAAGAAATATTACTGGAAGACTACTATTAATCAAGAACAATGCTGATGGCATGTGGCATTGACAGATCATGCTAGTAGAACGTGTTAACTAACTGGTAAATCATGAAAAATACTTCTATTACAAAGTGATTGGGAAATGATAGTAAGGTTTTCACTAGTGTTTTTCATGAAGTTCCAACAAATGGAAAACTCATGGCTGGAACCCAAAACTCAGGTCATCAGCCATGCTACTGACATGGATAACAGAATGAATTTCCAGTTCATTCTTCACATGCAGTTTTTGCATCAAAGCAAAAAGTGGGCGGAAGACTTCTGTAGTGAGTTATAAGGCGGGAAAACAGTAGTAAATAAGAGTCCAGCAGTGCTGATGTAAAAAGTTAAGTTTCCCATTGAGGTGCTTCCTTTAATACTAGACTATCTTGGCAATAGTGCCAGCTTCCTAACAGACTCCCCTTTTGTTTAGGCAATAACCCCTGCAACAGAAAACTCGCAGTCCTTACCAGAGGAGTCTTTACTGCAAGGTAAGACTACCTTAAACCTCCTAAAGAGGTTGTGTACTCGATGTTTAGATGCTTTCTAACTTTCTAGAAAATGCTTTATTTTTGAAAATAGTCCCCCAGCAGGACGAGGGCCTGCGAGCGCGAACGAGGGCCTGCGAGCGCTATATTTACTCTAATAGTGTTATAACTTTCTTAGTAGCACTAGCTTGTGTACTGTCAGTTTAATGGTAAATATATCCTATGAAAGCTGCTACTCTGTCTTGATTAGAAATCAATTTAGTATTTATTTACTCAGCTTAGTGGATTGAGCCTCTTGGACAAGCTGGGGTGGTATACCTAAGTTACAGGCTTTGGTAGGGTTTTGAACATCAGCCACTCGTGTGCTACTCTTGCTCACATTTCTGAGGCAAGGTGAGCGACTGCTAGGCAGACTCTATTAAGCATTATAGTTTGGGCTTTGAATGCCCCAATCCCTTAATAGACCTTGGTCTGTGAATCTAAACACATGATAAAACCATCGTAGTTGTTGTTAGGGTAGTTTGTGAATAGTGTGTGTACACTTTTATTGTTACTTAAAAATGCTGAAGTGTTTGGCAAACACCTGTTCTGTGTACCAAACAAAATAGTATAGATTCTTTTTGAATATACACTATTTCTATAATCTATGGAATCATAGAGCAGTTCTGCTTGAAAGGGACCTTTGGAGGTGCTCAGAGTGGGGTCAACTTGTTCAGGTTGCTTAGGACTTTGTTTTTGGGTCTGGAATCTATCCAAGGATGGAGACTCCAGAACCTCTCTGGGCAACTTGTTTCTGTGTTTGACCAGTGGTTGCCTGATGGAGACTGAACTCAGTTTAAGCGGAGATAGCATTTGTGTTTTCAGTGATTGAATTGGTAACTGTCTTTCAGTACAACTGTACTGAAAGCTGACTGTTTTATGGATAACAAATAATGAAGCCTGAAAGAGAGATCTAGTTACCCGACAGGCAAAGAAGTGGTTAAGATAACTTGTAGATTCACCAGTTTAACACTTTAATTAAATCCTCCCTCAATTGCATCACTCAAATGCAGGATTATTCTTGCTCTTACTGTTTCTGGTTTTGATAATACTTCTGCAGCGGTTACTACTTCATTTTAGGTTTGGTTTTTTTTTCCCCCCTCTTTGGTTGCAAATTACCATTGTCCAAATTTGCCCGCTGTCTGTGTTCTTGAATACTTTGCACAGTATTAGTGAATGCATCCTCTCAGCAACAGCGCAGAAAATGTGAGCTAAGGTCATGCAACCACGTGGCACAGAAATGGAACTTGCTGCACACGTGGGCCGCTGCCTCAAAAGGCAGTTTGAGTAGAAGGTGCCCGATCCACAGGATGCAAAAACTCCTGCAGTGCCTTATGCTAAGCCCACTGAGGGATGGAGTGGCTTGAACTCCTAACTGAAATCTGGGAGCACTGCTTGCTGCATCTTCTTGGGCAGTTCCATTGCTTCAACTGTCTTATCCTTACAGAATAACTTTGCATAAGTGTAGTCTTTTCATATGGTCCAGTACATTGATGACATTTAGTCTGAAGCCTTGTAGTGCTATGATTTAGGTATTAATGTGTTTATACTTGTTTATAGAAACATCTTGCTGGGTCTAATCTGTTTTTATTCCCTGTAGAAAAGCAAACTGGCTGCAGTTCAGATTTAGCTGAAGATCTCATGTCCTTCAAGATTCCTGAAACCAAGTGACGCGTTCACCACATGAAGCTGAACAAGTACCTGTGTACACAAACATCCCCATGAAAACGTGTCTTCATGGGAACACGAATACAAGCAAAGCATTGAGCGCTTCTTCTACCGAACAGAGCAAATGCCTGTCAGTACCATACTTCTCTGTCAAGGAATAGTGCTTGTTGGTAGACTTAGCGTCAGCTCAGCTTATAGCTGTGCTTTCTTTACTTAAGTAAGAATTTGCCTCCACGGGCATTCCTTACCGAATGTGTGTACTTACAGCGGTTGGTGGGTGGTTCTTGAACAAAGGTTTCTTGTGAGTTGCTGTATAGGCTGCTGTGTGGCACAATACTGCTTTCTGATGTTTGCTTTTTGAAAAGTTGCATTGTTAAGTGTGTGGGTGTTTTTTTTTTTTTTCTCTCTGAGAAAAGTTGAGGGTGTAGGGTTTTCTTGGCGGGGGGGAAGGAGTTTTTTCTTTGTAGGGGAACATGGTTGATTTGGGTTGAAGTTCTGCATTCGGTGCTGTTATAAAGCAGTGGAAGAGGCTGGAATAAAGCTTTGGCTGGCATATACTGATCAGTGTCTTGTTAATGACTTGTGTTTTTTCCCTATGTGTAAGGCCAAATGCTGTGTCCATGCAGAGTATCTTCGACTGTACTGCTGCAGCTAGACGTAGCTATGCATGTTCTGCAGTTACTGGTTCTGTTTTGACTCTAAACAGCTCTCTAGAGCACTGCAAGCTGTGGTGAATGCTTTGAAATGTTAGTCATGTACCAAATGGATCTTGTATTTATGAGATGGCCTTAATTGCACTAATGACAGATGATGCTTTTCCTTTAAATATGAAGCAGACCTAGTAGAGTGTTTTTGCTGCAGCCTATGTGCAGTGTGGTAAGGACTTCTCTGTAAGACAGCGGCAGCTTATCTCGCCTTATTTTCTACCTCACGTATTGAAAAGTGGTTTCTATTTTCCAGTCCTGTTCCATAGTCCTGTATAGCACAGGTTCTTCCTCCTTGTCAAAGGCTATGGATTTTTCATGCTGCCATAATGTTTGAGGAACCCAAGATTTCTGGCAATGTAATAGTCTTGAGTATCGCAGTAGATCTCGAGTGCTAGTGCTCACCCAGTAAAAGAAACACTTGCATGTTCATGCCCTTAACAGAGACAATACATGATGGTAGGCTGGAGACAATTTTATTAAATTCTGAAAAACAAGTCTTAGATATTGCAATCTCATGTTACAATCACAGATTATATAAATATTTAATTACACTGTTAACTGCTTTGCTTGTTCCACTTGCTTCAGTTGTTTGTAACCTGATTTTGAAACAAATAGGCTACAGTTAGAAGCAGTCCCCCTTTTGCAAGGCTTATCCATTTAGAAGTCACCCTTCCAGGTGGCAGCTTCAAAGAGTTTAGCTCTAAAAATTAGAGCTGCCTTTAGCCAACCATGTAGTCAACTGCTTCTACTGACAGTTACAGGCAGCAATGCTAGTGCCTGGGCAAAGACGAGTGTCTGGAGAGTATTACAACCATGGGAGACATCAAGCATTGCTTATGTGCTCCTTGTTAAACGGAGTGGTAGAAGTGATGCATCTCTTCTGTAATTTCACCTACAGCAGTATGACTGAGTGACAGTGGTAAGACAGAGATTAACAAGAGAGGCACTGCTTGCGGCTCTGCCTAAGGGGAATTACAGTTGCTACAGAAAGAGTGACCATTTCAGCAGCTTTTGGAAGGAAGCATCCTCAGAGTATGGCAGTAAACACATCTTAAATGTAAGTGGATTAAGTTCATATGAGAAGTCCCACGTCTGAACAAACACCTTTCTCTGCTATTACTTTAAACTATTTCCTGTAGCTTTTACTGTGACTTTTAATAAAATAAGACAGTTTTGAAGACCTTCTTCCACTGGCACCTCTGACTAGAGGGAGCAAAAACCTGCTCCAACTCTCAACTGTTGTCAGAGCACAGCTGAAATACTAAGTGGTTAATTAACAAAGGATTTTTTTTTCCCTTACACTGCAAAAAAGGCTTGCTGGATGCAAACTGACTTAAAGCTTGGTAAGCGAAACTTTAGTTGAGTTCCTTGGAGCTTAATCTCTCTCTCTGCCAACGATTCTAAGTCAAAACCAAAAACACTGTTTAAATTACCATCAAGTGATTTTTTTTTTTTTCCCCCCCAGCTGCCTGTAAAGCAGAAGTTACCCTGTTGCAGTATTTCAGAGAACCCCACTAACTCATTTGAACTAAAACCTCTCTACATTTTTATGATAATGTAACTTAATGCCTTTTTTCTTTTTTGTTCCATACCCCAAAAGCTGTGTTGGTGGCCAATGCTATCACATGTCTGAGCAATGTCTGGCCAACATTAGTGTCCTGATGTCCGTGGCATTTTCAGTACTTCTTTTGTATTCCTTATTCAGGTTCAGCTGGAGATAAGTCAATATTAGTACCAGGAATAACGTTGGGTCCTACGCCATCCACAAGGGAATCCCACTTATCAAAATCTTTCTTAAGACCTATAAAATGGAGGAAAGAAAACCCAGGTGGTAATGAATTAAGTAATCAGCTTTTTGTAGAGCTACACTGAAAAATTAAATTATAGGACAGATGAATGAACTTAGCAAAGCAGGGGAGGCATGATGTTTTAGGGAGGAAAAAATGACACTCTGGGTTTCTATGTATTAGAATAAAACCGCAATGTTCCTCCTCTGAATTGCCTGGATTAAAAAAGTATTAACAAACCTCTACAAAAAGTCAAAATGTTGCTTTTTCTACCTAAACTTTTCTGACACACTTACTTTTGATCTTGTTCTAAACAGAATGGTTATATAAAAGGCATCATAGGAACTATGAAGGACACGTTGGACTAGATGACCTCTAGGGGTCCCTTCCAACCCAAAACGTTCTATGAACATTCTATTAATTCAACTTCACATGTTGATGTAAAGAGATACTTACTCAAATGTTTCTGCAGGAAGGCTAGCGAAGCATGATTGCTTATATCAATAGCTTCATTTGGATCTATTTCTCCTTTTAATTTGAAAAATCTTCCAATAATTTCTCCACTCACAAAGGTAAAGTCAGGAAAGCTCTGATGTACTGACCCCCTGCAAACAGAACAATGATCAACAGGCTTGCAAGAATGCAGTTGTCTGATTAAACCAAAGATGCCACGGGTTGCACAGGCATCTTCAAGTTTTCACACATCTTACGCTGTCTTCTTTAGCGGAAGAAAAAACAGGTTACTCTCATGAGCATGTAAGATTAGCAGTAAATTCTGCCCTAACCACAGAAGGGAGGATGTTTTGTACATGTTTACTGTAAGTCACTATCACTGCAATGGCAATAAGGAGCAGGCTCGGCAAAACTTCAGCTTGTCTCTCTGCCCTGAGTACAAGATGGATCATAGAGCTGCTCACTCCCCTGCACGCAGGGCCTTCACTAGGTGAGCGCACAGCCGTACCCAGAGGGCTAGTTGATGTGTTGGAACACAGATGATGCACGAGGCCCAGAGCAAAACTTGGTGCCCCAAGGCAGGAACGCACACCTTGCAGTATCTTAAACTTAGGGTTACTGGCTGCTTTGGGAGAGACGTCTGTCTCCATTGTGGGGGGCATACTGCTGTCTAATTTAAACATGCAGTAAAAACCTGGGCCATGAGGATCATAGAATCATTTATGTTGGAAAAGACCTTTATGAGATCATCAAGTCCAACTCTTAACCTAACCCTGCTATCCCACCACTAAACCATGTCCCTAAGCACCTCATCTACCCAGCTTTTAAATACCTCCAGGGATGGGGACTCCACCACTTCCCTAGGCAGCCCGTTCCAGTGAAGACATTTTTCCTAACGTTTAACCTAAACCTCCCCTGGCACAACTTGAGGCCATTCCCTCTCGTCCTATCGTCCATTACCAGGGAGAAGAGGCCGACCCCCACCTCACTACACCCTCCTGTCAGGCAGTTGTAGAGGGCGATCAGGTCTCCCCTCAGCCTCCTCTTCTCCAGACTAAACAACCCCAGTTCCCTCAGCCGCTCCTCATCAGCCTTGTGCTCCAGACCCCTCACCAGCTTTGTTGCTCTCCTTTGGACATGGAAGTAGTGACTGGCTGCCTTTCTGCAGCTACATGTAATTGAACAGCTCAAGAGAGTAAACATTCATCTTCAACCAGAGAAATGATGGATCCTGGACACTTACTTGATAGTGATCATTTTCTTGTTTGTGTCATTGGAGCTGAGCTTCTTCATCTTTAAGATATTGTCAGCCCACTGGAATTTTTCAGAGTTGATAAAAAGCAGTGGTTGCTGGACACTGTTCTGGTAAATGTCATCACCTACTGGAAGCATCCATGCATCGAGGGCAATGCCACACCTGTCAAAAACAGAAGCAGAAATCTTTATATGGAAGTTCTCAGCGTGCTTTGATTTGCAGGAGACAGGGGAAAGAGAAACTATGATACTGAACAGGTAAACAGGTTAATGAATCGTTTTGTTTCAAAATGATTTCTACTCTGGGGGAAGAGAATTAATCCATTATTGGATTGTTTGTTGGTCTCCATTGCCAGGGGCATCTGGGCACAGGAGCTTCTACAGGGTCCCACAGTATCATGATATAATATGATACAGCTATTACAGTCTACCACATCCCCACAGTTGAAGGAAGCATGACTTGAGAAAACAAGACATGTCAAACAAAACTTTTCTTCAAGAGCGAATCAGTAGTTGGGGGATCTTTGTAAGGTCCCCTGCTCCAGACCTCTCAAGCGCCAAACGTCTCTTGCCTTGTTTTGCATACTTACCTGAATCTTATTTCCTTGCTGAGACTCTCAATAACTGTAGCACCACCAAAAGAGTGTCCCATCACAGCTATTCTGCTAGTATCAACAGAATCCTGTCAAAAAAATCCAGGTGCTGTAAGAGACTTGCTTTCCCAAACTTTTATTTTTTTCAATGGAATAATTTTTTTAGGCAACAGATCCTACTGAAGTGGGAAGAGCATCATTTCAGCTCCATTACTATCTATCCAGCTTGGGATGACCTGAGAATACGTTCATAGATCTATGGTGTGATCTTCAGAACAGTTTACAGGAACCAGTTTAGAAATGGAAGAGGAAAACGAGAAGCATTATTAGGCGTTTAACAAAATGCAGTCACCACCTTTCACTCACCTTTAGGCTATTCCAGTCAAAGTCTGAATTTAGTACATTCATTACTTCCTCTCCTGAATTGATTTTAAGAATGAGGTTGAGAGCTTTGATACACTCCTGCGCTCTTTGCTGCACCTGGGGAGAAAGAGAAGTTGGGGCAGAGCAGTGGAAGGAATTAGCAGACAACTACTAGGCTTGCCAGCCCTTTGCACACAAGACAGCCTGATTTTTTTCCCCCTAAGTGTCTGATACAACTAATGACTATTCTGAACTGCAGAATGGATCTGTAAAACGTAACTCTGATGAGGTCTGACCAACAACAAAACCAACTTTTGGAGGTCCAAAGAATTGAAGCTCTTGCGTAGATCCTGTGCACATGGAGGAATTTACCCCCATGAGCCAAAGACCTTCAACTCCTTTGTCCTGACACGACTCGGAGAAGGGGTTGTTGGGATGTGCAAAGGCTTAAGTTACACAACTACAAGGAAGGCTGACTTGCTGCTCCTCCTCATGCTCACTTCGATGAGCAATGCCATTACATCACTTGTAATGGCATTGTAATGTACAGCACAGCAATGCCCCATCTGCACAAGAGCTTTGAAACTGCTGCTCCTCCTCATGCTCACTTCGATGAGCAACGCCATTACATCACTTGCCCCATCTGCACAAGAGCTTTGAAATGGTCTTTACACTGGACAAACCCAGAATAAGAAACAGCCAAGAAGCCCGTCTCATTTTATATATATACATATTCTGGAAAACCATAGTAAAGCTGTTGCAAATAAAGGTTTTCATTATTCAGTGTAGGAAAAGCTTCAAAAAGAACCAAAGAACAGTAGCGTCCTTGGGAACCGCAGCACGTAGGCAGCCAGCAAGATGTCTGTGCATCACTGAATTTCAAAGAAATCTCTATCATGTGACTTCTCCACTAGTGGTTTTTGCAGGCAACGGCTTCTGGAGGTTATTTGCAAGCTCAGATGTTATGTATTTAGACTCGTAAGTAGGACATTGTATGCACACAGGAAATGACGTTTGTATTGCTGTCTGTATGGCCTGGGGAGATAAACACCTCCCTGGCTGAGTTTGCGTTAGCTGGAAGAAAACACTCCCATATTTTAAAGGTCAAGTCTGTGCTTGGAGGAGCTCGTAGGTATGGCCATATCGTATCTTGCATGGATGCTGCTTATAATCAGGAAGCCTGCATTGTTTACATTGCTATAAACCACAATAAACTGTGTTGAAGACAATGAAGCAAATGCTCCCCTTAAAGCAGCCATGATTCATCTTGCTATCCAACAGTAAACAAAAGCTGAAGCAAGCCTAAAGCCACACAAACATTTGAATTCAACTCTGTGCCACCTGAAGACCGGGCTGGGCAGCAAAAGTGTGAAGACACGGAGAAGAAACAGAAAGTTGAGAGGAACCAGAGGAGAAACAGCTGACTAAGCTTGACAGTGCAACTGCATAAGAAAGCTTTGTTGAGGAAGTAGTTTATGCTCTGAAGAAAGCTGTTGTTGGCTTTCCCATGTTAAGAACATAAGACCTGATGCATTTTTATATATCCCCTGAGTTGTGGTCGAAGACTGCAGACATGGCCGAAGGGA
>NW_009259792.1:884333-887735 GCF_000687185.1 Egretta garzetta | reverse complement strand
CCCCCCTCCTGCCTCACTTCCCAGAGTGCAGAGCTAGGATGAATACCTGCTTATGGCGCAAACAGCGCTCTTCCTCTCCAGTTTTTAGTTTCCTGTAGTAGATCCACTCCTTCTCCATGTTTGATGTAGACTCTTCCTGTGGCTCAGAAACGGACTTTCTTTTACAATAATACGTTGCTGAAGCAGATTCATCTCTGTAACATCAATAAAAGGTTGTTTCTGGGGATGTGTTCAGTTTGGTTTGGGATGAAGTCAGCAAAAGTTCTAGATTTCACTTATCTCAAGAGATCCAGCTACCAACCAGTGCTGCTGCAATCACAACTGAGTGTAGGCAGACTTTCTAAATAATGCAATAACCCCGCCAAAACTCCCACCTCCTTTATATTCTCCAGGTTCTAACAATAAGAGAGAGAAAAATAGCATGCCCGAAGAATGACGAACAAGATCTACCCTGCAACTTTTCATTCAAGGGCTTATCTAAGCAAATTCCATTTGCTTAGATAAGAGTTGAGCTAGAGAAATGGGAAGTGTGGGCAGGGCTGAAGAAGATATGTTAGTTTTCCTTTTTAAAAAACCCGTAAGTTCTTCTTTACGATAAGCAACATTCTATTCAATGTGGGAATGTGTTTCTTTCCACCAGAACTCAAAAACCTGCAATATACGCACCTGTGCTCCACAGCAGCCACTATAAAGCCCTGGGAAGCCATCTCTATGCAAATAGCCGAATAGATCGTCCTGCAATCAAAACCACACTCTGGTGAGACACGCGCATACATAATTATTCCAATTACACTGCTCTTTAAATGTTGACCACACTACATATGTGCCAGCCCCCATTCAGTATTTTTTCTGTTTAGAGCCAGTAGGATTTCGTATGCCAGTCACCAAAGCCTGTTCACAAAACCTTGTTACTGTTTTATTATCTATTCAGAAAAACGCTAATGATTTTAAAGAAGTAGGACATATGACACCTTGCATCTTCAAAAAGCTGTCCAAAAATCAATGCACTAATCTTCAGGACATGCTTATGGACTGGTAAATACCCTGACCCCTAAAATGCAACGGGAAAACACAAATACATCAACCCTGCTTTTATTTACTGCTGTTGATTTTGGTGGAGGCATACTGATACACAGCAGCCTGTTCTTCAAATCTGTTTCAACTCCACGGGGACCTCACCCCCCTACTGAAAATCTGTTCAGAACCATCCTTGGAGATGGCTGTCTCCATAGATGACAAAAATAGTTTGTCAACAAACTGCAGAATTACCGAAAAGCTCCAAGTCCATGGGAAAAAATGAGGAGTGGGTATTTTTCTCCCGGCTTAAAAGCAGCATTTGACTTTGCAGGACAGGTCACTGAACCTAGATAAAAACCAAAGCGTATGTCATTATTACTGAAATGAGAGAAAGCATTTGTTCCTGTGGGAGAGATCCCAAGAGCCTGGTGACCGCTGATTTCAGAGTAGTCATCTGAAGATAAGGTACCACATCTTATCCTTAAAACGCAGAAGACAAATAAGGATCTGACTCTGAAAATACTTTCTACTTGGCAGAAGATACTTTCCTCTCCTCTTCCCACCCACAGCCTAGCACGAGGCCTCTTAAACCCTACAAGAACAGAGGTAGTCATGCATCCGAGTTTTGCTGCTATTCAGACCTTAGTATCTACCTAACCTTTGTATATATGTACATGTCCTGGTGGGATTTAAATCCCAACACACAGGTGCAGCTTACCCAAGCTCTTCCTAGAGCGCATTGCCCAGACACTCCTATTCACAGCAGCCAGGGACTGCAGGACTGCCTGAGAACTGGGTCACACTCAGCACCGAGCACCGCTACACAAGCCCTTCCCAAATACACACACTTCCTCGGGACAAACGGCTTTTTTAGTCCTGCAGCAACAACACACTGCTCACCTGCATACAGAGCTCATGCCCTTGCACTAGTCAAGGAATAAAACCAAAACCAGTCTTACCCACATAGTACTGGAAAAGCCTTTCTCCTACAATTCGGTACATATTAAGGAAGTCAGAGAGTCCCTGATAGTACTCTTTATCTGGAATCCACGGCGCCTCTTCGTTATCTGTGGCATCGCATGATGGATAATACAGGCGCAAGAAGCTTCCCTGGGATTAGGAGAAAAAAAAATTTATGAATTATTTTATTTTATTATTATTTATTACAAACATTGATATTTATTTATATATGGCAGAGAAAAAAGGAAGATTTATGTCAAGGGCTTCAGACGCAAGAATGAGAGTTCAAGAGAATTAAGAGAATCTCACAAGAAAATTATTATCCTATACAGGCTTTGATGCCAATCATATGCCACCATCTTTTTGTCCCTGCAATGAATAATGTATTTAAAGTAGCGTGGCATCCAGGTAGAGATACACATCGCCTTCCCTGGGTTAGCCTATGCCTAATCCAAACCACTCCATTTAATTAAGTTAATCATTACAGTCACTACCTATTTGCTCTATTTATTCCTGCATCTTGCTAGATCTTTCCTTCTGTTTTCCTCACTATGCAATGGTATGATGACCCAGTTTGATCAGTTTAATGGGGGTGATTGTGTCCCCTTCACCCTTCCAGCTGTATTTTTCCATGGGGTTAGCAAGACAAATTTTACCCTGAGACTAGTTTGTGGGAGTGTGGTCCAGCAGAGGAGATGGGGGTAAAATCAAGGGCATGGTCTGTAGTGTTCCTAGCTAACCTCAGCAAAAGGCTGTCAGTAAAGCTCTTGGGCAGCTGCACAGCGAAGGAGTGGAACGTATTGTTCTCCCTCCTCACCAAGACGTTTACAAGTCTGTAGTGGTCCATCTTTCTAAGCACAATTTTCTTAACCTGTGTTTCATCTGTCTCCGTTTCTTACCACCAGTTTGAATCTTCTCTGCACTCCAGCTCTTCCAGGAAACCACCCAAGCTTTCCACGTTCACGTAGACCCTCCGTGCCCCCCTTGCCAGTATTTTTCCTACGCAGACAGCAGCGATGTACAGCACACCTTAAAGCAGATCTCCCGGCAGAGGGGCCGTGTGTAATTTGCATTCTTACTTCCTGGTTTGCAAGGGAATTTGCAACATGCTATTCAAATTCACTGTCTTGCTCCAACCGTACTTTGGTTTTAAAAAGTTAAATCTAGGGCCGAAAAGAACATGTGCTTTGGAATAAAGCCTGGTTTCCTGAACACTAATTTATCTGTTTCACACGCAATGTGTACCAAAAGCTTGTTTAATGAAGCTTGTTTCTATTTCCTCGTCAAACTTACTCAACCTCTGACACAAAGGCCATTAAGGAAGAAGTCATCAGACCTTTATCCATACAGGCAATGATGTTAATTTGATCCCAGAATAGTCCCAGCAACCCTCCCCAGGTGACTAACTGCCTACCAGAAAGGGAA
>NW_009259792.1:882797-884317 GCF_000687185.1 Egretta garzetta | reverse complement strand
TTATCTAGATAATCATAGATTGCTTATCTAGAAAAACACAGGGGCTGACTGCAAAGAGAACCGGATCGCTGCTTTGTGCTAACATAGAGTAAGCCCAGCAGAGTAAAGGAAAACATGAATAACCACTACAAACTGATCACAAGTTCCACTATACCTGGCTAGCCTGAAGAGTAAGACCACCCTGCAAACGCAGGCGTATTCTCACAGGAAAACTAAAAAGCAAGAGGATTTGAAATGGAAACCCGTAAGCGTGCTCATTAGCTGGCTATTTACTGCCCCCATCTTCTTATCGCGGCGTCTCTCTGTCCTAACCACTTGCAAAACTGACATCCTGGGGTTTTTTTTTCAGATAGATAAAATTTTGAGAAGACATCTCGTGCTTTACCCTGCAGCTGAAACACTACACACCCTCATCACCCAACCCTGCCAAATCCCATTGGCATCTCTGTGATGAGAACAGTTACAGTCATGGAGACTGTGTGGGGAGTCTCCCCGGAGAGCCCAGGGCAGAAGGGAGCGGGAGGTTGGACGGGAGGAACCCCGTGGGTGCCAGGAGGACACGGTTTCTCTGCCAGATCTTTGTGTAGGGGAATCGGGAAGGTAAGGATGAGGGAGGAAGTAGCCATGGGGAAGGCCTGAAGGTTACATTCATCTGGTAAATTGAACCAGTTCCTGGAGACACCTGATATTTCCTGAACTGTGCCCAGAACACATCCTACATTGGGATGGAGAGAAAGCTCAGCTGCGAGTGTCAGCCGTGGAGCATCCCTGCACACAGACAAGACCTCCTGTTCGATTTATCTGTAAAACTCCAGCAAGCTGGAGTTTCACTAACATTGTGGCTTAAATGCAAAGGAGGAAGAACCAAGAACTTTACCTCAACTGCATTTTCTGTCATCAGGTCTGTACATCCGACCGAGTGCGGTCCCTTCCCTTTGGGGATCCTATAAAACTTCTCAGTGCTCCTGCTCTCCATTTCCATGGGTGCTTTCACCAACAAACCTGGGGAAAAACACAAAGCAAATCGAGAGACCGCCACGGCCTGTGCGACCACATCACCTACCCTGAAAACAGCCCAGCCTTGTTGGAAGATCCAGGAGTGGGAAATTCAAGCTTGAGCCGATACAAGAATCTGCTTCTGAGAAGCTGAGCTCTGAAATCCCGAGTCACCAACCCGACCTGCCCTGCGGGGGAATCTCCTTGGAACAGAGCGTCCCGGATCCCAAGGATCAGACACCACCGTTGTGCGACCACATCACCTACCCTGAAAACAGCCCAGCCTTGTTGGAAGATCCAGGAGTGGGAAATTCAAGCTTGAGCCGATACAAGAATCTGCTTCTGAGAAGCTGAGCTCTGAAATCCCGAGTCACCAACCCGACCTGCCCTGCGGGGGAATCTCCTTGGAACAGAGCGTCCCGGATCCCAAGGATCAGACACCACCGTGCACTGAAGAGAAAGGCGGGGAGGAAAGGTTTGGCTGGGGACGGCGCAGCGGGGGCAGAGCCACAGCAGCCGCGCTT
>NW_009259792.1:881438-882204 GCF_000687185.1 Egretta garzetta | reverse complement strand
TCCGCCCCCGCCTTCTCCCGCCGGCGGCTGCCCTGCCTGCTGGTGAAGCTGCGGATGGCCCAGGACCTGCGCCACGCCGTCACCTTCGTGGAGCAGGGGCACGTCCGCGTGGGGCCCGAGGTGGTGACCGACCCCGCGCTCCTCGTCCCCCGCGCCATGGAGGACTTCGTCACCTGGGTGGACGCCTCCCGCCTCCGGCAGAAGGTTCTCGACTACAACCAGGAGCGCGACGACTTCGACCTGGCCGCCTAAGGGACCGCGCCGCCCGCCCGCTCTTCTGCTCTGCCCCGCTGGGCACGCGTGGCAATGGACACGCACCCGTCAAAACACAGCGCTGCCACCACCAGACATTTACCCCAGCACCATCGCCAAACACCCCCCGCCAAAAGGGGGGCGAGGGGGAAACGCGCCCGCTCCTAGTAACGCGCGACTCTGCCCCCAGCTCCCCTTCGCAGCCAGCGGCTCCGTTCATCCCCGTGGAGAAACCTCCCTTCCGCCTCCATCGCTCCGAGGAGCCGTCCCGTAGCCCAGCTCCATCGGACTTACATCCCGTAAAGCGAAAGCGCTTCGAAAGGTCGCTGCCGGATCGCAGGAGAGGGATGCGGTCGGGTTTAAGTGCTTGGCTGCTAATAATAGCTGCTGGAAAGGGTTTTAAGCCTGGCCGAGCGGCTGTTTAGGACTTGAGTTTGGCAGCTTCGCCGCTGCTTTTCTACGAGGTTGCCCTGCCGCTTCCTCCTTTAGCTGGTGGGCGCGCAGGAAACGCAGG
>NW_009259792.1:879654-881333 GCF_000687185.1 Egretta garzetta | reverse complement strand
GTTTTAAGCCGGGCGGAGCGGCTGGTTTAGGACTGAGTTTGGCAGCTTCGCCGCTGCTTTTCTACGAGGTTGCCCTGCCGCTTCCTCCTTTAGCTGGTGGGCGCGCAGTAACCGCAGGAGCTGCTTCTGGAAGGGGTTTCTCTTGATACCAAGGAACATCTCTATGGGGAAGATGCCGGGGTTGTGTGGGGTCAGCAGTAAGCGAGCAGGCCGAGTGCTGCATTTCTGGAACTGCAGCAGTTTTAGCCAAAAATGGAATTTAAAAAAAAAAAAAAAAAAAAAAAAAAAAAAAAAAAAAAAAAAAAAAAAAAAAACAAACCAAAACCCAACTTTATTTTCATGTGAAGTCACAAAGGGAAGTCTGATGCTCCTGACTTCAGTATCTTTGCTGTGTGGTGCTCCAGCTGACAACCAGGCATCGTTTACGGGGCAGGATCTAACTGGGAAGGCACTGGAGTGAAAGCTGCCCTAACCATAGCTCCAAACCTGGGGGCGACTTTTGCGTTTAGCACATAAATCGAAGAAAAATCGGTACCTGAGGGGAGCCTCAGGCCCTCTGGAGCTGTTGGGAACTTTATTCCCCTTTGAAATAAAGAGCAGAAAAGCAAAAATAAAACAGTTGTTTTTAAGTTGCGGTAGCAATGTGTGTGCTATTTTGTGATGTAGTTTCTCTGAGAGTTTCTTCTGATTTTTTTCAATATTCCGGTAAGCTCTGTCTGTCACCTCGCAGAACTTTTTGGTTATGTAACTTCTTTTATGTAACTTTTTTATGTAACTTTTTTTTTTTTTTTTTTTTTTTTTGATAGCTACAAGGGTATTACTGAGTTACAAAGTGGTTTTTGCTAGAAATGCTTTCTTTCCCTGACCCAGGGATTTGGGAGTGGAGCTGTGACTGCCAAAGGGCTGGAGTTCAGCTGCTGCTTGGGATCTGGGCCTGGCTTTTCTGAACAGGAGTGGTGTTCAGGCGAGGGGTGTTCTGAGGTTATCGAGTCAGGACCAGAAAATGTCATCAAATATTATGGCTGGTTTTTAAAATGCAAACTAAATGTTAACATTCCTCCCAGTCTCATAAGCCAAATGTATGAAGCAGAGCAGTAACTTTGACAGCAATAATAGATATTAGGAAAAGGGGACAGAAGAGGTGGGGAAGCCCCCTCTCCTGTGAACTACTGTTTATACTTCAATTTCTTTTGGTAAAATATCACTTTTAACGCCTTAAAAACCTTTTTCTTAGGGTATGTGCTTTGCTTATGGTAAGAAAAACAAATTGAAAAGACATTTTACACTTGAAATTACTTTTTTTTTTTTTTTAACAGCTTTCCAGCTTTCATGTAGAACAATGTCATTATTTCTTGGGAAATTCAGAAGGTGCCTAATTCAGGTGCAGGTAAAAATGCTGTGTTTGCTCTGCTTTACTCTTTTGGGGGAATTTAAATAACAGTGCGGTGTCATGCCCTGTGCAGGGCGTTTTACTACTCAGGTGCTAAACTGCTGCTCTGCCCAGTTTGTCCCAGTTTCTCAAAGGATCAGCAGAAAAGGAGAACTCAAACTCCAGCCTGTTAATCTCTGTCATTGACATTGTCAGCCTGTTCTTTTTGTCCTAAACCAACTTTTCATCATTCATCCATGCACTTCCAACATCTGTAGCAGGAGAGGAACAGCCCAGAACCCTGTAGGCT
>NW_009259792.1:875113-879622 GCF_000687185.1 Egretta garzetta | reverse complement strand
AGATATGGTGGGATAATAGTGTCCATCGCCCCCGCTCTCCTGCAGTACTGGAAATCAAATTCTTAATGTTCTTTTTAAAAAACACATATGTCTGTGTGTGTCTTATAAGTCTGGAATTCTGCAGCCCTGCTGGTTGTACAGTAGCTGACACCTCGGATGAGCGTCCTGCTCCTAAATTTTTAACAGCTGGAGTCCACACATGCCTCAGACAAGAGCTGGGCCCGCTTCAAGCGCAATAAATCGGGTATCGTCTTGGTCTGAAAATGGAAGTTACATCTCTCAGCAGCACGCCCACGTTCTTGCTCGCAAATGCAGTTGAGCAGATGATGGCTTCCTCGTGTTTATGCTGGTTTTGCCTTTAGTTTGTAGGTTTGAGTTTGTTTGCCAGAGCTGACATGCTGTGGCCGGATGGTTCCCGGGTGGAGCCGGGAATTGGAAGGGTGCAGGAAGCAGCTCCGACAGTCTTTCCCGGCACTTGGATAAACACGGAGGGTTTTATTTAAATCCCAAGGCTGGATCTAACGTCAGTATAAATCGGTGCAGGCTTCCATGGATCTGTGTGAGCTGGTGCAAGGAGGTGATCCGGCGTTGTGCTTTTTTTGGGCCAGATCCTGCAAACTCCCTTCCAGTGCTCCAGGGGCTTGCGGTGGGAGACCTTCTGCATATGAGAGTGGTGGGATGGGGTCGTGGGCATCGCTGTGCTTCTTCCCAACATCTTCTGAAGTGGGTTTGCCATTCCTCAGGCTGCTCAGCATCTCCATGAACCTTGTGGGAAGTTACTAGTGGAGGAGGACAGAGGCTGGTGGTGCTGGTGTTGGAGCAAGCTGTCCCCACACCTGACAAAACCTGATCTCCGCTGCCTCCACAAGTGCCCATCCCAGGAGCTGGGGGCTGGAGAGGTGCCAGCTTTTCCAGCAAGGGAGGAAGGGGCTGCAGGGGGGTCTGGGCAGCGCAAGAGCCATCAGAGCAAATGGCGAGCAGGTCCCTTGCAGGAGCTTTCACTTGGAGAGTGGGCAGTGGTACGGGAGGTTTTACCGGGGCCTACGTTTTGGGGTTTTTTTCTTGGGTTTTTTTTTTCCCCCTCTTTTTTTTTTTTTTCCCCCGACCTTGGCTTGTCCTTCATTTGAAGGCTGCCAAACCGGGGGAGCTGAGCCTGGGGAATGTGGAGGCGCTGAAGGAAAGAGTCCTTCACACTGATGCCTTTTGTGTTGCAGGGTGTCAATGGCTGAGGCTGTCACTGAAATGCAAATGTGTATTTTTCCACTGATCCAAGCTACTTTTTTTTTTTTTTTTTTTTCGGTAAACAAGCATAGTGCACGTTTTAAAGGCAGCTTCTGTCCAACATCTTGGTGTGGCTTAGTGCAGAGGTGATGCTGACCTCAGTAATTTGGTGATAGCACATCATCACCAGCACAGATGGCATGCGAGGCTGGGGAAGGATGGTACATCCCCCTTCTCAAGGTAGGAAATGGAGGCTGAGAGAAGCAAAGGCAGAACGGGGCGATTCCCAGCATTTCGGGTGATGTTCCTGCATCCTGGGTTAGAACTAGGCGATTCTCAACCTTTCACGTGATGCTCCTGCATCCTGGGTTAGAACTGGGCGATTCTCAGCCTTTCAGGTGATGCTCCTGCATCCTGGGTTAGAACTGGGCGATTCTCAGCCTTTTGGGTGATGCTCCTGCATCCTGGGTTAGAACTAGGCGATTCTCAGCCTTTCACGTGATGCTCCTGCATCCTGGGTTAGGTCAAGGCCTCCCAGACACATCTCAGGGCACTTCCATGTGCTCATCTCAGTAGCATTACCCAATGGATGGAGCTGTCACTGTCCCCTTCCTAAGCTCGGAGTAATCTGTTTTAAGTACATCCCCTGCCTGATACGGCACTGGAGATTGAACCAAAGAGCCATTTCTCATCACCGGGGCATGGGATCACATTAGTCCCTACCCCACATAGCAAAACATTTCAACTTTCACTGGGTCTGGGGGGAAAAGCACCCCTAAGCATTATGATGGCATTTACCTGAGAGCCCAAGTTCTGGTCCCTGCTCTTAAATGCCCTGGTTTAGGTATTGAAGAAACTCTTCTCACCGTTTGCTTGCTGGTTTGGGCCTGACGAATCACAGAATCGTTTAGGTTGGAAAAGCCCTTTAAGATCATCAAGTCCAACCGTTCCCCTAACCCTGCCATCCCACCACTAAGCCGTGTCCTTAAGCACCTTGTCTGCCTGGCTTTTAAATCCCTCCAGGGATGGGGACTCGACCCCTTCCCTGGGCAGCCCATTCCAAAGCTTGACAACTGTTTTGGTGAACAAATTTTTCCTAATGTCCAATCTAAACCTGCCCTGGCACAACTTGAGGCCATTTCCCCTTGTCCTATTGCCTGTTACTTGGGAGAAGAGACCAACATCCACCTCGCTACAACCTCCTGTCAGGTAGTTGTAGAGAGCAATGAGGTCTCCCTTCAGCCTCCTTTTTCCCTTTTTTCCAGAAGGACCTGGATGGTAGAAAACCTGTCTGCTGTGTGGTCAGGACATGGGGACATCAGGTGGAAGCAGCAGGCAGCGGTTCTGGAGTCGTCAGGAGGAGGCAGCTGGGTTTGGTCTTCCCATAAACCATGGAACTTCTGGATCCAAGAGTTAAATCCAAGTGTACCTCCCCCAGCGGGAACGTCCCCTCTGACTTCTCTGCAAGCACAACTCCGCTGCAGAAAGGTCCCTTCCCCACTAACGTTAGCTGATTTTGAAGAGGCAAGGTGTTTCACTTTCAGCAGGCAGAGAAAAGGGGGAGGCCAACCACTAACGGCAGCCAGAGACGGCGGTTTGAGCACCTTGTGTTTCCTCCTAGAGCTGCCTGTCCCCTGAGGACCCCACGTGTCCCCAGCAGTAAGTGGCAGCACCTTCTGGGCTGCTGTAAATCACATCGGCGGGGTTGGCAAGTGCAAGTCCGGATGGCATTGCTGCCCTGGGTTCCTACCCTGAGGAGCCACCTCCTGCTGCTCCCGGGCAGGCGCAGGGGGTTGTGCCACGGGGTAAAGTACAGGCAGGCTCTGCCGGCGGGCTCGGCTGACTGGCGTTACAGTCCACCACCTCGTCACCTAGGCCTGAGCTTATCGGGCTTAAAACACACCAGGGGGAACCACATCCTAAAACCGTTGGCTCCGTCCCCGCCGGCTCTAATGGCAGTCAGGGTGCAGGGTCCCGTGCAGGCATCCATCTTGCAGAGGCTGGCTTTGGGGGAGATGAATGCTGTGCTGGCAGAGCACCCAAAATCTCCTGCTCTGTGTCCCTCTCAGCCTCCCAGAACAATTTAGGTCGGGAAGGACTGCTGGAGGGCACCTAGTCCAGACCCCTGCTCAAATTGGGACACACATGGGGCTGCCTGGGTTTTGCATGTATCGACACTGGATGCCTGAAGCAGAGTTTACTCACCCTGGCTGTGAATTATTTTTTCCCTTTCCATCTAATCTGAGTTTCCCCTGCTGCAGGCTGCGACTGCTGCTTCCCGTCCCCACGCTGGGCACATCCGTGTTGGGAGGTGGGTTACTTTTCCCCATGGGAAAACTCGATTCACCTTTTCCCTGAACGCTGGCCGTTCCCGCAGGAAGGAAGGGGCATGTCCAGTGTATCCCCCCCTGCAGCTTAGCTGGAGTGAATCCCACCCTCCACAGGGACATGCAGGGATTTGAGGCCAGGTAAGGGGCTGGAAGGGAGGAAGCGGAGGAGCACCAGCCCTCAAGGACTGGGGACAGACTTTGGGAAGAGCAGGCTGAAGCCAGAGAGCAGGACCACTGGCAAGCTGCACGAGGGGCTGCGCAGAAACTACCCAGCTCCTTAAAATCCCCCTTGCACCACCGTCGCTCCTCCCTGTGCTCTCCCCAGACCCTTTTTTCCCCCCCTTTAGCAGCACCCAGTGCTCCAGGTACCTGGTGTGCAGTGTCCGGGCTGCTCTCCGCTCCCGTCCCGCTGGCTGGAGAAGCAGGATGGACCCTTCGGCCGCCCACGGCCCTCCGAGAGGGACTCCGGAGCGGCGGCTGCTCCCACTGGAGGACGTCTCTCGTGCTGGCAGACCGACTGCCGGGCTCTCCCCGAAGGGGAGGGACCAAACTTTGCCTTAGTTTTCAGATGAGACGATCTTTCTGGGAGAGATCTTCCCCGGGCCTGGAAAACAAGTTTCCGGCATGGAGCCATCCGCAAAAAACACTGCACGCCCCAGAAGACCCTGCGGCTACTTAGGCACTGGGTTGTGCCTTTGTATGGCAGGGACGGGTTTATATACGGGCTTGTTTGCATGAGGCTGTGAATTTCTGGCTGTCCTCGTGGGGCTGCCGAGCGCGGTGGCTGGCATAGGGCTGGATCAAGCACCGGGATCCGCATGAGGAAATCCCCCCTGTCCGGGTTGCAACATCCCGCGGAGGAGCTGCAAGGCTTGCGGCTGGGAGAGGAGGGGAGACATTTGGCTCCAGGGCACCCCATAAAGATCCAACTCTTTTTTTTCTGGCCTTATGAGAAGGG
>NW_009259792.1:869918-874862 GCF_000687185.1 Egretta garzetta | reverse complement strand
GGGGAGGATAATTGCTTTCTCTTCTTCTCCCTTTGCATGTATGTGTGTGGGTATGATCTGAAGCTAGCAGAGCACAAAGGTGCTTGAAATTTTAAGTTATATTTTTAAACTTTGAATTTTGTTGGCATTTCCTTGGAAAAGAATATGAAACTTGTATGAAAAGGTCCAAGATTTTTTTTTTTCTATACTTTTGTCCAGCACTCATTTCAGTGACGGGCTGGATGCATTGAAGTGTAACATTTTCAGGATAGATTTAATTCTGGTGAAAGGTCTTGGAGAACACCTCTGAAGTCCTCTGTTTAATCTAAAGGAACAGGTTCTTCAAGCTTAGTGAGAGGCAATGAGGAGCAGGAGGTGGTGCGTGAGTGGTTGAAGTAACAGAGACATGCCAAAGCCAGTGATCCTTTAATGGCCCACCGAGGAGCTCCAAAATTTATTGTATTTTTTAATATATTCAGATATTCCAAGATGTGCAGGAGTCAAACTGAGTAGAAGTCATGTGTGGGTCTTTTTCTTGGATCTGGCCTACACAGTCCAACCACCTAAGTCCAGGGACCTACTGAAGCAGCCTGTGATTGCCTTTGTGTCTCATCTTTTTCTTACAAGAAAGCAGGGTAGAGATGGTGCTGTGCCCTTCCAGCCTGGATTTAGGATATTTATGGGAGTTGCGAGCAGGGGAATGGCCCCATCCACCTCTGGCTCCCAGGATGTAACCCCTAACCCCTAGGATTGCAAACCTTCCCCCACATCAGCCTCTGCAAGCTCCAGTGTTGGTCCTTTCCAACATGCTGAACATGGCAATCATGCTCTTCAATCTGTGAAAATCACTCCATGAAGTAAATGAAATGCAAAAGCTGGAGCAAATCCTAAAACTCTTCTGGTTTATGAGGGGGACTGGATTCATTACCTCAAGACCAGATGTCGATAGAGGAATACAAATGTTTTCTCCCCCTGGATTTGGCCAGACTGGAGAAAATAACGCAGTGTTTCTGTCCTCAGGATGATGGGGTAGTGATCCAGGATGGTAGTGATCCTTGCAAGCTGCTTAAATTCCCTGCCAGCAAGGCAGCTAGGAAATGTCCCCTAGCACAGGTATAACTTGCGGGTGCTGGAGATCTGCTTGTGTTTCTTGATGGGGGTCTGTGGTACGGGACTGGAAAGTGCAAAGCACGGCTATGGAGACAAGATTTTTAAACAACGTGCCATAGCTCGATGATTTGCACCAAGGAACATCAGAAGACACTAGCGCAGACATTTCTTTCATTAATGGTAGCACTAAAACGCTACCCATAATGGATCTGCAGCATTGGCGAGGGAGGAGCCAGTTTCCATGGGAAGTGAGTACCAACAGACCAAGGGCAAATGTTTGGCCTGAGCTGGCTGTTTGTTAGCAACACCCTTGAGAAAAGCAACGTGGTTTTATCCGCGAGCTCTTTCTGTAAAGGGCTGTGCTTTGCTCCAGATTTCCATGACTGCAAACCAAACGTCACTGTCAGTCTGTGATCACTGGCTGGAAGTTGAATTATAATTATTTTTTTTCCCCTCTCATTCCTTTTTCCTCACTTTTGGAAATATCCTGGTTTCTCACAGTGCATGTCTCATTTTTAATCCAGATGCTGCCCGATCTGTTAAAATTGCTCTTGAGAGGAGCTGATACATCAGCAAACACCCACTAAACGACCATTGCTCTTTTACCCGGCACCTTTCCGAAGTGTGTGCAGCATGACAGAGCTCCACGAAGCCGTGGCTTTGGGGGACTACGACCTGGTGGATGAGATTTTGAGGACAGGGCGCTGCGACCCAAATCACAAGGATGCTGACTGGCATGACAGGACCCCGCTGCACTGGGCTGCTGCAAAAGGTAGGAGCACCCCCTGCTCTGTTCCCTCTGCGAACCGGCGTCATGAGAGGTGGTGCCGATCGTAATTACATCTTGCTATGACGGCAATTAATGTTGGCGCTAGTCACAGCTTGTATCTGATCATTTTGTCCTTCATGAGCAAAAAAGAGGAAAATACCAATTTTAATGAGAATTTTGCCTCCAAGATAATTTATGGCATTACTATCAAAGTGATTTTTTAGCTTTTTTTCCCCCGTCACATGAAGACTTACAATTTACATTACATGTACATATAGCATGTCTGCTTGGCCCCCACATTGCTTTTCTAAGAGGTGACTTTGTACAGTGCAGAGGAGTTATTTCTCATGTACACCTGCACGAATGAGCAGAAAGTCAAACCCACTGTATTTACACCAGGTATTTATCAAACCCAAAAGAACAAAATAATTGCAGCGTGTTTTACATCGTCCTTCCTTTATCCCACCGGGTCGAATGAACAACGCGGGACCGGAGCTTTTTGCAGTTCCCGGTTGGTCCTTCACCATCAGAAGTGTCTGTTAAAGTCAAATATCCCTTTGCAGCCCAGAAAAGAGATGAATGCAGCAATATGTAATGTGTAACTGCAGAGTGTAGAATGGGGAACTGGACCTGCACTCCTCCATGCTTGGGGTGTTTGTTACGTGTTGGGATCTCACCTCATGGTATCTGGCCTTGCTCAGAAATCAAGTGTGTGATTTGCTGGTTTACCCTTGACACCATGTTTTACTTTTGCCCTGATGGATTATTACTCATTTGGGCAGCCGCAGAAGGAACGGAGCTATTTAAGAAAATGGTGATGAGAGACTGGGATGGCCTAGGTGCCATGGGCAGCCATCTGGCTCAGCCAAGGCAGTGTGAAGTGGGGTAGAAGTAACTTTTTTTTTGTTTCTTTAAGCAATTCCACAAGTTAGAAAAATAGGAAGGTGAATGAAAACAAGTAATTTCTTTACCTCCTATTGAACAAACCTTTGTTTTAGTAAAGCTGTTCGTAGGTTTTCCAGGTTTTTAACATTTAGATTTTATTTTGCCTTGAAATAAAAACCAAAATGAAGCAATGAAATGGTCAATAGCCAATTGGCCGATGACTAACTGAGATGTGCTGTTCAGAAATTAGCAGAAAGATTTTTGATTTTATTGTTGTTTTTGTGGCAAAATGCTTCTGGAAGCAGTCTAGTTTGGAAAAAAAAATCAGCATTTTCTAATGAGTATCATTTATTTGATAAAGCAAATGGCCAGGTCGTAGGTAAAATCCATTGTTACATGACTGAGGGAATTATGATCAACTGTGTGTGATCATCTTCTGCATCCTGAAGGTATAAAGTTTAACGCAGCTGCATCTTCTCTCCCTGTTTTGCTGCCCAACCCAAGGGCAGTCAGAGTTGGTCAAGCTCCTTGTGGACCACGGTGCCCGGCATTGCCTGCGGAGCGATGTGGGCTGGACTCCAGCTCACTTTGCTGCTGAGTCAGGACGACTGGGGGTGCTTCGCACCCTTCATTCCCTGCACGCAGCCATGGATGCGGCCGACCTCTTCGGTGACACTCCCAAGAGGCTTGCGGAAATCTACGGTCACCGAGACTGCTCCAGGTTCTTAGAAACGTGAGTAGCAATGGCCGGTCCCACTGCGGCAGCTGATGGGGTTCCAGCAATGAAAATTAAATTGGCTGCTATATAAAGGACCAGAATGAATATGAGTGTGTTATTATCTTTCCACCTAAAGCCTATCAAAGTTGTCAAGCACGAGTAGTGCTTGATAAGCAAATGTGGGTCTTTGTCATGAGGAAGCCATTGGGAAGACATTCATTTATCACTGCCTTCTATGGTTTGCCTTGGTGTGTTTTCAAAACCATTACCACTTCATGGCATCATTGTTTTTATAAGGATATTACAGAGCGATTATTAAGCAATGGAAATGAAATCAAGAATGCTGAATACACAGGCTGAATCGTTTAAGAACAGCCCTTTAGCAGTTGATGTTGGTTTATGTATATCATTTGGCTTTTCTTGTGGTAAAGAACAGAGTTGTCCTTTTTTTCCCCATAATTATTGACAATTATACCATTTGAGCTGTTAATAGGATGGCCACATACTACTTCCAAATTTTGGAAACTGCCTTATTGTCGGAACTGTTTACGGTTATCACTGTGGCACCATAGGCAATGAGTAATATGCTTTTGAAGGGTTCCCAATTGCCATTCCTGTTTTTCAGCCACTGATGGGTATTTTCATCCTTGCAAAGCTGTTTCCTTGGATCAGGGTGCTGTCCTCCAGAAGTCGGAGCTGTGTCCCATACCTGCATCCCTCTAAAGCAGTGGGATGGCTCACCAGAGGCTGACCAGCCTGTTCAGTGCAAATTGTAGTCCCACCATGTCACCTGGTATTTAAACAGATTTCTTGTGAAAGCTGCGCATGCCGGACCCTGAGATGCTGAGAGCACCCGGAGGCTTTTCCCTCCCCTGGGTTTTTCTGTGAATTTACAGTCCCACCATAGTCCTTAACTGGCATCTATTTTACCTCTGCCACATTCTCAAGACTGCTATGGCACCGTAAAAGTCATGGATTCTTTTATAGATACATATCCAACTCAAAGTCTCCAGCTTGCCAGTTCAGCACAGGAGCTGCCAAGTTCAAAACCAGGCATGGTGGCTGGGCATGGGCACTGGTCTGAGGTGGCCAGTGCCTACCAAATACCACTTTTCGTTAATCCACATAAACCTTTGGGTAGACACTGTTGCACTTTTGGTGTTCCTTCTACAGCTTGAGGTTCAACAAGGCCAAGTGCCAGGTCCTGCACTTTGGTCACAACAACCCCATGCAGCGCTACAAGCTTGGGGAAGAGTGGCTGGAAAGCTGCCTGGTGGAAAAGGACCTGGGGGTACTGGTTGACAGCCGGCTGAATGTGAGCCAAGAGTGTGCCCAGGTGGCCAAGAAGGCCAATGGCATCCTGGCTTGTATCAGGAATAGTGTGGCCAGCAGGAGTAGGGGAGTGATCGTGCCCCTCTACTCAGCACTTGTGAGGCTGCACCTCAAATGCTGTGTTCAGTTTTGGGCCCCTTACTACAAGAAA
>NW_009259792.1:867603-869502 GCF_000687185.1 Egretta garzetta | reverse complement strand
CTGAAATGCTCCACACCCACCTTTAATCTCGACACAGCATCAGTGTCCTTCCATAGAAGAGACACGCAAACGGTGCAAAATCCCCCTCTACAGAGCTCAAAACATTTTCTAGGGGAACCATACATTCCTTTTTCTAAGCTCTGGCTATTAAGGAAGCTGATG
Source organism: Egretta garzetta (assembly GCF_000687185.1). Classification (NCBI taxonomy): domain Eukaryota; kingdom Metazoa; phylum Chordata; class Aves; order Pelecaniformes; family Ardeidae; genus Egretta; species Egretta garzetta. Next base: position 869,340 of record NW_009259792.1, on the reverse strand, counting down.
GGACCTTTGCATTTTACTTTCCTGCCCAACACCCAGGACACCCTACCTGCTGTTTACGGAGCTGGCGTGGTGCAAACCCTCGCTATTCACCACCTCCCTTCCACACAGAAGAATCAGCTCTTATTGCCCTTAGACCTTCACTTTGAAGAAACTTAAACAACAAGCAGCCGATACCTAAGCTTTGCTAATGAGTTCTTTTAAATACCTGGTCCCTAGCCGGGATAAGCTCAGGTTTGCCAGTTCTTTGAGAACGGGGGATTTTCTCACAGAGGAGGGTTTTGTCTTTAAACGGTTCCCAGGTCTTGGCTTGCTTAGTTTCCATACCAGAAGAGGTAAATATTGTCTTCCCTGGAGAGTGAAAGGTCTGCAGGCCTGTTCCCCTTGATTAATCATTTATAGCAATTGCTTACCTATTCAGTGCTGTCTTTTTTGCATTATCTCACCATTAAACCCTGCTTATCAAGTCCTGCCAAGTCTGTGGCGTTTGCCGTGCGCTTGGCTGTGCACCAGAGCCACGGTGGTGAGCTGGCGGGAAGGGTGGGGGAATTGCCTGGATGATGCCGACAGGCAATGCCTGTGGGAGGCAGAGGTGCCTGTGCTGGGAGGCTGATTGACAGGATGATTGACAGGATGATTGACAAGATGATTGACACCCCAGTCTGAGCCACCTAGGCAACAGCCTAGGACAACTCATGCAGCTCATGGAGGGTTTTCTGAGGTGAATGGCTAATTTAAGGCAGAAAGCTTGTCTTTCAGAGCCGTGTGCTGGCCTGCCTTGCCCTGCGGCTGCGTGGCTCAGCTGGAAGTGTGGCTGGGAGAACTTAATATCTGGGAAGATGCTTAGAATACCCATGCCTAGGACATTTTATAAGACACACAAAGCCTCATAGCCATACCGCAGCCTGTGTGCAGCCAAGAGTTTTATCACCAGGGCCCAGGAACCCTTTTTTTAAGCCCATCCACTATAATTTACAACCACAGTGGATGCCTTCACCTTCATGCAACAGTTTTGCCTCCTCACATCAGCAAACTTGGAGGTAACTGGGAGGAATTACAGGGATTTATAGTATGTTGTGCCCCTGTATTCGGTGCTGGTGAGGCCACACCTTGAATACTGTGTTCAGTTTTGGGCCCCTCGCTACAAGAAAGACGTTGCCTTGCTGGAACATGTCCAGAGGAGAACCACAAAGCTGGTGAGGGGTCTGGAGCACAAGTCATATGAGCAACAGCTGAGGGACCTGGGGTTATTTAGTCTGGAGAAGAGGAGGCTGAGGGGAGACCTGATCGCCCTCTACAACTGCCTAACAGGAGGCTGCAGCGAGGTGGGGGTCAGCCTCTTCTCCCTGGTAACGGGTGATAGGACGAGGGGGAATGGTCTGAAGTTGTGTCAGGGCAGGTTTAGGTTGAACATTAGGAAAAATTTTTTCAATGAAAGGGTTGTCAGGCTCTGGAATGGGCTGCCCAGGGAGGTGGTCGAGTCCCCATCCCTGGAGGTATTTAAAGGAAGGATAGATGAGGTGCTTAGGGACAGGGTTTAGTGGTGGAATGGCAGGGTTAGGTTAAGGGTTGGACTCGATGATCTCAAAGGTCTTTTCCAATCAAAGTGATTCTATGATTCTATGATTCTATAATCACGATTGCCTTCTCCTTCAGGTGTGCAGAGGGCCCCAGAGGTGATGTCCATAGTCAGCCAGTGCTCCGTGGCTCCGGCGGGAGCCAGGCAGTACCCATGTGTGC
>NW_009259792.1:866166-866628 GCF_000687185.1 Egretta garzetta | reverse complement strand
CACAAAGCCTCATAGCCATACCGCAGCCTGTGTGCAGCCAAGAGTTTTATCACCAGGGCCCAGGAACCCTTTTTTTAAGCCTATCCACTATAATTTACAACCACAGTGGATGCCTTCACCTTCATGCAACAGTTTTGCCTCCTCACATCAGCAAACTTGGAGGTAACTGGGAGGGATTACATGGGAGGAATTACAGGGATTTATAGTATGTTGTGCCCCTGTATTCGGTGCTGGTGAGGCCACACCTTGAATACTGTGTTCAGTTTTGGGCCCCTCGCTACAAGAAAGACGTTGCCTTGCTGGAACATGTCCAGAGGAGAACCACAAAGCTGGTGAGGGGTCTGGAGCACAAGTCATATGAGCAACAGCTGAGGGACCTGGGGTTATTTAGTCTGGAGAAGAGGAGGCTGAGGGGAGACCTGATCGCCCTCTACAACTGCCTAACAGGAGGCTGCAGCGAGG
>NW_009259792.1:848634-866104 GCF_000687185.1 Egretta garzetta | reverse complement strand
AGGTTGAACATTAGGAAAAATTTTTTCAATGAAAGGGTTGTCAGGCTCTGGAATGGGCTGCCCAGGGAGGTGGTCGAGTCCCCATCCCTGGAGGTATTTAAAGGAAGGATAGATGAGGTGCTTAGGGACAGGGTTTAGTGGTGGAATGGCAGGGTTAGGTTAAGGGTTGGACTCGATGATCTCAAAGGTCTTTTCCAATCAAAGTGATTCTATGATTCTATGATTCTATAATCACGATTGCCTTCTCCTTCAGGTGTGCAGAGGGCCCCAGAGGTGATGTCCATAGTCAGCCAGTGCTCCGTGGCTCCGGCGGGAGCCAGGCAGTACCAATGTGTGCTGCAGGCAGCAAATGAAGTATGTGTGCCTGCCTGCTAACGCTGCACAGCACGGCATGGGTCTGCCCTCTGCTCACAGCCTCTGTGGGATTGGTATGTAAATATGAGGGGTATTTTGTTACAGAGCATCACAGTCAGTTTTGGATATTTGCCTGTCATGCAAAAAGAGAGAAAAGGCAATTTTTAAAATGACAGCTTGTGCCTAATGCAGGGCTGACATGCATATCTAAACAGGGTGCCCTGGTTTCGGCTGGGATAGAGTTCATTTTCTTCATAGTAGCTAGCATAGTGCTAGCATGTCCCTAAGCACCTCATCTATCCTTCTTTTAAATACCTCCAGGGATGGGGACTCGACCTCTTCCCTGGGCAGCCCATTCCAGAGCTTGACAACCCTTTCAGTGAAGAAGTTTTGGATTTAGTACTAGAAGAATGTTGATAACACACTGATGTTTTTAGTTGTTGCCAAGTAGTGCTCAGACTACTCAAGGACTTTTTGAGCTTCTCCTGCTCAGCCAGGTGCATAACAAGCTGGGAGGGAGCACAGCCAGGACAGCTGACCCAAACTGACCAAAGAGCTATTCCATACCATAGAATGTCATGCCCGGGGGGGTTAGTCGGTCGGTCTCAGCTTGGGGAGTGATCGCTGCTCGGGGAGTGATCGCTACTCAGGACGGGCTGGGCATCAGTCGGCGGGTGGTGAGCAATTGCATTGTGCATCATTCGTTTTATATATTCTGTATATTCTCTTACCATTCTCATTATTACTATTATTATTATTTTCTCTCATTAAACTGTCTCTATCTCAGCCCTCGGCTCTAACCTTTTTTTTCTTTCCGATTCTCTCCCCCATCCCACTGAGGGAGGGGGGAGTGAGCGAGCTGCTGCGTGGTGCTGAGTTGCCAGCCGGGTTAAACCACGACGCAGGGCTACGAGCATCCAAATCCTTCTTAAATCCCAATTCAGCCCCCTTTAACACCGCCATGATCCTTGCACACCATGTGTCTGACCCCAGGTTCTGCTGCCTGCATGAACACACACCTGCCTGCCTGCTCTGTGCTGGGGACTGTTTGCATCAACATGGAAATATCTCAGGTATCGAGATGTAAATACCATTAACATGTAAATATTAGGAATATTCTGCTACAGAGTATCCATACCACTCACCAAGGTTTGCACAGGCATGCAAAGAATAGGAAGCAGCCTTCAAAACACAGCTGCTTCTGAGGATCAAACATATAATTTGCATCAGATTTTTTTTTTTTTTTGCATGAGACGAGTTTTACCCTGGATGCTGTGGGAGCTGCCAGGAATGGCACTGAGGAGACACAGAGACTGGCTCCTGCCTGCTGCCAGCCTCTCTGCAAAGTGCTGAGCATTGAAACTGCACCAAAGGCTCCTACTATCTAAGCCCAGGGTGTATATATATACACATATATATATAATATACACCCCCCACGTGCATATGTATGTGTGTGTGTAGATATATATACAGAAAGCCCACACTATGCAGTGCACCTCTGCGTGGAGCCACTGTCTTTGCTCCGTGCTCTCAGCCACGACAGTGTTGCACCTATGTGACAGTGCCACTGCGTTACAGAAAAAAGGGATTCTTCCCAATATTTGGTGGTGTTTTTGGCAGAGCTCCATAAATGCTGAGTACCTACAAAATCAGACCCTCGCAGTAGGCGAAAAGGGTCTTCTCTTCGCCAAGAGTGTGCGCCCAAGCGCAGCGGGGGGTTTCTGTGAGGAGGGGTCAGGGCTGTTCTGTGCCAGACAGCTTAGCCCATCAGTGATGCTGGTGGTGCCACGGGGAAACATATTGAAGAAAGGGAAAAAACCACTGCCTGGCAGTGAGGAGTAAGGGAAAAAGTGTGAGAAACACACCTGTAACACAGGGTCAAAGGAGGAGGAGGAGGAGCTCCAGGCGCCGGAGCAGAGATTCCCCTCAGCCCCTGGGGCAGCCCATGGTGGGGCAGGCTGTGCCACTGCAGCCCAGGGACCCCACGGGGGAGCAGATCCCCACCTGCAGCCCGGGGAGGACCCCACACAAGAGCAGGGGGGTGCCTGAAGGAGGCTGTGACCCCGTGGGAAGCCCACGCTGGAGCTGGCTTATCCTGAAGGACTGCAGCCCATGGGAAGGACCCACAATGGAGCAGGGGAAGAGCATGAGGAGGAAGGAGTGGCAGAGACAATGTGTTATGGGCTGACCACAACCCCCATTCCCCATCCCCCTGTGCCGCTCAGGGGGGAAGAGGTAGAGTGGTTGGGAATGAAGGAGTGAAGCTGAGCCTGGGAAGAAGCGGGGGTGGGAGGAAGGTGTTGGAGTTTTGTCTTTTTCTCACCATCCTACCCTATTTTCAATTGGCAACAAATTAAATTGGTGTTCACAAGTTTGTTTTGCCTGTGATGGTAATGGGTGAGAGATCTCCCTGCCCTTATCATTACCTGTGAGCTTGTCCATCTTTCTCCCCCTCTCTTGCTGAGGACGGACAGTGAGAGAGTGGCTGGGTGGGCAGCTGGCCAAGGCCAACCCACCACAGTGACTCCTGTTTTTTCAGTATTTTCTCCTGCTTACCGCTTGTGTGAGAAAGAAAGTAAGGTCTTATTTTTTTGCTTTTGCTATTTTTTGAAAGAGGACTGTCTTTCAGTGACTTGAAACTTGATGGTTGGATCTTCAAAGATCCCTTCCAACCCAAACCATCATGGTTCTATATGTTGTATGATTTGGACATTGTCCTGGTTTCAGCTGGGATAGAGTTAATTTTCTTCCTAGCAGCTGGCATAGTGCTGTGGTTTGGATTTAGTATGAGAATGATGTTGATAACTCACTGATGGTTCAGTTGTTGCTGAGCAGTGCCCACACCAGTCAAGGACTTTTCAGCTTCCCTTGCTCTGCCAGGGGCACAAGAAGCTGGGAGGGGGCACAGCCGGGACAGCTGACCCCAACTGGCCCAAGGGCTATTCCAGACCATGTGACATCATGCTCAGTAGATAAACTGGGGGGAGCTGGCTGGGGGGCAGCTCGGGGATGGGCTGGGCATTGGTCGGCGGGTGGTGAGCAGTTGCATTGTACATCACTTGTTTTGTATATTCTTTTATCATTATTATTTTCTCTTCCTTTTCTGTTTTCTTAAACTGTCTTTATCTCAATCCATGGGTTTTACTTCTTTTTTTTCTGATTCTCTCCCCCATTCCACGGGGGCAAGGGGAGGGTGAGCGAGCGGCTGGGTGGTGCTTGGTTGCCGACTGGGGTTAAACCACAACAGACGTGAAGGATAGACGTAGTTGTTCTCCTAAATTTCCTCAGTGCCTACAAAATGCAGAAAGTATCTACCTGTTTTTTAGTTTGGTGTCACTTCTTTCCAAGATAATTGGCTGTGTTAGTGCCAGGCATCTAGAAAGATTGTTAACAACACTTAATAGGAAATATATTTAAGAGCTGTGATAACAAAACCATAACTGAGATGTTTTAAAAAAAAAATACCAGTCCAAGGAGTGTATTCACTTCAGTCTTGATGAAAGTGGTTTTTAATCTTCTTCGGTTGTTTACAATGGGAAGTGTATTGAAAACCATTGCTATTTCAAGGCTATAAAGAAAACTACAGTGTATTATGTTTGTTTTGAGGTTAGCTTGTACAGTGTTCTTCACTGAAGATCTGGGACTGTGTTTGCTTAATAGAAAATAAATGAGTGTCACCATAAATGGAGGACTTTGGTAAATCACAGATCCCAAGAGCAAACTCACTGTTGACTTGGAAATCCCAGGGTCTGGATGGATGATGGTTTGTTGTCTAACGTGCAGAGGTTTCACACACTTGAAGTCATGGAGATAACTTGAAAAAATGCAGCTAAAACCCCAGCAACCAGAGGAGAGTGGTGAATGATTTGCATATGGAGATATTGGGCTAGGGAAATGGTATCTTCTACATAATGTTTTCCCATGCAAAATTTCAACCTCTACAACACAGCCTTATTTGTATGGCATTTCTTAATTCAAGTTATTATTTTAAAAACTGAAACGGGGATGAATTGTCAAGTTTAGTTCTGGATTTGAATGCAAAGTTTAGCAAAATTTTAGGGCTGAATTGGATTAGGATTAGATAGTTTCTGATGTTAAAAGGCCACCTATAAAGAAGAACTATGTACAAATCCTGCCAAATTCCAGTTGTCTTCAGATCTGATATTTTGGCATTAAAAATCTCTAGGTCTTATGAATAAGCAGTACAAAAAATAAAAGAAAATGGAAATGTTGTGGTTGCAGCGAGTTAGTATATCATGTACAACTGCATTAAGTGTGCTTAAGTCACAAATACACAAGATTGGTCTTTGAGAGCTTTGCATGGTTAAAATTATGCTTCCAATGGAAAGAGTCTGGTCTCACCGTAGATCTTTACCTAACGTTTCCCACTTCAGCCCAACTCTCACTGCATACCTGGTTGCTTGGGGTGGTGAACGCTGTTGGATTTGGAGCCTCAGTGTGTTCTCATGTATTGCTGGCAATGGTGTTTTGACCATACCAATACATGATCCCCCGTTCCTGTAGATGGGACACTCATGAATGGGTGGTGTGACGGTGCTGTGCTCAGCATCTGAAGATGCACTCTTGCTTTCTTTCCCAGAGCAGAGGTGGAGAGCAGGAACTATCGCAGGACAGCCTTGATGAAAGGAATCCCCTTAGACCAGAGAGATGAAGACTGGGAACTCAAGAAAGAAGAGCTTGAGAGAAACCCACCGTGTTCTCGGGAGAACTACACATCCTCTGTTCAAAAGAAAAACCAAAGAAAAAGGGGGAAGCAGTAGCATGCCCTGCCTATTTGGTGCTTGAGAATCTGCAATAAAAGCAAAGACACTGGCAGACCACAGGTGCACCTGCAGGGTGAAGTATGGATGAACAGGAGAAGCAGATGGACACAAGAATGTATTTTGTGATGTATTGGGAATATTGTCATTGACAAGGAACAGGTAGAAGTGTTTCTATTTAGCTGTGTGTTATTTTTAGCAGTGCCCCCAGCAATTTTTATGTCTATGCTCATAGGAATGCTGTGGAACTGGTCCTGAGCTGTCCCTCTGCTCATCAGTGCTTTCCATGGCAAAAGCATTTTTAACTGTTCCACTTCTCAATCATAAAAAATGTTTTTAATTTGACCCAAAGCAGTTTTCCGCACCATGCCAGCACTGGGCAGCCATTCGTATTGACTTCTGACACCTTTTATGTGTCTGCTTCCCCTGCCCTTACGTGTCTGCCTCCTCCAATACCCAAACCTGGTGCTTCTGGAGTGCCTTGATTACAGGTGTCCTCACGCCCTCCACTCAGGCATTGCAATCATAACCAACAACTCTGTGATCCATCTCCCTCTTCTAAACTTCCACGGACTAATTCAGCCATTTACACAAAGGTGTCTAATGCCACTTAAGATGGTCTTGAGGACCTAGGCTGACCCTGTAGGTCTCCCGAAGATCCTGTGCTGTAGCTCCCAAGCCCTTGCAGATGTCCCAGATTCCCTAGGGCTTCTCAGATAACTCAAGATACCTGTGTTTGGGCAAATGAGTCAAGCTCCAGCTTTGGTTTTAGTCATTTTCACTTTCCAAGTCATATGAAATATCAACTCCATTCACAGTTGGCTTGGCCACTCTCCAAGTGGAGACATATGTGGGACAGAGTGCCTATTGCCATGTTGATAAACTAAACCAGCCTGTTTCTATCCCTGAGGCCAGCTGGTGGAGTGTCCTGAAGTTGAGGAACATTTTCCCCAGAGCTGGGCGCACCATTGCATCTCTCCAGAGAGCAACTTCAGCATCTGGGCTGTGCACTGTGGTTGTGGCGTTTCATAACCTGTCTCCTCCAGTGCCAGCTGGATGGGGCTGGTGCACGGCAGGGGTGATGCTGTGTTGGGCATCATGTTCATGGGGGTTTCATGGAGATGGAAGAAAGTATCTTCAGCGTGGTTTGCTGGGGCTGCATTCTTTTGTGTGAGATCATCTGCAAGATGTTGGTTTTGCCTACTGAGTCTCATTGTATGTGAGCTTTTGAGGGGTGATGTCACATGGGATGTAGGGAGTAAGAAGGATTTTCCATGGTCTTTTTGTGAAAGTGATTGGGACTGTCATGCTAAAGGATCAACCACATTGAGCAACAGCAGGGAAAGAAGGGAGGTGTGGTGGTGCCTGTCCTTTAAAGGCCTTTCAGCTGGGGAGATGTGTCCAGATGAGATGGTTAAGATCTGCCTCCCTCAGGAAATGTGGGTGGTGCAGGGTGTCTCCTACTGCGGAAGTGGACTCAGTGGGGTTTGGCATCTGATCTGAATTGCGGCTAAAGGCGAACAGCTAAAGGCAATGTGCTCCGAGTGTCTAATTTTGATCAGATGACTCAAACCCTTTCTTTTTAGCAGAACAACATGAGTGCAATTTTTTGCTTTACTACTTCAGGAAAAGCCAGAAAAGAGTGAAAGCTAATGGTGTGAAAACACTTTCTTATACTTTCCTGTTAACCTCTTCCTCTTTCACGTTTGTGGGGATGGAGAGGAAGAGGGAAGGGAGTGCTCTTTTGCCCATGGGAAAGGCAACCCTTAAAATAAAAAGGTTACAAACTAAGCTTTTTTGCCTTCACTTCAACTTTTCAAAATAGCATGCTGGGGCCACTCTGAGCAGAAACTCTTCCTCTGTATTGATTTCTAATAGACAGTACATAGAAATTAGTGAGACCTTCACGCTGTTGTCCTACAGGACATGCCCATGTATGCAGTCTAAATTACTTTGTTATTGACAATAACTTAACTCAAAAAATTAAAACAGATTTTGACAATTTATTTAACTGATAATAATTTAGTTCAAAGAATTTTAATGAAGTTTTCTTAGACGGTGAAGATAAAACATCTGTATCATCTACACTGGCTGGAAAGTTGCATTAGAGATTAAATTACTTGTTTTTTATAATAAAATATCAACATTTTTAGTGGGTTCCAGCTTTTATTACAGTTCCTACCTCACGCAAACTTTACACTTCACACAGGGCAGAGTTTTTAGCAGTGTCTTTCCCAGTTTGGGGTTGATGAAAATCAGAATAAGGGAATGAACAGTCGGAAAAACATACTGAAGTACTAAAATGAGAAACATCACAGGATTTTCCTTCTTCATGCCATAAATCAGTGTCAAGACCAAACATGCAAAGTTAATGCTGTAAATTAAGAAAAAGGACACAATAGATTTCATGGCTCTGATATGGGCATCCATGCTGAGGTTCTTAACTGAGTTTTTCTGCATCTTGCGCTTGTGTCTCCAGAGAGAAAAAAGGAGGAGAAGGGCAGAAAAGATTACCGACATGAATGCAGTGGCAAATCCGAAGCCGCTGATAAAAAAAGTAGAGAAAAAATGTTCCTCCATTCTGACACTCAGTTTCCAGAAATTTCCAAGGGTGGTGGAATTGAGGTTGTTACAGTGCACTTTATCGGTGGTGGTGTAGAAAAGGATGCAGATGACCAGGGATAAAAGCACTGAACCCAACAACATCCATGGCACGATCCTGTCAATTTTTACTTTCAGGTAGATGAAGAAGATGTGTCTGAAGTTTGCAATTTTTATACAATAAAACCCACAAAGACAGGCAGAAACCCACAAGTCAGAAGAGTTTAAAAAGCTTTGAAAAGCTGCAAATAGTTGGGGTATGGGCTGGACATAAAGGCGCCAGGGATAAATTATTGAAAGAAAGGAATATACCCATGCGATGCACAAATACCAAAGCCTGGAGCATCCCAGAAACAGCAAGATCTTCTCATTAGAGTTAAAGCTTTTCTTCTCGACCCAAGCAATACAAAGCACAGAAACAATGAACATGTTTATCCATATGCCAGCAAATGCCTGGAGTGTGATGATGACCATAACCACGACGTCGTATGAAGTGGCATTAAATTTATCTTGAGAGTAACAAGCATCCATCCTCCCAGATGGGTAGTGGTGCTGTGCTGGAGAAGTGGGTTGTTGCACCAAGGCTTCACTGAGGTTAGCAGCCGCTGTCCCCTGAGTGTCACGTATGGAAACGGGAGCTTTATAGAGCTGCTGGCGGGGGGGATTTTGGTGCTGCTCCTATTCAGAGCAGGGCAGGTGCAGGAATGTAAATTTACCGGGTATTCCCTTACCTGGTATCAGTGTCAGCCTTCAATATTTGAATTTCAGGTCAGCAGAGCTGTGTTGGGCAACGCAAACAATGTAGAGGTTTTTTGGCAGCGGACAATGTTGTGATTTAGTGACTGCCGCAGGTCTGATCACTGTCAGCATTCACGATCTGGGTTCTTCTGTCCCTTTGTCACCTACGGTGCTCACGCAGAGGGATGTGCTTGGCAAAGCGCAGCCAGGGGTGTCTCCATCCTCTTTCATCTGAGAGTCCAGGAGCTGCAAAATTCAACCAAGATGCTGGCAACTGGAGTTCATTTTGATCCTCCATGGGTACTGAAATCCATGTTAGTTTTCCCAGTGGTAATGCCTCAATCATATGTGAAGAGCCACATAGTAGGGGGAGGGCATTGAAGGAAAAGGAGTACTTTCTTTTAAAGGTTTAAGCTGAAGCGTATAAAGGAAAAGGGCAAAAATAAGCATGGGTCCCTGTGCCAGAGCTCAAAACCCATCTGCTAGCAATGTGAAGAGTTTTAGGGATGGGACCATGCTGGGTTCCTGCCACACTGAAATACCTTCAAGCTTCCAAATGACTTTAAGTCCTGAAAACTGTGGGGTTTTTAACAGGCAAGATGTGTTAAGCTCTGTAGGGGATGGACTGCCTATAGACTTTGGGTCTGTACAGGACCTTGTACATTGGACCTTGCACATTGGGACCACAGCTACCAACTAGATCTTGGATGATGCTGCGAAAAATTTAAATCACAACAAATAGCTATATAGCTACAAGAAATAAACCATCAGCATTTTCTCTCTTCAGAATGATGCGCTTGTTTTCTGCGGGATGTAAATGGAAGCACTACTCTTTGAAGATTATTATCACATGGTCCTATTTGCAGTGTTTTGCTGGGGACCTTGCTATTGCATTAACACATTGAAATGTTTTTACAGAAGGCCTGGAGTTCACCTCAACAACAAAACATGCTACCTACCACACATTCCCATGAAAACCATTCAGATAGTCCAGTGGCCTTTAGTAAAAGTTTTAGGGAGATCTTCACCACCCTTTATTTTTCATATTGCCTAGAAGATGTCAGTGTCATAGCTAGGTTTGGATGCAGTCATTCAAAAATATTATGGATTATTTAAAGCCAGTCATGCCTGATTGATTTGACATTAGAGATAGTCACTGCACTTATGGATGGATAATATCTATGGATATTGTCTGGAAGCTTGAAAGATAATTGCATAAGGAAAACAACCCACTTCTCTGAGGCTAAAAGTGCAAGAATTAATGTGAAGCCAGATGATCTCCAGGTCCTTTAAATCTGCAAAAAGCCAGGAATGAAGTCATCAAACTGTGATGGCAATCAGACTCTTGTGTGTGTGAAGAGCAACCTTATGGGTGCTGGACACAACGCCGCTGGCCTGCAGTGGGTATCAGTAAAAGAAGCATTTAATGAATCAACCACTTTTCTGTATCTCATTTGCCATCACCTTAATGTCTAAAGAGGATGGAAGTTTTATGGACTGGGTGGCAAGGAGGCAAATCCATTCCTTTTTTTTGGTCTATGCCCTTGAGTCAGGGAGTCAGGGCTGGCACGTGCCAGCTGGCCATTAGTGGATCTTCTCCCCCTGCAAGTTGTGTTTCAGGAGACTGATTTGGCAATATCTCTCCTTGTAACCCTCATTCCGCTGCTCCTGTGACAGGTTGGCTGGGAACGGATGGATGCTTGTTGCTGAATTCAGTTTCCTTTCCTGTGGCCCCGGGTATATGTGATGGTTTGTGATCATGCCTCTGGGGGAAAGGCACTGATGAGGCACAGGGATTAATTCTTTCTTTGCACTCGCTGGTACCTCACTCCCCTCTCCAATCCCACTGGGCTGATGGGGTTGGCCAGGCAGATGCCCCATGTAGGTAGCAGTACTGAGTGTGCAACCTGTAGAGACCCTGGGCTCTCAAGGTGGCCAGTCCTGCCCCCCGCACCCCCCACCATCCCCAGTCTGGTGCAATTGTCCCCTTTCTGCCCCATAAACCCCTCCTAATTCCTGCAGCACTGACACCTGGGGTCTCACAGGCTGGCAGGCTGCAAAGCATGGCCAGGGAGCTCCCTGATGAATATTTCCTCTTCTCCCCTCCACAGCCAGCTAGGCACGTGAGCCAGACCAAGCCAGGACTACTTGCTGTACTGCCACTCTTGAGAGACAAAGTCCTCAGGATGTCCTAAGGAAACCCAAACCAACCCATTTTGCTGGCAGTTGATGGCTGGCATTCTGTTGATTACAAAAATAATGCTATTTTTAAATTAAAGATGATGCTTTACCCATAGGATCAGATGAAAACAAAAAAAATTGTTTGCATCTACCAAGATGTTTCCAGGAATACAAAAAAGCCACGAAGCAAACCCTCTCTTAAACTGATTTATTCAGGTTGCAGACCATTAGCCTTTGAAGAGGGTGTTATTTCCATACTCAGCAGCTTTGTTGGTCTCATGTCAGGATGAGGCCAGGCAAGCAGAAAAAAAGAGTGAGATTATCTCTGAAGAAGTCATAGAAATATTAAATAGTTCAATAGCTCCCAATTGCTACAAGGGTCAATATGCTAAGAATAGTTACAAAATGGGGAGGCAGACTGCTTATCAGGTTGGCTTATGGCTATATCTAATAAGATTAAAATGTGCTGTTCCTTTTAAAGTTCAACTTTTTTAATGGCTTATGCTTATCAGCACACCTGAAGGCTGTTCACCTGCAGGACGCTATATCTACGCTGGCAGGTAGCACCAGGGGATGTTCTGAAATGGATTCCTGGTGGATATGTTGTTTCACAGCACTGGTTACCTGCTCCTGTGCCTTTACGGTATTCCCATCTGCTCCTCCATTTTCTGGCTTGGGATCCGGGTGAGATTTGATTTCATTTGACTGTCATTTTGAAACTGTATTTTCTATGTTTCAGATCCAAAACTCTGTTGAAGACAGAGGTAAGGATGCATTGGTTTTATGTTAGTGAAAGACTATCAGTCACCAAGGGGGGAATTACACCAACTCATGGCATTTAGTCACTAACTTAGGTGTATTCATTCTTTTGATAGTTGATGATGTTGATGGAGGGCAGCTTAGAAAGGACATTCCAGAAATAAATGCAGGTAAGTCAGGACAGTAAGTAAGCAGGGTGTTGAATTATCACAGAGATCTGAGCTAGCCCTTGGAGACCACAAGCCTGGCAGATGTGATGGCACCAGAGAGGGCTGAAAGCTTCCTCCTGTGTGAGAAAAATCCGAAATGTATCATGGATATGGTGAGTACTACAGGGCAGTTAAAAATGTGTGGGATGAACCCCAGATACTTCTGGAGAGAAGGGAGAAGACCTCCGCTTTGAAGTCTGGTAGCAGTTAGAGAAGATGGAAGGGCAGGAGCAGGGCAGGCGGCAGAGGACAGAAAGGTCCATAAAAGGTTGGTGTTGGAAAGGGAAGATGGAAAGGCCAGGAAATTTCCACAAAGATAATTTTGTAGGAAGCCCAGGATCTAATCTTAAATTTGGAACCTCACTCAGCTGCTCCCGGGGAAGGTTCAGCAACCCCTGGGCTGAACCTGCACCCCTCCCCACTGCATTTTTCTGCAACACGACGCCCGGAGAAACCTTGGCAGTGGCTTTAATTCAGCTTGTGCTTCACTGACGGGCATTTACCTTAAGTGAGTTTTTTGGTTTCACATGACTAATAAACAAGATATGAAGCTTAAGTACGTCCATCCCTGTCCCAGGGTTTCAGAGAGTTGCCTTGACAGAGTTTTCGTTTCCTGGCATTGCCTGCTATCTGCTTTATGCTCTGGTGGAGGTTTCCTCTGGGTTTGCTGACAGAACAGAAAACACAGCACTAGATTTTGTGGGTTTTTTTTCTTCTCTTCATACATACGTATGTGAGGAGAATATAAGTTATTTCTATAGCAAAAGGCCTGAACTGTCTGTGCTGGGATCGTGCCTATATGATGGCACTAAATGAAAATGTTATGCTAGCAGGACCATACAGTGGCTGGGGTTCGGACTCAGCTCTGCACGGGGAATTTGGCACCTTAAAAAAATAAGGGTATATAATAAGAGTCTCAAATGCTGTGTTTTTAAAGCATGGAAGGTGTGGTCAGCTGCTTAAAACACAGGTGTCTGTTGCCAGTTCAAATACATCTCCTCCAGCACCGCTCTGGAAGGGGAAGGAGTCTTCCAAACTTTGTATTTACCAGCCCACGTGGATATTTTGAATGCCCCTGTGCATCTCAAATGGCACCAGACACCTATGGTTAGGCAACTGGATGGACACACAGCTGTAATGGGATCTGAGACACATAGCACAGAGATTTAATTCCTTCAGTCTGAGCTTTGCTTCAGGCTCAGGTGTTTGAAAAAGCAGACTGAAGCTCTTCCCTCTTCAGAATCCTTGTCTTTCGCCTTTGATCATTTGGGAAACCCCAGATGATTAGCCTATGTTAGCTAACTAGTTAGGCTATGACATGCCTAACTTGTAGACAGATCCATTCCACCTATATGTGGAAAATAAATAAATATGGATCCCTATACATGGGATTGCAGGGTTAGGGTAACTGTTGGACTTGATGATCTTAAAGGTCTTTTCCAACCTAAACGATTCTATGATTCGGTTCTACGATTCTATATATCAGCCACAGCGTTCAGAAGCCCAAGGTTGTTTCCGGATACGAGCCTGAGAAAAATAACAAAATCTCAAAATTGTTATGGAAACCTTAATTCAACCCCAAATCCTCCTTTGCTGCAGACAGAGGACTGGCATGTTATGGTGTGGCAATGGTTATGTGTTTGCTGGTTTCTGGGCAGTTGCTGTTTAAAAGCGGGGTGGGTTCATTGCTGGAGCATCCTCATAGGTTGTGTGGTCTTTGAAAAAACCCACATATTATAGTTCCTGTTATGTTACTCTGGCCTAAATGGTTGTTTATCTCATTTCAGAAACGGGAAGGAAGCTGTTTGAAGGTGATATTGTCTTACCGGTATGTGCTGCTGATCTAAACCAACATCAGCAAGAGCGTAGATTGGGCTTGAAATGTTAACACAAGCATGTTGATCTCTTTAACAGCTGGAGAGAAACGCTCTGAGGAACAACTCCTACAGATGGAAATTTCCCATTCCCTATATCCTAGCTGACAGCCTGGGTAATAAGACCTTTTATTATATTGTATTATATTGTACATATATGTATTATATTGCATTTATTATACTGTATACCCCTATATCCTAGCTGACAGCCTGGGTAATAAGACCTTTTATTATATTGTATTATATTATATTGTATTATATTGTATATATATGTATTATATTGCATTTATTATACTGTATTACTTGCATTAGATATATACTTTGTCCAGCTCTCCAAGCTGCTTTTGTTTCATTTGCAATTGAGTTTTGCTGCATTAATGCCCTTATTACCACCAGCCAGGCAGAGCAACGCAACCTTGCCCCAGCACACGTTGTTTTTGATGTAGCAGCCCCCGTGAGCAGCCAGATGCTGATGAGCAGCCGATTTAACTAATACCAGAGTTATCTGGCTAAGATTTCCAGATAAAGAAGGCAGGAAATCCTAATCTCAAACCTAGGCATGTTGATCTACTGCACCCTTCGTGCCTTATCTCTTCTTAACAGCCCCAGCTCAGTACAGGCAGAAATTGAAATGCAGATATTTTATAAGTAAAAAAGTTCAGAGCATCCTCCCTTCTTGTTCTAATCTGATTTTAGGCACTGTTTTAAATTTTGAACAATTCAGGAGCAAAGACTAATAGTAAATCAATGTTAAAATCCGATGGATCTCTCCTGTGTTTACTAGCCCCGAGCTCAAAGTTTACAACACTTGGAAGTGTATAATAACATGCAGTAAAATTACCCAGCAAAGCCTGAGCAATGCCCTGGATGTGAAAAGCCTGCTTGTTTGTTTCGGCACAACCAGTTTATCTAATAAAAGATATTATCTCTCTCTCTGGCCTCTGCCAACATTAACCCCGACAGGGAATTCTGCTAACAGCCTCCTGCTCTGCGATGCTAGCAGATGCTTTTTATAATTGTTCATATTTTTAATGCACACTTGCTCATGCTTTCTATTTTGAATTATGGGTATTTATAATATTATAAAAGCAGAACAGCTGCTATTGTTCTCCTCTGCTGTGTGTTTCAGATCTGAATGCTAAAGGTGTTATCCTGCAGGCTTTTGACATGTTCAGGCTCAAGTCGTGTGTTGATTTCAAGCCCTACGAAGGGGAACAGACTTACCTGAAATTCGAGAAACTGGATGGGTAATTTTGTATTAAGTCTGGTTTGTGCTACCTTGTTTGATATGGTAGTTTTTTCTGACTCAGGAGGACATCAATTTTCATTCTTGCTTGTACAAAGGACATAAATACCTGAGCCACATTTCTGTCCCAGAGCTTATTTGTATTACGCTGGCGATAAAACCAATGCAAACGGACTAACCAAAGGCATTATCTGCATTTGATGTTCTCTTAATATAAAAAACCCATTCTTTTACTTCCATTTGCATCCTAGCTACTGAAATGAACCACTTTCTTGGCACTCTTTCAGGGAAAACAAGCAAATGAAGTCCTCCTGGTGTCGGGTAGGGGCAGGGTACGCCGCTAGTGGGTTGGCATTCGCATGCAGCTTCCTCCTTGCTTTCAGACGCAGGGTTGGCTTTACCTGACCAAATGTTGAAGCCAACAACCTCTGCTGCTGTGCAGGTCACCGCGGGTTGCCTTTGCGGTCAGTGGGGAAGTGGTGACTCTTTCAGGACACAGACGATCTCACCTAAAAGAGAAGTCTAAAATAGGTCTGGTGACTCACATCCCAAACGCCTGTTACTGTCCGGGGACTGTAAAGGTGCCAGGGAAGGTAACTCCATGGAAGACGCCAACTCTGTGGCTGTCTAAAGTCAGGTCAGGGGACCTCCCCACTTGCTGGGAGGGACCATCAGGAAGCGGGTGAGACCAGCTGGTGTCCATGCCTAGGAATTGAGTGTAGATCTTGGGTGTGGGGAGACTGGTGCACAGCATTTTTGGGCAGCTTTTTTTTTTTTTTTTAAACACACAGTGATGAATTATTTCTGAATGGATATGAAAAGTTAGGATTTAAATCAGTGTTTAGGAATCAAACCAGGGAAGCCAATGCAACCTGAACTCACTGGAAGCTGCTCAGTACCTTTAAAAATTGGGCCACTTATTTAGGTACTTTGTTAAGCACACACATAAACAAAGGCCAATGCAGTGCATGAGATTATAAGGCACCTGCTGTCCTTTCCTGTGCTGCCCATCTTCTGCTACTCCCCTTCCTATACTGGTTGAGCTGGGGCTACCTAGAGTTGCAGAGCAGTAACATTTGCCATCACCACCTCTCTTAAAAGAACTGCAGCCAGTTGAAGAACATGCATGCACTGCCCTCCAGGGAGGGCAAAATGAAACAAGAAGGCCTATTACATCTGGGACAAGGACTCAGGCTGTGGAAGGATGCTGAATCATAGAATCACAGAAATGTTTGGGTTGGAAAAGCCCTTTAAGATCATCAAGTCCAACCGTTAACCTAACCCTGCCATCCCACCACTAAACCATGTCCCTAAGCACCTCATCTGCCTGGCTTTTAAATCCCTCCAGGGATGGGGACTCAACCACTTCCCTGGGCAGCCCATTCCAATGCTCGACAACCCTTTCGGTGAAAAATTTTTTCCTAATATGCAGCCTAAACCTGCCCCGGCACAACTTGAGGTCATCAAGTCCTATTGCCCATGAAGTTACACATTAGTCTGTATCCTGGCATTGTAAATCTACAGTCTTGGCAAGACTGCAAAACTCAGGTGGTATATTCTAAAAAAAATATTTTTTTTTTACTTTGCTTGTGGTTGATTTAATACGTAGATACAAATCATAGAAGGCACTATGCAAAATGGGTGCAATAACTGGGTCTTTGCTTTACAGGTGTTGGTCTCATGTGGGGGACCTTCAGAGTGGCCAGACGGTGTCTATAGGAGAGAGGTGTGACTATAAAGCCATAGTGGAACATGAGCTCCTGCATGCCCTGGGATTTTACCATGAGCAATCCAGGACGGATCGCGATGATTATGTTCAGATATGGTGGGACCAAATAATTGAAGGTACAATTCAGGTCTGAAATGATTGAGTATTGTCTGTAGATGCATGTCCCTGTTTTTACAATGCCAAAACATCTCTGGTTGAGAATGGGTGCCTACGTGTTGACAACTGGACCATTATTTAGTCATGGGTAAAACATTTTGAAAAGATGTTAAGTGCTAAGTTTTGTTTCTGATCTTGCCTAATGACGTGTATTTTTTTGTCTAGGTTTTGCATATGCCTTTGACAGACACAATGACAGTTTCCTTGATGACCTCAATACCCCATATGATTATGAGTCAGTCCTGCACTATGGACCATATTCTTTTAACATTAATAGCAGTGTTCCTTCCATTACAACAAAAATTCCTGAATTTAATGAGATCATTGGGCAGAGGTTGGATTTCAGCAGAATCGACTTACTGAGGTTGAATCGCATGTACAACTGCAGTAAGTCCTTCTTCTCACACATGTGTTTGAAAATCCTTACTCAAGCTTCATGATAACATGGATGGAGTCACATGGGAGGAGCAGGAACACTTCGCCTTTGGGATCCTCTTGCAGTGCTAGAAGAAACTATAGTTGCTATGCAGCAGCAAGCTCCGTGGTGGCCAGATCCCCATTTCTTTATAGACTACGATTGGAGTGAATCTTACACCTTCCATTCACATAGACTTTCCTGTAGTATTATTTGTAATAGTTAGTGTTTCCCTCGTGGATGATGATCATCATGCTGTTGATGATGATAAAATCTTCAAGTAACAGTACTCTGGAATTGGGGTCTCTGAAATCAGAGTATTTCAAGTTCCTTTTTCTGCCTATGTGATGTTTGATAAGACAGTTGGGGTCAGGAGCATGAAAGGGGATAAAAGCTATGAAAGTAAATACTTTACATGCTGTACGGT
>NW_009259792.1:844122-848624 GCF_000687185.1 Egretta garzetta | reverse complement strand
TGATTTACACCCTGGAAAGAGAAATGGGCCACAGAGCCTGTCCCAGGCAGGCTTAGAGAAAATGATGGATGTCTGAAAGGGAAAACTAGCAGGTAGGGGCTGAGCTGGTTCCAGCAAGGAAATATTCAGCCAAGAGTGGCAGAAAGAGACAATGTGTTTCTTTCAGAAGGAAACATCATGTATGTGTGGTAACAGAGACGTAGACGTGAAAGTCTGTGTAGTCTTCAGTCGTATTAAGAACATATTTCCTGATGTTAAGTGCTGTAAACACTCCAGCATGGGGTTAACAGCGAGAGCCTTATTTGATATTAATGGACATGGTAAAATATGTTACTCTATTCTTGGCAGGTTCGAGCCTCAATTTCTTGGACCAGTGCTCCTTTGAATACATCAATATCTGTGGGATGGTGCAAAGAGGACAAGATGGTGCTAACTGGGGCCACACATTGGGCAAAAAAGGAGATGAAGACCATACTTTGGTGGGAAAGTGTTCAGGTAACACATGTAGTTTTAGATGATCATTACACTTTACCATGCTTTTATGAGACGTGAGAATGAAGATGTAGCAGAGATAAATAGGTCATTAGGAATACCCTTCTATTAATGGTAATCACTGTATACATGATGCTAAACATGACTCTTGAATTTTTCAGATAAAAGGCTAATACTTTTAATTTGAAATGTTTAACCCTTCTTTAAATCTCCTTCCTATATTGTAATATCTCATGAAGAAATACAGTTTGAGACTTAGCTGCTGTAAATTGGTGGTAGTTCCACTAAAATGAAGGGAGCGCCACCAGATTGCCACAACTGACTTTGATGAAACTCCATAGAATTGAGTCAGGTGAGACTCTCCTCCTTTTATACATATGCTACAGTATTTTGAGTCATTTTCTAGGTTGGTTTTTTTTAAGCTGGAGCTGAAAGACACTTTCCTTTTGTACAGGGGCTCATTTGAGGCATCCCCACAGAAGTACCGTGCGTAAGCAAATACCACAATACACAAATCCTGTTTGTAGGCAAATTTTGACATTGAAACCAATCCAGGATCATCAAAATAAGAAGCTGAGCTTCAGCAATGCGTCATGGAGCAGGAGGAAACCACCCTCAAAAGACTTCTTTGAGGGATGGGGCGTTCTGTGTTGCAGAGCCCTGTTGGGGGGTGTAGCTGCTGCTAATTCAAAGTTTGTTTGAGCATCACCACGTAGGGAGGCTGAAGGGTTATCTGAGAAGCAAACCAGCAGTGATTTCCCCTCTTCTGAGGAGAGCATTGTATGGGGTCCTTTTGATTGAGGGTTTGGCTCCAGCTGCACCAATTTAAACATATGTTGAACATATATGGGTGTATTGAGTTCTGCAGCATTTTGATTGCTGCCAGGACATGGCAATTGAGTAGGGTGTCTTGTTTTCAAAGGAAGTGGGGAGAAAATTAAATACTGCAGAGGAATATCACATAAACGCTCCAAAAATGCTCTAGCAAAAGAAGTTTCCTTCCAAAGTCAGAAGAAATGCAGCCGGTATGCGTACAAATGGTCATGGCAAGAAACATCTGCTTTCCAAAACCCAGGTGGTGGTTAGTAGCAAGAGAGCCTCACAGTGCAGGAGAGGAAAAAAAATACTGAACAGAAAAGAAAGTCATTTCTGTGGAACTTGTTCCCAGGAAGGAGAGACCAAGAGATGGCTTTCGGCAGTAACAGAGTGTGTTTGCTGCCTAACGTTGTGTTTGGTTACAGTTTGGAGGTCCTGCAGTTATACCAAGCTTGCAGGCAGTGAGGAGGAGGCAGGGTGAAGGATGCTCCTGTTCTCATCACACGTGGGGTTCGAGAGGGCAGATGCATGCCTGGTGAAAGGCACAGTGCCAAAGCCAGCACTTGGAAGACCCACCGAGCGGGCAGCAAAACAAACGGGAAGGTTGTTTAGGTCCCATCATTGGCAAGGAAAGAGAAATATCTTATTTCTAGAGGAACGAGTCTGGCTGTTGTTTGGTGGGTTGTTTGCTTGCGGTTTGCAGGGTGTGCAGTTTGCTGACACTGTAAAAGCTCTGGCTGTGTGACAGGGCACGTGCCTGGGGAGCTGACAGCAGCTTCCTGCCTCTCATGGCCAGCGACATACAGTTGACTGCTCTTCTTCAGGGAGGGGGAAGAAATATGTTTAAAACCTGAGCAGTCACCCTTCATAAGTTCCCAGAGAGCAAACGGGTCAGCAGTTATTGGAAAATAAGCAGCTTTGTTGGGTATTTGTAGGGGAACGTACTGCAGGAGGCCAGCAATGCTGATGGGAGCACATCCAGGCACAGGCATGCAGCTGGAAGCAGCAGTGGAGCTCAGAGTGGCATCGGGTGGCAATTCAGAGTCGTCGTCCCCTCCGCGCTCTCTGCTATTTGCATCAGCTGGCTCCCAGACAGACAGAAAAGTGCAAACCCATAGATGCAGCCACAGGGTATTTGGGAAACCCTCAGTGTGATGAAGCTTGAAAAAGTCCTTGCTGTCAGGAGAGGGGATGTATCATAGAATAGAATCATAGAATCGTCTAGGTTGGAAAAGACCTTTAAGATCATCAAGTCCCACCACTAAACCATGTCCCTAAGCACCTCATCTATCCTTTTTTTAAATACCTCCAGGGATGGGGACTCGACCACCTCCCTGGGCAGCCCATTCCAGAGCCTGACAACCCTTTCAGTGAAGAAATTTTTCCTAGTGTCCAACCTAAACCTGCCCTGGCACAACTTCAGACCATTCCCCCTTGTCCTATCGTCCGTTACCAGGGAGAAGAGGCTGACCCCCACCTCACTACAGCCTCCTGTCAGGCAGTTGGTAGAGGGCAATAAGATCTCCCCTCAGCCTCCTCTTCGCCAGATTTTTAGGTGCTTCAGAGGCTTTTAGACACAGCTGATGCACTTGCTCAGTTGTCTTCAAGAAGCTGATTTAAAATGGGAACATACAGAATGGGTCTGACGCAGATGACGAGGGTGCAAGCGGTCAGCCTTTGTCAGGAGGAAGATCAGAGACTCAGAGGAGGTATCACTCCAGCCCACAAGTAGACTAACTACAAAACAAAGGAGTTATGTCAGACACATTAGCATGAGAGGGCATGGGTTGATACAAACTAACTGGGCTAGAAGTTAATAAATTCTTCACCCATAGCAGAAGTAAGGCAAAAATGTCTTCGGCTGCTTTTATGGGAAGTCTGATCTATTGACAAAAATCTTACAGGGCACAGTTTCTAGGCAAAGAAGAAGACTGAAGGCCTTGACCTAACAGGACCCTTCCAATACTTTCCTAGTTTGTCTTAAAAAAAAATCCCTGCCCACATGCATCCACTTATATTTGCACACATTTACAGGATTGGCACCTGTATGGTTCGTACTTCATTTCTGATTGATACTGATATTGCTATTGCTATTGATCTGAATTGATATGAAGTATCAACCCAGTAATACCTTATCTAATCAACTGAACACTAGTTTGCAAGCCATATCTCAATGCATTTTCATTTTAATACTAATTTACAATGTAGGGAGAATTCTTTTTCATTGATTTTTTTTTTTTTTTTTTTTTTTTTTTTTTTTTTTACTTTTAAAATAACTTTCTAACTCAGGCAAGTGGAAACTACACTGAAGCTTATTTAGTACTGGCATTTCATTACTGAATGGATCAAAAACTTTTACCACATCACTGTTTTGCTCTTCCCAGACAGAGGATATTTCATGCACTTAGATACAAAAACTGGACAGGCTGGTCAGTCAGCTCTTCTGGAATCTCGCATCCTTTATCCCAGGAGGAAAGAAAAATGCCTTCAGTTTTTCTACAGGTTAAATGGAAGTCCACAGGATAAACTAGTTATCTGGGTTAAGAAAGATGACGGAACTGGGAATGTTAGGCGGATGGAAAAGCTGCACACTATTACAGGTAAGTGAAAGCGTGTTTTCATCTCTGAAGCGCTGGCAAACTTTGATGCGAGACAACACTGGTGTGATTTATCCTATGAAAGTTTGCTCAAGTGTCCAGTGTAAATATAACCTTCATTTGTCCCAGCGGAGCAACTCCAGAGTTAGCGCCCAGGAGAACAGAATTTGGCTCCGAGGCAATTTCCTTAAGACAGTTCCTAGATTAGCTAGGGTGCAGAGCATCAGACAACCACCATCCAAACAGAGAGGTCACAGGAGGCTTGAGGAAGGCACAGCCTGATTTGAGATTGTGTCCTGGGCTTTCTATTCTCATGTGTATTTCTTTCCCTCTTCAGCTGACGGAGAACATCACTGGAAATTGGCCAGCATTCCCTTCAGTGTCCAAACCAAATTCCGGTATGGGTTTCAGGGCATCAGAGGAGATCCAGCCAAGTCTGCCGGGGGGATTGCCATCGATGACACCAGCCTGACAGAGATGAACTGCCCCACCAATGTCTGGCACATCAGAAACTTCACATCCCTTTTTAACAGCACTTCGAAAGGCGATTATATCCTAAGCCCTGTATTTTACAGCTCAGAAGGCTACGCCTTTGCT
>NW_009259792.1:839823-844111 GCF_000687185.1 Egretta garzetta | reverse complement strand
TGCACCTTTGCAGCAGTCCGAACGATGGCCTTCTTGAATGGCCGGCTGGACACAGACAAGTTGTCTTGACGGTTTTGGATCAAGACCCTGATGTAATCCACAGGATGTCCTTCAGCGTTAGCTTTACTACAGACCCAAAACAGCTAGTGTATGGTAAGTCAGAGTGCACCAAGGAGGAAAATAGAAATGCAGAGGTTTGCTCAAGCTGGAGAAAGGCGTGGAAAGTCAAGAGACAGGGCAAGATCTTCTCTGCATGTAACACCACTGGGCTGACTGGAGATTGCCTTTAATTACTTCTATATTTTTGCACAACAGGAAGAAATGACACCCTGCAGTGGGACAAACCATCTATCACTGGAAATTTTTCTTCTTTCTGCAACTGCTACATGAGCCCCGGTGTTGGCTGGAATACATTCCTGACCCACAAGGAGCTGCACTGGAAAAAATTCATTAAAAATGACAGTCTTTTCATCTTTGCCGATTTTGAAGGTAGAGTATTAAATTTTCAGAATCCTCCCTGGAACAGAGCGGGTACATACTCTGCTGTTTGTAAGGAAAGCACAAAAGACAAGGATGATTAGCAAATATCTAGAGAGTCATCTATTTCAGGAACAAGGTTTTTAAATGCCTAGTGATTTCAGGTGCCTGGATTTTTCAATACCCAATATGAAACCCTGTGGATGACCTTGATTCTCTGGTCCCTGAAAATCAGATTTTCAGGACAGGTTATACTTTCCTGTCTTGAAGATCAGTCTACTTAATGGTGTTCCTATTTGCCACCACCCCTATATCACGTCCCACTTAAGAAAATTGTGGTTTGAAAATGAAGGGGTTCTTTTTGGACCTTGAAAATCTGGAAGAAGGACACTTCTCTCCCAACATTGCAATTTTTGTCAGGACTGTGCACAGCCGCTCTGCTCTGCCAAAGGTGGCGGGGAAGAGGAAGAAGGAGGAAAAGAGTTCTCTGGTTTAGGGCCTGGCAATGCCTGGCAGGCACCCCTCGGAGCAGGCCAAGGGGACTGTGCATACCCATTGTCTGTGACAGCCACATCTCAGATGGCTGTGTTCATCTTACCTCACGTTACGAGTCCAAAAATGAACTTTCTAGACTCCATGGTGAGTCATTTGAGCCCAACGAGTACCTCTGGGGAGCAGTTGACCCCCTTCCATTATAGTTGGGATGAACTGCTCTTCTGATATGCTGATCTCCACCGGCTGCAAAGTGATCCACCACTGATGACGAATGGTGGGTGAGATGAATCCCATCACTCTTCTGAAGTGAGTTTCCTTTGGACAACGTCAGTGCCTGGGAAGTGGAGACACTTGTATAAGTGAATAATCATTAAACCAGACTTGACTCTAGTACAAGGGTCAGAGCACTCGTCTCAGATAGGAGAGGACAGTTGAGAGTACGTCGTGATAATCCAGGCTTGCTCTGCGCGACCGAGGGCTGTAATCACCACTGTGAACTCTCCTGGCAGGAGGACTTCTCCCTTGCTCTTCATGAAAAAAAAATAAATGCAAAGTTCTTGTTTTCATTCCAGCAGAGAATGAGGAAACTTTTGAAATGGCGAGAACTTTTACAAGGTGGGAAAGCTGCTTCCCATGAATGCTTAACCAGGAACTTGTGCTGCCTAGTAAAAATGCAAAGAGCAGTCTACATTTCTGGCATACGGAATGGCCCAGCTTTTCTGCAGGTTATGGAGGGCATTCGGCCACGCTTCCAAGTCTCTTTTAGCAGTAAGAAAAGCAGCTGAGGCCTCTTTGTGCCTTCCCTGACAGCGCTTTGTACTGGGAGTAATTCACTGTGGGAAATCCAGCCCCGCTGTGTGATATGGGTGCCAGGGTCCCAAAAGCGTATGCAGTTGCTAGGTGAAATTGTAGCTGAGAAATTGAAAGACTTGTTTGGAGACTGCATTTAGTCTCCAGTTGTAGACTGGTTCGGCTTCATTTCTAGACATTGAATCTAATATGGTCACATTTATAAGGTTCCAGTCTCTGCATTTGAATATTCATTTTGATACCAAGGTGCCTAAAAACTGAGAGGCAGTGTAGCATTGCCCTCTGATGAAAGCTGGACGTTGTCTCTGTATAACCACTGAGGGTCTGCCCCGTGCCTTCCACTTTTCCACAAGCCTCTCACCCTCCCTCCTTGCTTCCCAGCCTTGTTTCAGATTGATTACCCTGACCTCTACTCTCCCACCCCAATCTCCCTCCACCTTAGTAATCCCAGGATCCCCTGATGGGCTTGAGAAAGACACAGACTGGAGCTCCATGCATGCCTGCAGAGCTCTGCCCTTCCAGTTTCCCCTCCTACCTCCTCCACTGGGTACTGCTGCAGCCTCTACTGCTATTTGGATGAATTATTTTTGCTTCATTTCTTGCCCCTGGAATCAGCCTGAGAGTCAGCCCAACACATACAATACAACTGTACTATATATACCATGCATTAAATTAATTACTTTAATTGTCTTTTCTTGCAGACCTTACCCCTTTGATTACATCTGAAGTCCCAGTCCGTCCTTGAAGTGCCTTCAACCTCATCACTACAGGTGCAAACAGTCATCCATGGCAGATAATATAGATTACTTCACTGAAGAAACTGTATTCTGTGGTTTCTGTATTTTAAGAAGCTGAACTAAGCTTCCCTGTTAGTTTTAAGACACTAAACCCATGACCTCTCCAAAGATTATTTTGGCCCAAGCAGCAAAGTGCTTCTCTTAGTTATATTGTCTTTTTTCTTCCCATGTGTTGTGGTTTAACCCGGCAGGCAGCTGAACACCACCCAGCTGCTCCCTCCCTCCCTTCCTTCCTCCCTTCTTCAGTGGGATGGGGGAGAGAATTGGGGAAAAAAAAGTAAAACCCGTGGGTTGAGATAAACACAGTTTAATAAAACAGCAGAGGAAAAGAAAAACAATAGTAATAATAATGGTAAGAGAACATACAGAATATACAAAACAAGTGATGCTCAATGCAACTGCCCCCCACCCCCCGACCGATGCCCAGCCTGTCCCTGAGCAGCAATCGCTGCCCCCCAGCCAACTCCCCCCGAGCATGACGCCCTGTGGTCTGGAATAGCCCTTGGGCCAGCTGGGGTCAGCTGTCCTGGCTGTGCCCCCTCCCAGCTTCTCGTGCCCCTGGCAGAGCAAGGGAAGCTGAAAAGTCCTTGACTGGTGTAAGCACTGCTTAGCAACAACTAAACCATCAGTGAGTTATCAACATTCTTCTCATGCTAAATCCAAAACACAGCAGTACGCCAGCTGCTGGGAAGAAAATTAACTCTATCCCAACTGAAACCAGGACACCATGTTTCATTCTTTTTGTTTATCTTTGCTGATGGCAATGATTACTTCCCAGCTCTCGTGTCTGAAGTCCCTCTGTCCAGCTTTTCCTAGCCAGAAGCACCAGTGCTTGACTTTCCAAGATCCTGTTCCAGGATTTCCTTTTTCTCCCCATGGCCACTACCACTTCTTCAAGCCCAGCTTTTGATAACTCTCACTCCCAAGTATTCAGCTTGTTAGGTCACTGCTAAAAGAATAGCAAGCTTCCCTACCTTCATCTGTGTCGGGACCCAATGCAATGCTACTGAGGAGTTTTCATGAAATCAGAATGCCAATTTGTCTGGATCTTGTGGTGCGTTGACCTTGGCTGGATGCCAGGCGCCACCAAGACAATTTGTCATTCCCCCTCCATCAACAAGATGAGGGGAGAAAAATACGATGAAAAGCTCTTTGATTAAGATTAGGACAGGGAGATCACTTACCAATTACTGTCATGGGCAAAACAGCCTAGGCTTAGGGAAATGAATTTAATTTTTGCCATTCAAACAGACCAGGGTAATGAGAAATAAAATTGAATCTTAAAACACTTTCCCCCCACCCCTCTGTTCTTCCAGGCCTCAACTTCACTCCCCATTTCTCCACCTCCTCTCCCCAAACAGTGCAGGGGGATGAGGAATGGGGGTTGGGGTCAGTTCATCCCACGCTGTCTCTGCCGCTCCTTCCTCCCCAGGGCAGGACTCTTCACATTCCTCCCTGCTCCAGCCTGGGGTCCCTCCCACGGCAGAAAGTCCCCCGCGCACTGCTCCAGCGTGGGTTCTTCCCATGGTCTGCAGTTCTTCATGCACTGCTCCAGTGTGGTCCATCCCTCCTACGGGGTGCAGTCCCTCAGGAGCAGACGGCTCCAGTGTGGGTCCCTGCAGGGCCACCAGCCCTGCCAGCAAGCCTGCTCCAGCCTGGGCTCCTCTCCCCATGGGGCCACAGGCCCTGCCAGGAGCCTGCTCCAGTGT
>NW_009259792.1:801993-839771 GCF_000687185.1 Egretta garzetta | reverse complement strand
AGGGGCACAGCCTGCCCCACCATGGGCTGCCCCAGGGGCTGAGGGGAATCTCTGCTCTGGCGCCTGGAGCTCCTCCTGCCCCCCTGCTGCACTGGCCTGGGGGGCTGCAGGACTGCTCCTCTCACGTGTTCTCACTCCTCTCTCTCTCCAGCTGCTATTCTGTAGCAGTTTTTCCCCTTTCTTAAATATGTTATCACAAAGGTGCTCCTAATGCCACTGATGGGCTCAGCTTTGGCTGGCGGTGGGTCCGTCTTAGAACTGGCTGAAACAGGCTCTGTCCAACGTGGGGACAACTCCTGGCAGCTTCTCACAGAAGCCACCCCTGTAGCCCCCTGCTACCAAAACCTTGCCACATGAACTGAATACGGGATATGTTTGGGGATGCATACATTGTGCGAGATGCTAAATGAATCCATTAAATTGCATTAGTATCACATGAGATGGCTGCATAACCATTGCCCTCTACAAACTCAAATATATGCCTACAAAATGACTTCTCTTTAGACATCCTCTTTAGTTTCTTGGGTCATTTTTAAGTTAAGGGGCCTAAACCCAAGCAGTTTTCAGATGCTTCAGATTTTGCTTCAAGTTTTTTGTTCCTCTCTCACATGCCCTGGTACACATCCACAAATCATGGCCTTTGTGCTGCCTTTTGACTCTCTGCTCATCCATGAAAGCAGCCTTTACACGCTGTATCTTGAGGCATGTTTCTCTTACTAGCAGTGTGTCCTGTTCTGCTTAGGTATCGGTGTGCTTTGAAACAACAGTTCATAAAAGCAAGTGTTGAAGATGACCCATGTATGCTAAGGGAAAGATCTCTCCTCTGGACCCTTCTCAAAAAAGAAGAAAAGATCTCTGTACTTATTTCTCTGCAATGTGATCTCATACAAATAGCTTCCTACTTTGATCTGTTTGGAGGAAAATATGTTGCTGAGGTTGGAGGATTCTCTCCTTTCTAGGACAGGGTGGTCA
The DNA here is from genome assembly GCF_000687185.1 of Egretta garzetta. Lineage (NCBI taxonomy): Eukaryota > Metazoa > Chordata > Aves > Pelecaniformes > Ardeidae > Egretta > Egretta garzetta. Next base: position 838,799 of record NW_009259792.1, on the reverse strand, counting down.
CTGTACACAGGCACATTTCCTACTCAAAACCTCCTTGCATTTGAAGCTTCTTCACACTGAAGTCTTGTGTCTCCCACCACCTCTGCTGGGAAGCAGTGTGTGAAGCACCTCCAGAGCGCTTTTTTCTTCTCTTCCTACTCAAGTCCTCTCTGTTGTGCTGTGGGGGGTGGTGTCTGTGGCACAAGCCTTTTCCTAATAAATTGTTGATTGCAGAGGTGGACATTCTCACCTTGGAATTTCAGATGTGAAATGAGGAAGCAGGATTCAGTTGCCTAAGCTTAAGGCACTGTGGCACTCCGGGGTACATGGGACATTTGCAAGGGGATAACAGGTATGATGCGGGACCTGTGGGAGATCTAGAGCTTTCTGGAGCATTGGCTCAGTTAGTCCATCTTCCCTCACTGATTGATGTCCCCTAAGAAAGAAGATGGCACAGTGCAGGACAAGAGTTTGTCATCTCTTAGGGAAGTGATCGTGCCCCTGTACTCTGCACTGGTGAGGCTGCTCCTCGAATGCTGTGTTCAGTTTTGGGCCATAAGCACTACCCAGCAACAACTAAAACATCAGTGTGTTACCAACATTCTTCTCATACTAAATCCAAAACACAGCACTCTACCAGCTACTAGGAAGAAAATCAACTCTGTCCCAACCAAAACCAGGACAGCCCCTCACTACAAGAAAGATGTTGCCTTGCTGGAACATGTCCAGAGGAGAGCCACAAAGCTGGTGAGGGGTCTGGAGCATGAGTCTTATGAGGAGCAGCTGAGGGAACTGGGGTTGTTTAGCCTGGAAAAAGGGAGGCTGAGGAGAGACCTTATCGCCCTCTACAACTGCCTGAAAGGAGGCTGTAGTGAGGGGGGGGTCGGCCTCTTCTCCCAGGTAACGGGCAATAGGACGAGGGGAAATGGCCTCAAGTTGCGCCAGGGCACGTTTAGGTTGGACATCAGGAAAAATTTCTTCACAGAAAGGGTTGTCAGGCTCTGGAATGGGCTGCCCAGAGAAGTGGTGGAGTCCCCATCCCTGGAGGTATTTAAAAGCTGGGCAGACGAGGTGCTTAGGGACATGGTTTAGTGGTGGGATGGCAGTGTTAGGTTAATGGTTGGACGTGATGAACTTAAAGGGCTTTTCCAACCTAAACAATTCTATGATTCTATGATCTCTGAAACCCACCAGAAGAGAAAGGAGCATCAGGCTGGAAAGCCAAGGATCTACTGAGATATGTGACCACCTCTAGAGGCAAAGGATTGCATGTTGTGCACTGGGACATCAGCCCTGGGATGGAATCAGCTGTGGGAAAACAGTGTCAGGGCATTAATAATAATTTCTTTTTTATCTCTAATCTCTACAACATGATGTTAATTATTAATTGAAAACAGCACTGCGTCAAATTCAAATGTCACTGGAGTGCTATAAACCCAGAAGAATTCTGCTTAAGCATGTGGCTTTCCTCCTGTGCAGTCGCGAAGGTAATGCTGACAGATAACAAGCACAGTGGGAGGAGTCAGCAACCCTGGGCCAGGTCAAGATCTTCTTACACGAAGGCTGGGTGGGCCTTCACCAGCTGCGCTAAAGACATGAAGTTATCACATTCCTCGCCATAACATCCTCCAAAGTGGACTTAGGTTAATTGATAACAACAACGCCGTCATATGCCATTTGCTGTTATAATAATGTTACAAAGGTAGAAAGTTCAAGGGTGGTTGGCTGATGCTCTGTGGGAAGCTCAGCAGCACGCCCTATATATTGCAAGAGATGGGAGGGACCGGATTCTTTTTCCATTGCAAAAATGGGCTCCAGCATCTTCCTACTCTGCCTAACGCTTCTGTTATGTTATGTGCATGGTACTCCAGTCTCTGTAAGTAGAAACCTGATTTCTACAGGCTCCTCTCCATCCAGAGACATCTCATGCCTTATACTGGTTGTATTTTATTCTCTTTCAGGTCGGGCACATCTCCAGTGAAGCTGGTGAGTGCTCTGTGAGCTCTTTTGAGTTTTGAAGCATTTTCTTTTGCTTGCTGTGTGCCACTACATCTGAACACATGTTTTGTCTGTCTTGCAGCAGCAGATGCTGACGCTGGTGAGATAATCAAAGACATCCCAGAAATAAACTTAGGTGAGTTCATGTCTAAATTCTCATAAGGCCTGAAAAAGCGTGAGCAAAATGCTGACTTTTCAGTGTTGTAAAAAAGACATGGGTGGCTGATGGTCAGGTAGTTCATGGTAACAAGAGGAATATATTTAAGTGAGCTCTGAATTACCTTCCTCTGGCTATGATGCATGAGTCTATCCCAGGACTCAAACCCTATCTAAACAAGAGGTGCAGATGTCTTTCACTTCTGAAGTTTGGACAAACCGCTGGTGTTAAGGCAGTAACATGCTGTATCAATTGGAAAGGCTCTGGAGTCCCACCAGCATTTCCCCCTCATCTCTATATGATTTTTATAAAGTTTTACAACGCTTAGATGTTTAGTGAGTTTCCATATAAGAGGTAAGGAAATCAAACTGAAAGGACACAATACACCATACTGTATTCTTCTATTTATTTTTTTTTTAATTTTCTGTAGTGCAAATTTTCTCACATCTTTGATGGTGCAAAGCATTCTTCCTGATAAATTACGCAGTATTGGTATATTCTCTAGGGCATTGACTCATTGTGTGTCTGTTGCCATTGCCTGGTAGCAAGGAAGAGGTTTTCAAACTAGTCATGGATAATGGTGGCCACCAGACTTCTGCCACCAAAACACAGACATTGCTGAGTAGTAAATATTGAGTAGAAGCTACTGTTACATTTGGGCCTGTCCCTCTATTTCAGTGCAAAGAGGTTGGTCCTTCTTTATTTTTCTGTAAACGCCTGAAGCTATGGCCCAGTGGGATGGAAGGGTTAGGTTAATGGTTGGACTTGATGTTCTTAAAGGTCTTTTCCAACCTAAATGACTCTATGATTCTATATTAACCTCGTATAAGCAGGCTCAATATGATTTATGAGATGAAATACATTTACTACTTCATTTACATTTCCTTTCACAAAATTGCCTTTCAGCTGCTGGACTGGATCTCTTTCAGGGTGATATCTTGCTCCCTGTAAGTAATTAAAAACTCTGTGTCTATCACTTATACTAATTGTAATGTTGGTACAAATCAGCCCATCTCCCCACAACAGATGCATCACAAGCTGTTAATTCCCTTTTCAGCCAAATCAGCGAAACGCCTTGAGGAATGACAGCTACAGATGGAAGTTCCCCATTCCATATATTCTGGGCGATAACCTAGGTAATGCAGATACTTTATTCAGCTTTCAGCTCCAATCCCTATTTGCACTGGGGTTACTGTGATTAAAAAAATACCTTTTTCAGAACTGGGTCTCTCACATTAAAATTCAATAACAACTAGATTGCTCCTTTATATCAAAATAATTTTTTTTCCTCTACAGCTATCATAACAAAACCCAATTTAATCAAATTAAATAATTTTTCTTGACAATAATTTTTCTTTCGGTCCCATGCATACCTTGCCTCTCCAGGGCGAGTGATCTGCAGTGTGTTAAAGGTGCTTTCCTGATCTGTTTTCCAGATTTGAATGCCAAAGCAGTAATTCTCCAGGCATTTGAAATGTTCCGTCTCAAGTCTTGCATTGATTTCAAGCCATATGAAGGAGAGACAACCTACATATTCTTTACAAAAGAAAATGGGTAAGGGTTATATCAATTTTTGGTTAGTTTTGCTGTGTAGAATCAGCTGGGAATTCATTCCATCTGACTTCAGCAGTCTAAAATTTTAGTCTAAGTCTATTGTCAGCAGAAAAAAAGAGGCCACTGAGAAAGCAACCCATTTTATCTTCTTAGACACTGAGACTGGAAGCAGCTGCCTTCCTCTGCTAACTGCAGAGTGTATTTGGATGATGAACTTGGAATCGGCATCTCACATTTGGATGGTTACTTTTCAATGAGGCGAATCCCAGCATTGCTGAGTTTTCTTCAACTACCTCCATTTTCCTACCTAGGGTTGTTTTCCATGTCAATAGTGGGTGTAATGAACCCCATGCACATCCTCTTAACTTACCAGGGATGAGCATAGCCAGAACTGAGTGTTTGAAATCTTTGGAAGACAGATCAAAAAAAAAGTGGGAAGACAGTTTATTGTAATATTCCTAGTTTTTTCCTCTTAACTTACCAGGGATGAGCATAGCCAGAATTGAGTGTTTGAAATCTTTGGAAGACACATCAAAAAAAAGTCTGTGGGAAGACAGTTTATTGCAATATTCCTAGTTTTTAAAAAAGGACCAAATCCTGCTGTTCTAAATCCTCCTAGATCCTTCCTTTCTCTAGCCCAAGTGATTGCAGAAAAGCTCAGTCCATCTTGACAAGTCTACTGTTTCTATGTGTTATATTTCTTGGCATGTTTCTTGGCAAAATGGCAGCTGATATAGGACTAAACTGCTGTGGATCTCAAAAATCAGGGATGAGCTTGTCTAACATAGAGCGTAAGTAAAGTGCTGGCCTCACGCAAGTGAGAGCGAGTATATTTTGGGGTTTAGTCTGCTTTCACAGTAGAGTATCTATAGAGTATCCAGGCATCTGGTCAGCATCTGATTTATGTTACTCCTTTTATATTTAAACCTTTTTTGATATTACTTTAAATCCAGTGAGCAGACTGAGAACTTAAATACAAAGAAGAAAACTCTACCTAATAGACGGTGAGCTCTCTCTATTTCTCAGGTGTTGGTCCATGGTGGGGGACCTGAAGACTGGACAGAACCTCTCTATCGGGGAACGGTGTGACTACAGAGCAATTGTGGAACATGAGATCCTGCATGCTTTAGGATTTTACCATGAGCAGTCGAGGACAGACCGGGATGACTATGTGAAAATCTGGTGGGATGAAATTATTGCAGGTGGGTTTAGACCTTCAAGTCAGATTTTGTAAAGTGCAGATTCATCATTATCTTATTTTGCCTCCCAGATTTTAAGACCCTCTTAAAGATATGATTTTAGAAACACTGGGCCACACCTGAGAGCACTGTAAATCGAACTGTAGACGTAGCAGGATTTTGACTCAGCTTCTCTGGTCAAAGACTAGATACTGTCTAAGGCCAGAAGAGACAATCCTTGCTTGGAAGCCAGTGGACTTTTTCTTTTTTTCCCCTTGGCTCCAGGACTGTTCTGTACTCTGATTTGGAACCAATTGCTTCCCCTCTCTGTGAATCTGTTTTCTCTTGCCGTGTAATGAAAATTGTAAACTTACTGGAATGGTGGGCGTGGAGGTGGCTCTTCTTTAATCAAAGGCCCTCTCAAAATCAGAAAGGCATTTATACTCCGAGATTCAGGCTTTCCTAAAACAGGAAAGGTTTACTTTATACATGAAGAAACCTCAAAGTGATTGGATCAGGTGCGACATAAAATAGGGCTCTATCCTGCTCTCTGCTGCCCAGCATGTCTCTGCAGGTTCTTGCCTTCAGGTTTAGTATCATCAGATTCAGCGGCTTTATGAATTTCAGCAAACTCTCCACAGTCCCCCTGGTCCCTGGGCAGTTTCTCCTGCTGTCTCCTGTAAGGTCTGGTTCTGTACCACTTAATGATCACTTATTTGAAAAAGAGTGAGTGGGTGTCTGTAACAAGTTCTGAAAGGCATGCTAGCAAAGGCACCAAGTGTAAACACTTGTTCTCAGTGGTGGTGCTTCACGATGCCAGTGACGGAGCCAATGCAGCCAAGTTGCCCTGCCATTGCTCATGCTCTGCGTGGGCAAACTGATCACTTCAGTCTCCAGGGTTATGCACTCGCCATCTTTTCAAATAAGTGAAAAATACATGCAAAATAATCATTAGAAAGGAACAAGATTCAAGGAACACTGTGTTCACTTTTGGAAAGATAAGAACTGCTGGTACAAGCAATTTCTGCTGACCTTTAAGAGCAGCATCTGATATTTTTAATTGCTCAAAGTTGAATGGCATAGTGCATTGCTACTTGCCTCTATCCTGTAAGTGTAGCCTCTTCTGGGGTGGCTGAGCAGTACGTGGGATGTGGATATTGATTTTGCAGGCTATATTTTTGATTGTTATGAACAGCACTAAACCCAAGTCACTTTATTACTAACTTCGTCTCATCTTGAATCATGGTGGCGATGTTGATGATGATAATAGCATCTAGACTCTGACTTTTGGGCCCCTTTTTCCTGTGTGCTGTAAGTAACCACCTCCAAAGCAAGAAGAATTACAATGTACTTGTAATGCACTATTGAGAGCTCTGTGATGTACAGAGGTATTGAAAAGCTTGACAAAACAGTGCCAGTTCTCCATGCATTTTTTTTCTCCAAAAAATTATGTCATTGAATCCTCCCAACTTGTCTGTGGTGTATTCAGTAGCCACAAATCTGGGACACCAAAAAAATGATGCAGATGATGGACTTTAGTGTGACACTACTCTGAATGGAGTCCTGGGGCTGGTCTGATATCATTACAGTCAATTCCTATATTCTGTAGGTTTCTATCCATACTATAAAACGTCATTTTCCAGTTAGGCAAATTCATTAAGTAGAAAACTTCTACTGAAGCCATTTGAAAGATGTCTGCTCCTCCAAAGGGAAATAAGGCTGCTATGATTGTGCTCTGTATCTGTGTATGTTTGTGTGCGCACTCACACATCTGTCCCTGCATTAGTGATCTGCAACCCCAAATTTAATAGCACGGTAGCAGTTTTAGCCATAATGCATTATCATAAACTGCAGTGCAGATAGCTGGCTCATGAGAGGAGAGATCTCCTATTCATGTTGCTGTTGACAGAAAGGCTAATGAGCCTACGAGACTTCAGAGTAAACACACAAGACTGGCTAATGAAAGAGCCTCCTTGCTGTATGGTTTATTTCTTTTAAAAATACACAGAAGTTGCCCTTTGCCTGGTAATGATCTTAAAAAACAACATCACTACACATGCCTGTGTCCTGCCAAGATTTTGTCCCCAGCTATAAAAAGTGATAGTACTTAATTAGCAAGAGTCTCACCCTTTTTGATAAAAGGTGCAATTCAAGTATCGGTAAGACAAAAATCCCAAGCTGTTATACAATCTCAAGCCTTGGACTGAAGACCTTTGCACCCAGAATGGTCTTGCAGAAAGGAAGGGCAGCCTTTACACAGAGAAGCTGTAATTGTCCACCGAGCGCAGTCACGTCCTGTTTTGTCTTAGAGAATGAATGCCAAATATTCTGAAAATATTTGCAGTTGGAAATGCCAGCACTCTCTCGTTACTTCCATGCCAAAGTATGTGAAATGGCTCCCTCTCTCTGCCCTAGCAGACACCTTCATCATGAAAATCTTTCTATAAGAAACCATGAGAAACATGTTTCCAAAAGACATTTCAATAGAAATATCATAGCAATATTGTCCATCTAGGGTAAAACCATAATTTTTTTCACAGATTCCTAATATATTCTTTGCTTCAAAGAAGAACAGAACCTGGAGGCACTCCAGGACTGTCATACCTGTCCCCTTAACGAGTAGATGGCTCCAGGGCCTTTCCTTGCTCATATATGATCTAATACCCTGAGGAACGTTTGCATCAATACACACAGGCTCTGGAATGGAGTACGTTAATCCTTACGTGTAATCATTCTGGATGTTTACTATTAGACCATCTAATCTGACCTCCTATATGTTCCATTCTCTAGAGCTCATTGATATTTGATTTTGGACTTAGTGAAGTCGCATGTGAGAGTGCAGAACTGCAATCTAAAGACACTGCTTCGCTGTCCAAATTACTTCATAAACAAATCTTGCTAAATTTGAATATAAAAGTAATTGCTTTCGAATATATCCATTCTTCCTCATAAAACTGTATCCAAGGGACCATGCTAAAGCCATTTCCTTTCCAATTTCTCTAAAGACTAAGCACTTTTCTGTTCTTTTACCAGGCCAAGAGCATAATTTTGTGAAGTACGATGATGGCTTCATCACTGATCTGAACACACCCTATGACTACGAATCAGTGATGCACTATGCACCAATGTCATTTAACAAAAATGAAAGCATACCCACAATCACAGCGAACATACCAGAATTTAATAACATAATTGGACAACGTCTAGACCTCAGTGCCATTGATGTGGAAAGACTGAATCGCATGTATAACTGCAGTAAGTCACAATTTAACCATAGCAAACTCTTTCTTTGTTTATATTTGAGCCTGGCTGGCTTACCTCCCTTATGTCTCTAAACCCACAAAAACTCTTCTCAGGTGCTCTTGAGGCAGTATGAGAGAGGACCTGTAGTGTGAAGACCTGAACTGTTTATTCCCTCCTCATCCCTCTCTTTGGGTCTGCTACCTCTCATTACTTTTGTAAAAGTTCAATTAGTTAACGAAAGTCAATCCATTCATGTCTTTTCTTCCATGTTGCTCCTAGGGGTTCAGACCTGTAGTTGTGTTTTGCTGGTGTGTAGGCAACTTCATTGTGCCTCTTTTGAGAGGTGAATGCAACTGTACTTTGTCCTCTTTTACTGACATTTGGTCTTCATTAGATTATTTGGCACCCGAGATTGGCTAAATCTAGAGTTGGACACTCTGTCTAGTTGGTTTTTAAGCTGATTGAAGATGTTATCACCATGTGTCATTATTAGTGAGAAGTTCTTGTCCCCATGGATTTGTCAACAGAAGCATCCACTTGCAGGCAATCTCAGCTGAACAGGCCTAAGGTAACTGAGTAGACTTTGCTTGAAGTGGAAGAACAGCGCTCATGCTCATCAAGCAGACAAGTGAGCCATGAAGAACAATAACCTCCAGCAAAAGAATGCTTAAATGCAACACCACCACTGTTCACAGAGTGACTTGTCTCTCCAAGGCTTACAAGCAGGCGTAAAGACAACCACCACCAGTCACTGTGCGTCAGCTGTGGCATGGGAGTTTTTTAACCTCCTGCAAAGTGGTCAAATGCTGGTATCTTTATGCAGGGAATCCCTCCAGGAATCAAACTTTTCCTCTTTTGAGTCTTTGTGTTCACATCTGCTGTGGATTGTCTTCTCCACATGATGTCTATACTAGTGTAAACAACTTTCCCCCCAAATTAGGGCAGAAATTTTAATGAGATTCTACTTTGGTGGTAATCATCTGTGCATTTTTTTTTCAGCTTCAACTCACACTTTTTTGGACCAGTGTTCTTTTGAGCTTGAAAATATCTGTGGCATGATTCAGGGCACTAGAGATGATCTAGACTGGGTCCATCAACTGAGCAGTGCTCCAGGACAGGAAGACCACACACTTTCTGGGCGCTGTAGAGGTAAAACTAAGAAACAGAACACCTTCCTATGGAAAAGGGGTTAACTGGAGTAATCGTCCCTTGTGCATGTCTGTGCTGGTCTGTGTACTTTAACTACTGTCTTTAACAACTTCTCTGAACCTGTCGTAGGCAACACTTGAGAAAACCCAGCACTGGATACTGAAAACTAAGGATTAAATTACCATATTTAGAAGATTACCTGGCAAACATCCGAGCTGCAGTGTTTCTAGTTAAGCAAAAAGCCATTTTTCTTTTCATGTGTCTTGGCCCTGTGAGCATGACTTTATGGTTGCACTTGTGTGTAACTTTTTCAATGTAGTGGAACGTTCTCCACACCAGCAAGATAAAAGGGGACAAAGAACAATCTTAACTAGAGGACTTTTAAATATAACCTGGAAAAGGATTTACTGCAACTTCCAAAGTCTGAGTAAGAGTTATGTTACCCCACGATAAGAACGAAACAGCACTCATAGCCACTCATAAATGTTGTGTTTGTAAAGTGAACAATAGGCTAAGCCTGAGGAGTGCTGGTTCTGGAGGTAGAACAAAGTTGTAAAGTATTTTATGATAGGCGTTTAGGGATAATTTTCTTTTTCAAGTGGTAATTTTTCAAAGGAAGAAAATCCCAAAAAGGGCAGAGTCAGTCCTAGTCCCAATCGCAGGGTGGTAGCTTATAAGTGAGAACAAAGATTAAATCCTAACAAGCACTTCTGAAAAGCAAGGGCCTTTATTTGTCATTATTTAGGCAGGGAAAAGCAGTAGAGACTTCCCCCAAAAAAGTTACTTTTATGGTAAATTTTGCCTAAGTGCAGAGTGAAAGAATCCTGGCCTAAAGCACATTCAGTTGTGCTTTATTACTCTTCGATAAAGGAAAAATTTGACTTGCTGATCTCAGGAGTAGACTATTCCCCTTATGTGACACACCCATGGGAAAGAACAGGTCCTCAACCACCTATAATGTTGATCAGGTCCAAAAATGCAATATAACTCAAGAAAACCCTCTGACAGCTTCTAGAAGTACATTCTCCTAACCCTCATCTGACTTTTTAAATTCTTACCTCTCTTTTTTTTCCTCATATAGTATAATTGTAACTGAAAAATAATTCCGCTGAGTTGTTTGAGATTATCAGGTAAAATCCAATCAGTCTAAAGTAAGCACTTAACCTGCACTTATGTTTAGCATCTAGTGACTCAGGACAAAATAAGTATCAATGTAACCTGCAGAGTTAATGGAGAGAGGTAGGTGCCTCTGAGGATCTACAGAGTGTTTAAATGAATTACATGAGTAGGGAGTGCCTCTCCTTTTGAACGCCTTCAATGATCCTTGGTTAGAATTGTTTAGGTTGGAAAAGACCTTTAACATCATCAAGTCCAACCATTAACCTAACACAGCCATCCAGAACTGGTTATGCAGTCATCTCAAGTGGGGGTAAATTTTAGGTTTCTAACACAGGTGGATCATATGTTGCCCAAAAAGTTTTGACTTCTCAGGTTTTTGACTTATTACTGGATAAACTGAAGGAGGGAAAGTATAATCTAACATTTAGAGAGGAGCTGGCAGCCTGGGTCTGGATTTGATCCCTGTAGCCCCATGCTGCCTAAGGCTGTATTCTAATTGCCATAGGTGCTTAATGTTGCCTTTATTTGACTTTATTTTATCAAAAAGGAGATAGAGTCTAGATCATTTAGGGATTTCATACCATAATAAGTTCAACAACAAAGTTAGGCACCTGAATAAGGCTCACAGCCCTGTTTCTCACTTGGAGCAACAGTGATCATGCTTATATTTAACATACTTAAATGTAACATACATTTAACTTATGGTGAAATGTCATATATGTGCATAAAGCCATTGGGTATCTTTGGCAAGGTTTCTATGGGTATGAGTTCAAAGAATTGCTACCACGTAGGAGGTAATGGAGAATATTCCCCTGACATGGTTAGGGCGAACATGATGAACAGCTCAAACAGCTCCACTAACCATGCAGGAGGCTGTACAGTGTTTATGCAGCTGCAGGTTTAACGGATGATGCCCTAGATGCTAGCTTGGACAAGAGTCCGAGAAACCAGCCCCCAACAGACGAAGCTTTCACACAGTAGCTAAAAGAATTTCACTTGTTAATTTAATCATAGACTATAATGAATAAAGGAAGAGCAATGCAATACAAGTAAGACGTGACAAGTCCATGTGATATCAAGATAAGAGATGTGTGCAAATGGTGGATCTCTTGTAAATATAAGGATAGAAGTAGACATTTCAAATCTAAAGTAAAGAATACTTCAGAAAATATTAGTGGGAAATTAAACTAGAGGGGCAGGAATTCTTAAATAATTTCCCCAAACTGAGAAGCTAGTTTTGAAAAGTCTTTGGGCAAGCTGTAAAAAAGAGCTTCTTCACATTCAAGGTCAGGAGAGTGCTCGTTCTGTGTCGAACTCTTCTTTATTATATTAATCACTGATAAGGAAATATCTTACTATTTACAAGGTAGTATAGCATGTGATCTCTGAGATCACACCTTTAGATTACCTTCAGTATAAATCTAGTAAAAAATATGTTTACTAGTCACTTGCAGTCAGCACTGAATCCTTTGTCTCATATCTCTGGCATCCCTGAGGCATCTACCTTCCAACTAGACCAACTAAAGCAAAATTGACATAAGCTGCCAGCAATGAGTTCCATATATACGCTAAACTACTAATCCTGTTCTTAACCCTGATCTGTCTTGGATGGCTATCACATACCATTTCCTCTACTATCCATGTTAAATACTACTCTTATGCCTAGTAAAAAAGTGGAATTGAAATGATGAATTTACACTGTGCAGCTAGCAGGAAATCTGGGAAGAGAGAGTGACCTTCTACACTTTCTTCACAGATTCTGGCTACTTCATGTACTTCAGCACCAGCTCTGGCATGGCAGATGAGGTGGCAATCCTAGAGTCTCGAATCCTTTATCCAAAGAGAACTCAGCAGTGCCTCCAGTTCTTCTATAAGATCACGGGAAGCGCTACTGACAAGCTGATCATCTGGCTTAAAGAGGATGATGGCACCGGAAATGTTCGCAAGTTGAAGAAAATCCAAACCTTTCAAGGTAATGTTGGAAATATGAGGAATATATAGAATATTGGGGGAGGAAAAGTTGCCTTACTGAGTCCATGAATGCAGTGGATTGGCTCAGAAATCCAAAGATTTTCCTGAAGCTACCAGAATATCTTGTAACCTGAATAAGGATTTTGGTATTAAGGGCAATCAGCAGTGAAACTGTGGGTTGTAATAACGTAATTTAGGCGCTCCACAGCAGAAGTCCCAATGTTCCTAACAATGTTATGTTATACTCAGTGACTGAGAAGGACCCCAGACTCTGCTGGAGCCCCATTGACTAGCTCTCCACTGGCTGTTATATGATCTAATTGTGAGCTGTCCAGATGTAAATACCTGTGCTCATTTGCAGTCAATAAGAAGCCCAGTCTTATTTTTATATGGTGGGAAATGTAAAAACATATGCAATCTTGGAAATGTGAACTGAGTTCCCACTTTGGGTGCTTTTGCTGAATGGAACAAATTCAGCCATTGTGGCACTATGCATTTATGTTGTCAAAACCCAAGACCTGTGATTACCTGCCTATATCAAGCTGCAGCAGTTTTCAAGGAAGCATAAGTTCCTGGAAAAGTGACAGCAACAGTTAACTCTAACACGTTGGGTCAGGTCATTGACTCCTATCCACTTGTTATGTCTTGGCCTTTAGCCTGTTGCCCTTTATACTAGCGACTGTCACTCACTAATGTGTGGAAAGTTCCTAATACGATGTGTTCAATGCATTTAGATGATAAGGCAATGTGAGTATATTGTAATCACAATATCAGCTTAAGATCTCTAGCCTTCAGGATTCTGTGAGAGGTCCAGTTGTCTAAAAGTGCAGCTGGAATGGATGTCTGGGAATAAGCTGCTTCATAATATCATTAACCATGTTGATGGCAATGTTTTGCTTTCCTTTTACCAAAGCCGATAACGACTATAACTGGAAAATTGCCCACGTAACCCTCAACGCTCAGAAGAAGTTCCGTTACCTCTTCCAAGGACTAAAGGGCAACCCCATCTCTTCATCTGGTGGGATTGCTATTGATGATGTCACACTGACAGAGACCCCCTGTCCCACAGCTGTGTGGGTCATTCGGAATTTCAGCCAAATCCTCAATAACCAATCAAGTGGAGTTATTGTAAGCCCCCGATTTTATAGCCCTGAGGGTTATGGTTTTGGCATAAGTTTGGTTCCCCACTCTGGATTCAGTGGCTACGCTCGCATCGCCTTTCACTTGTGCAGTGGAGAGAACGATGGTGTTCTGGAGTGGCCAGCTCTGAACCGTCAAGCTGTACTCACAGTGCTGGACCAGGACCCTGATGTCTTGAAAAGGATGTCCTCAAGCAAAAGCTTTACCACAAGCAAATACCAGGTTACATCAGGTAAGTGGTGTCTGCCTGGAGGAATGATGAAAATGAAAGTCAAAGAATCTGAGTCAGAGGACTGGGTGTAGGACTCAGAGTTGGGCAACTTTGGCTGCATTTCCCAATTTGGGACACTCTCCTGTGTATGACTCCAAATTCCTGTCTGTGAAAGATCATCTAATATGAAAAGTGATGCATAGAAGGTTGGTGTTGTTATGAACAATCCCTGGGATATCTGAGTTTGACTCTAAATACAGATTTCTAAGAGCTGGTAATTCTCATTCTACTTGTGGTTTGCCCATTATGATAGCACATACCACCACAGGATGGCGCAATGCCACCAGGGTGCTGTATTCCATTACTAAATCAACAATAATTTAAGCTTAAACTGCATTTTGGAGGCTTGTTTAACTTGAACATACATGGCCTGAATGCACAGTGTTCATGTTGTAGCTGTATTTAAGAAAAAAATACCTGAAAACACCTATGAGATCAGTCTGCAGCATTTGAAGCCTGTTTTGCTTGGCTGGGTGTAGACCACAGATTATGAACTGTTTCAGACAGGGGATACCTTTTAACACCAGGTTTATATAGCATGTGGCACATGTTCCACATCCACCCCTAGGATTCCCCATGGATATGTTAATTCAAAGAAATAAGAACAATGGGACAATATTGAGTTTGGTACAGAATGAAATATTAGGGATGAATCTCCATGCCTCTTCACTTTTTCCAGTGGAAGTTTAGTATACACTTTTTCAGTAGGAGATTTTAAACCTGAGGTATGAATATGTTTAACAGAACTATAGCAATGAACAAAATCTGCTAGACTCTAAACCATAGGTACTTAAAAACTGATAAGGAAGTGTCTACACAGGAGGGACCTCTTAGCTGGTGGCAATGGGGAGCTAACTTGCATTGGGTTAGTCCTCAATGAAAGGGGAGTTGTAGAATTTAAATGCCCTCGCATAGACTAAGAGTTCTCATGCAGACCATATCTAAGGATCTGATGGCGCCCATAATTTGTTGGTCCTCTGCGACTTGTTTGGTCATTTCAGCTCTGAACTTGATTTCACAGCATAAATTCCATTTGACACTGTAATGCACAAAAATGTCATGCCGTACTTCCAGCTGCAGAACTTTGTGGTTCTTATTCGTCACTCATATTCTCTTTGCAGATGTTAACAGAACCATAATATGGGAGAAACCATCAATTGCTGGAGTATTTGATGCCTCGTGCAATTGCTATAGAACTGTATCCTGGGGGTGGACTAACTTCATATCTCACAGCCAGTTGAGACGGAGAAACTTCCTGAAAAATGATGACCTGATTATTTTTGCAGAATTTAATGGTAAAGACCCTCTTCCTGCTTCTACTTACAAAAACCAAACTGGTGATCTTTTCAATCTCTTTTTATACACTCAAGTAACTATTGCCACCTGTCTGTGAGTCATCTTCTAATGGGGATCAACTTTTAAAAGCATTTCTGTGTCTTAGTTTCAGGTGGGTGACATTGACTGAAGTGAGTTCAGAGGAATCTAAATGGCAAGGATTTACTGAAGGTTAACTTCTTAGACATCTTTAAGCACCCTAACCAGTAGCTATGTCCATTTCTAAGCACTGAACATACTAAAGGGCCTTCCTTGATGTGTTTATTTTCAAACAGAACAGCCACATGGCATAATTTTTCAAAGTACAGAATACCACAGATTTACCTAACTAGTTACCATAATTTCAGTATTATTTTGTATCTTGTGCTTTAAGTAGACAGAACTTGCTGTGGGACAACAAAACCTCTGTAAAGGGCAAATGGATGAGGAGTACATTCTGGTCCACAAAGCACCCTGTGAGCCCCTGGTATGAAGAATATTACACATAGCATCACTTACTGTTTCCTGATGTCTTTCTCCTCTCTTTCCTTTCTTAAAAGATATAATTCACCTCAATAACACTGAAGTCCCTGTTAGACCTGCACAACCCGCCTTCATGGAAGGCCTCGTTCTTGAAAGGCAGAAGAGAGCAGCCCAGGATACAGAGCCCGTTCAAGACCGGCTGTCTTATCTTCAAGACCCGTGTGACCCAAACCCTTGCCAGAATGACGGAGTCTGTGTGAATGTGAAAGGGAAAGCAAGCTGCAGGTACCTCAAACCTCTTCCCTGTTTGCCTTGACTTTCTTCTGAACCAAATGATGCAGCTAAAAAGTATCAAGAGGTACAGACCTCAGAGGTCTAAGCCACTAGGTCTTCAAGGAACAGTAGGAACAAAACACTTCACTGCAGTGACTAGTTTCTACTAGTAGCCATAAGGGGAGGCAAAGAAACCTCGTTCTGTGGTGCTTCCAGGGGATGTGGATAGCTTCCAGACCAAGTGGGGATGTTGTGACATGAACCCCTCTAATGGGAACTGCTCATCCAGGACAGTGAGTGTGAGGACCTTGAGGTGGGCCTATAGGGCAGGAAAAACCTCCTGATCCATGCAAATCTGTACTTTGTTTTCCCAGGTGCCCATCAGGACAAGCCTTCTTCTTTACAGGTGAGAGATGTCAGTCAAGGCAGGTCCATGGGAACATCCTGGGAATGACAGTTGGTGGAGTTGCTGGGACCATTGTCTTAACCATCGTCCTCATTTCCATGATGGCTAGAAGATAAAGAGCTGCAGGGGAATAAATCTCAGCATGGTACTCTTCCATAGTTCATAAGACATCAATTTTCAGTGAAAAATGATTAATACAATTTGTAGAAGACCAGTCAGCATATGACTGAAATGCTCTATCAACACCTTGGCAGCAATCTGTTTACGCTGTAGGACTTGGCAGTTAAAGAACATCATGTAGAACTGTTGTCTAATAACAGTTCATACCCTGTCTCTCTTGTGTATTCTTTGAATGTTTTGTTTCTTCATCCAACAGCAAGCAGTAGTGCTGGGAGTGCACGCATTTTGTCTCAACCACAGTTCATATTAAATAACAGCTAGAACCTCTCAAAACACTGCAAAAAGTCACACAGAAGCATATATATTAAGATTCTAGAAATGTTCCTATAGAAATTACTCAAGAAATCTAAAGGGTTCATATCCATAGTTATGTAAATCGGTACATCAACATTCATTTTCCACGGAGCTGTGTTGGTTTACAAAAACTAAGTAGCTATTACATAAAATTGATAATAAACTACTACTATATATTTTTTGCCAATTCTCTAGCAGGGAAATAATTTCACATTAAAGCTAGTTGTCTTTCTAGAAGGTCTCATCACGTAAGGTTTCCAAATATTCAAGTGTAAATCAATTCTATGGGCATAATCCAAGTTTTTTTTTAAACATCTATAAATCTCCCATGATTTCAGCAATCTCTGGATGAAATTGGAGCAGGATAGGATCTGTAGTGGTCACCATTAAATCCATATCTCTGGAAATCATCATCTCACAAGTCAAGGAGAGGGGTGGGAGTGTATGAAGATGAAGACTGATCTGTGGTACTAGAGTGTGCTGGATAAGGTGTTAACACCCTAGAACTTATTGCAGATGGCAGGAAGCAACGAATCTAATATGTCCTAAGATCTCTGCTTTCAAGGGCTCTAACAGTTTCCACAACTGAATCTTTGTTACACAGCTTTCCTCCAAAAGCAGTTTCTTCTCGTCTGCATATCAGAACCGAAGGAATTCAGAATGCAAATGGTAAATAATTGCAGACGGTGAAGCTGCCCGTGTATATATCAGATACCTGTCACAAGGGATAGCAGCCTAGGTTGTAAGCAAGGACACTTGTTTTTACACTTGGATTCATCCTGGTGCTCACACCAGTCCTGTGAGTAGGGACAAACCATCCACTTAATTAAGGCAGTATCATGTTAATACTAGAGTAAAGGGACAAGAAGAATAAGACTGCAAGTTGTCACCACTCACTCCAAAAACATGCCTGGGCTCTGACACTGTTCAGTTTACTTGTGTAGACAGAGCCCAAGTCTTCACTCCCTTCCAAACCACATGCTGACTCATCTCTGCTAGGGGAAATTGTGATGGCGTCCAGTCACAGAGGATGTCCCAGCAGCTGATATTGGGTGCACTTGGGCCCTGCTCGATGCACTGGCTCCCTGTTGAAACCCAGGAATAAAAGTCTGTCCCCGGCCCCAGGAGAAGTGGGGAGGCACTGGTGAGGCCGCACCTTGAATACTGTGTTCAGTTTTGGGCCCCTCACTATGGGAAAGACGTTGCATTGCTGGAACATGTCCAGAGGAGAGCAATGAAGCTGGTGAGGGGTATGGAGCACAAGTCCTATGAGGAGCCACTGAGGGAACTGGGGTTGTTCAGCCTGGATAAAAGGAGGCTGAGGGGAGACCTTATCACCTGAAAGGAGGTTGCAGTGAGGTGGGTGTAGGTCTCAAGTAATGGGCGATAGGACAAGTTGTATGCCAGGGCAGGTTCAGATTGGACATTAGGAAAAATTTCTTCACCGAAAGGGTTGTCGAGCACTGGAAGGGGCTGCCCAGGGAAGCAGTTGAGTCCCCATCCCTGGAGGTATTTAAAAGCTGGGCAGACGAGGCGCTTAGGGACATGGTTTAGTGGTGGGATGGCAGTGTTAGGTTAACGGTTGGATGTGATGAACTTAAAGGTCTTTTCCAACCTGAATGATTCTATGTTTCTAAGGAGATGGAGCTGCTCTCCTCCAGGGAAGAGGAAATCCCTGTCCAGTCCATGTCCAGGACATCAGGGCCTTGCTGGGATCTGCTGGTTGCTGCTTCACATCCTGCTGGTTCTGGGGCCTTCTAGAAGGAGGCTATTGGGCTTGCCAGTGCTGCTGGTGGCTTGGTCGAGGGATTTCTTCTCCCTTCATCAGGAAGCTCTTTTTGCCCTGCTCTCATGCATCTTCAGAGCCTGCTGGCAGCAAAATATGGTGATTGGGAAAGACGACAGGGACTGGCCCTGCTGCCTTTGAATGATGTTACTTTAAGCTGCCCCTCAGCTAGACCCAAGCCCCACTAGCTCCTCAACCTGAGAGTAACAGATTTTGAGCATCTCATTGGTGCAGAAAAAGCACCTCAAGGGTATAGATGCAGTCGCTGTCTACAAACACCCCAGTTTCTGCACTCCTTTTCTGGGAAACTGCACACACAGTCCATTTTCCTTGGGATCTGAAGATTGCTAGTGCCAATATTCCCAAAAGGTGCCCAAAAGAAGAACCCCAAAAGAACCTATTCAGAGTCTGCTCACTTCCTTGCTCTTCTTCAGTTCCCAATCAAAGTGCTTTGTTTTACTACTCATTGGGCTTTGTACGGGGTATGCTGGGATGCTCTGTTACCTGCAACGAATGCTCCAAATATCCCCTAAACACTGCTTGACTTGATTTCATAGATAGTTTCCAGGATCTTTGTAGCTCAGCATTACTGCTCGCTCCTTCATTTCCTAGGAGCCTATGACTCCAGGATACAGGATTTCTCTCCATGAATAGGAAAATCCATGTTGGGCATCTGCTGCGGCTTGCAACTGGGCACTTGGTTACTTGCTAGCAAAAGGGGAAGTTTATTATGGGCAAAACATGATCAGTGTTGGATAAAGCTCTGGATAGAGCAGCAAAATCACCAGCAGTTGTTGCTGGGCCAACTGCTTATTTCACTGTTGTTGGGGAAAAATCATCTCACAAAACCTAGGACAGCCTCAGAGACCATCTTGGTCTTTCCTGTGTTGGCTTCCAGGCTGAGTTAACTCAGCCATTTTTAATGTAGGGTCGCAGTTCCTATCTGGCTTCTCCTGCTTCTGAGTTGATCCAGGAAAGCAGCATGGGAATGGATAAAAGACATCATGGCCACAGCTGAAGTGCAGTTTTCTGGAGTTTAAATAAAAGTAATCATCATGGTGTGAATCGTTTCCCAAGTGCAAATGCTGCACTCGGGGCTGCAAGCTCAGGAAAAGTCAGCTGCTAAGCACTACAGTTTTAGGTAGCTCCTCTCTCCAGTGTGTCTGCACTGCAATTAACTCATAGACTTTCTGTGTTCAGTCACTATAGGATGTAGCTGACAGCCTCTCTTGGCTCTCTTAAACATCATGTCTGATAAAGGCAGCTCTTCCACAGTCATTGGAGAAGAATATTTAAAGCATGAGTTTCCAAGGCACTTAAAATCTATATTTAGACTCCTTAAATAGACCTGTACTGAAGTTGCCCAGAAGCATTGCCTAATTGTAGTTTCTAACCTGAGACCTTCTTTGATCTGTACCTCTGAATACCAGGTCAGCTCTAGCAAGGCCCCCTAACTCTCTCCCCCAGGAGGAGGACTATAATAACCCTGACCTGCCATTTGGAATTTCTCTAGATAACTGTTTTTTGGAAACTGTAGATCAGATTTTTTTATACTTAAGTGTTGTATGAAGGAGAAAATTTGCTTTGTGTGCAAATACAAACAGTAGCTGAAGCGTTGGGGATTTTTGCGTATGGCCAAAGCATGTGTAGGTCTTTGTTTCCTGTTCAAACTTGAGTTTAGGGCATTCATTTTCCTAAAAGCAAAGAACCGTGTTTCAAGTTGTCCTTTGCTTAACTTGTACCACTTGCATGAGAAGTGGGAATTCCGTTGTGGGATGGCAAATCCCTTTCCCTCTAATCTCCACCCTCAGGCTTTCAGTGCAGAACATCAGTCTTGCTTGTGTGCCCCAGGGTGTTTAAATAAAAGTGAAGCCTTGGTCCCAAGTTAATTTCTCAGTTTCTGGCACAGTTAGTTTCGTAGCTGTTTCTCTTTCATGAACTGTCATGGCTTTTGTAACACTGGCAAGGACCTTGCCATTGAAGATTCACCCAAAGATGGTCCTTCAGTGCCAGGCAGCTTGGCATCACATCCTTTCCTCTTTCACATACAGTCAAGATCCACACTTAGCTAAACTGGGAGGTGTGGTGCAACCTCAGAGGGGAAATGTCTGCAGAGATAAGGTGTAGTGGGACTGTGCTGTCTCCAGGGACTTGTACTTTACAGTTTATGGAAAACCTATTCTAACTCAGTGGCAGTGGATGGTTCTGGAGCAGGTCAATGTTGCACAAGCTACTTCCAGAGTGGGTTAGACCAAGTGGCTGTCCAAAGGCAAATTTCGGTTGGAATAACGTGCGAAGGTCTGATTTTCAAGTTTCCACTGGCCATGCAGTTGAAAGAGATTCTGGATTTTCAAATGTTTCTTAATCTCTGTGTTGTAGTTCTAATATATTTATAGCTTCAAGAAAAAGAAATTGCTTTCAAATTAAGTAATACATTTGATTGATGATTTTTTATTGTCTTCAGTCATCACCACCTGCCCACACCATGCCTGTAACTTTAGGGAACAGTTTCCCATCCTGGTTCATCCCAAAGTCCCAGGAACAGGTTCATCATTGGTAAACATAGGTCTGATTCCCCAGTAACCAAATGGGGCTGTACCACCTGATGGCAGTATTTGCTATTGGCCTCAAATCTAAATCTTCGTGATTACGTCTATCATATTTTACACTAAGTTTTTTTTAACATTTGTGTGTGATATAAATACTTTGCAGGCTCTCTCATAGCACCCTGCTTAAGACAGGAGTCCTGCCTTTAAAGGTATAGAACTGATTCCACAGAAAGGAAAGAACTGATTCCACAAAGGTAGTATTAGAGCAATAATTTATGCAACACCTTCATCCTGACTAGCACATGGTGGTTTATATTCACTTCAGAGTTGACTCTCTGAGCCCTCCAAGTGTGATTCTCCTCTGAGAGGAGACCCAAACATACAGAGTTCACACAAGAGACTCCTTGCATACTCCACATTACTATGCATTAAATAAATGCATTCATCTCTGTGGTAGGTGGCAGCAACAATCTCTGTTTTACCACATTACATAATAAGGGAAGGACAATTACAGTTAAGGATAGAAAGATCCCTTTTCTTCAAAAAAGAGCCACATGGAGCTTTCAGTACGTTCCATCTGAAAGAAGAACACACAGGAATCATCACAGCCTTCATTTTATCTAAGTCAAAAGCGAAGATCTGAAACGGACCTTCTCCATTGTGAATCTTTGGTTCCAGAAAGTCTTAAATAGAAAATGGAGAGCACTATACCCTATGGCTTTTCCAGACTCTAATACGAGGGCAGGAGAGAAGCTATGAGGTACTTGTGTATCTACACAGGCCTTTGGAATCATTCAGAGGGTTGATAGGGGAAATACTATAGCCACTGGACCACAGCTGTGTATAGCACTGCAACTCATGGCTCAGTACTGCATAGTGTTAAGCACCCTCTTCGAGGCTGAGAATTCTTCACTCCCAATGTCTTTTCTGGCACTTGAAGGCCTTCAAATCATTCCAAGTTTGAAACACCTTGTTGTGTCTTCTGGGATTGGCAGCCCCTATAAAATTCTGCCTAGCAGAGCTTCCCTGCCTTACATGTTAACCAGAAATGATTATTCCAGAAGAATGCACCAAGGCACAGTTCAGTCAAAGCGAAGCAGTCCACTTCTTGATGACTCACAGCTGCTTTTTGTGTGTGTCTTGGAAAGGGCAGAGGTCCTTTCAGAGTTACATGACTTTGCATTTGCAGTGCCTCAGTTAAGCAAAGAATATGACTTGGAAGTGTTTTCAGTGGAAGAGGTGGATGGCTCTGAAGAAGACACTCTGTATTTTCCTGCAAAACAAAGCATGGTGGTTAGACATAATGACAGATAGCCTGGGACATGTGGCACTGCAAAGTAAGGACAGTTAGACCTGTCCTGATGACCCAGGTGGCTTTGACTTGGCCTGCAGCCCTGATACTAGCTGGATTACAGCAATACCAGCAACCACAGAAGTAAATGTGTTTGGTGACACAGCCAGGATACGTCAGCTTGAACTGCTGATCATGCCATAGGGTAGTAATTAAGGGACTTACTGGTCTTCCTTGAGCATGGGGATGCATCTAGAACACGTGCGCTTGAGATGAATCCCAGCTCCATCCCTCTTGTGACCACGAGGCTCTAAACTAAGACCCAGGTGCACAGAGCCCAAGAGCAGAGTGTGGAAGAGTGCGCTAGTAACATGGGAGTTTCAGGTGGCAGCAGCGTGGAAGTCAGTTGTGGGCAATTCTCATTCTTGTGGTGGGAGGCTTCTGTATCTGGCTAGTGTACTCATGTAAACTTGCTGTAGCACAGCCAGACACCAACTTCTTGTTCCATTATCTGACTAATAAATGGACTCGTTAAAGTTGCTTGCCTACTAAACTCCTTCATACCCCACTTCGACCAAACGTCACCATCTTCTCTGAGCAATGGTTGGATGCAAAGATTACACATTTAGGAATGAAATTACTCATATTTTCAGCAATGCTTCTTGCAAAATAAAGTCATAACTGAAATGGTGACATCCATAAAATGACTGCCAGAGAACCTTTGAAGAGATAGAACTCCAAGGTGGTAAAGAGTACATGAACAGTAAATGAACTGAGGAACACTGTGTCATGATATTATTAAGCTCAAAACAAAGCTCAGTTAGTAGGTTTTAGAACTGGTGAAACATGCCACCATTTGATACTTGTTTTAGTGTTAGCCAATTATGCTGCTAGTGTTATGCTACAATCATAGAATCATAGAATTTTTTAGGTTGGAAAAGACCTTTAAGATCACCAAGTCCAACCGTTAACCTAACCCATGTCCCTAAGCACCTCATCTACCCAGCTTTTAAATCCCTCCAGGGATGGGGACTCCACCACTTCCCTGGGCAGCCTGTTGCAATGCTTAACAATCCTTTCAGTGAAAAAATTTTTCCTAATGTCCAACCTAGACCTGCCCTGGCACAACTTGAGGCTGTTTACCCTCATCCTATCGCCCATTACTTGCGAGAAGAGACCAACACCCACCTTGCTACAACCTCCTGTCAGGTAGTTGTAGAAGGCAATAAGGTCTCCCCTCAGCCTCTTCTCCATGCTGAGCACCCCCAGCTCCCTCAGCCTCTCCTCACAGGACTTGTGCTCCAGACCCCTCACCAGCTTCCTTGCCCTTCTCTGGATATGCTCCATCACCCCAATGTCCTTCTTGTAGTGAGGGGCCCAAAACTGAACACAGTATTCGAGGTGTGGCCTCACTAATGCCGAGTATGTGGGTATGGGGAGTATGAATATGGGTAAGGGTGACTTCCCTGGTCCTGCTGGCCACGCTATTCCTGATACAAGCCAGGATGCTATTGGCCTTCTTGGCCACCTGGGCACACTGCCGGCTCATATTCAGCCGCCTGTGGACCAACATTCCCAGGTCCTTTTCCACTGGGCAGCTTTCCAGCCACTCTTCCCCCATTGCATGGGGTTGTTGTGACCAAAGTGCAGGACCCGACACTTGGCCTTGTTAAACCTCATACAATTGGCCTTGGCCCATCGATTCTGCCTGTCCAGGTCCCTCTGTAGAGCCTTCCTACCCTCAAGCAGATCGACACTTCCACCCAGCTTAGTGTCATCTGCAAACTTGCTGAGGGTGCACTCTATCCCCTCATCCAGATCTTTGATAAAGATATTAAATAAGACCAATGACTTATTACAGTTCCTTTGTACTAGAAGATGAAATACCATCTACAGATGGATGGATAGACAAATAGGTTGATAGATACCAGGATAGACAGACCCTGAGAGTGAAAACACAGGCAAAACCTCATTTGCGCTTCAGTAGGAGAGATCTATTTTCACATACCTGTTTTCCCACATAAGTTGTTAAACGTTCTTGAAAATGGATAGCTCATAGCAAGCATTGGTGTCACCAGGATCAGGGAGGATGACTGTAAGAGAGAAAATTGCTTTTTGTCAAAAGCCTAGAACTTTCTTTGTAGCCACATTGAGGGGAAAAAGAAGGTTACAATAAAATGTTGTTCAGTAGTACAAGCAGGCAATCCACATAGGGACAAGTTAGATGTTTGCAAGGCATCACGTTCACTCATTTGCATGTTTATGATGGTGATGAAGGAGATCAACTTCAAAAGAAACTACAGGACAGAACCCACCTGTTTAACTGTTGGCTAGGGAAGATGGCTTAGGCTCCAGAGTCTGTCATATCAGACAGTACCGAGTTCTGGTCCCCTATCTGAAGGTCCCCTAATATATCCATTAAGGTAGACAGAAAAGCTAAGATTTATATGCTAGTGGATGGTTGTTGAAGGCCTGAGGTAATCAGACCTGAGGTAATCAGAGGCAAATTTAACTTGACACACTAGAGGGCATTGGAACACAACTCTACAGTCCAGATGGGAAAGAAGAAAATTTTTGCTACTGAAATTAAGTTTCCTTTTTGGTTCTGGAATGGTTTGAGAATTTAATGGTATTCTTCCAAAAGATGCTTAATGATCATTGTGTCAGTTATTCCTGCCTTCATTCCAGTTTCCTAGGAAAAAGTTTTTTCCAACAGTCAGAATAGCAGCATGTCAAACAGATGTCATTTTCAAGCCAGAAAAACAGAATGACACTTTAAAAATGTGCTAGGAAATGTTCCCAGACCTAGATTCCCGGTAATAATCCTCCTGCAGAACATGCTGGAATACTTGGAGTACCAGTTTAAAAAATTCAGGCGGATGATTCTGGGGATCCTAAATGAAGAAACGTGAGGCAGAAACTGCATCTTTCCTGTCTTGTCCTGACACAAGATCTGAGCGTGGCAGATGGTTGAAGCACTTAAAACATACAGCACGGCTCTGCCTGGCTAATCACAGCTGCCTCCTCCCGGGCGTTCAGCACATCGCTGGTGGGTCCGTGCAGAGCTGTCAGTACTGGGTCCATTACTGTTTTAATATCTTCATTAATGATATAGATGATGGGAAAAGTGCACCCCCACGAAGTCTGCAGATGATACAAAACTGGAAGGAGTGGCTCATAGATCAGATGAGTCTGCTGTCATTCAGAAGGACCTCAATAGGCTGGAAGATGGGATGACAGGAATCTTAGGTAGTTCAGCAAAGGGAAAAGTGAAGTCATCCTGTCCCTGGGAAGGAACAAGCCCATGCACCAGCATATGCTGTAGCCACACCATGTCTTCAACCAGCAGAGTTCGTTGTGAGGAGAATATTAGCCCATAGCCTCAGATCTTAGCCCACTCGTAGGGCTCTAAGGCACGTCCTGGGTCACTGAGGCTGTGAGCCCTCTGTGTGGTCGGCCTCTCCTATATTCTGCTTTACAGATTTCCCAGGCCTCATTGTAAAAGCAGTTCAAGCTGGGGTTTTACACCTTTGTTCACACGGAGACACCATTCCCCCAGCCTTTTTAATGAGTCCTGGTTGCCTGACGCCAGAAGCAGATTTGCACTTGGGTGGCCCCAAGGGTCCTCTAGCCCAGTCACTTCTTAGCCAAAGAGGGCTACAGCAGAGGCCCCAGGGAAGAGTTTTACAAAAGCAAAGGAAGTTTGCAGCAGCAGACCTCCAGAATGTTCTTTCCACCTCTGGCTGTCAGAAGTACAGGGAATTGTGGAGGCAAAGGCAAGACCCTGGTGTTTAAGAGCCCTTAATGACCTCATTAAGCCTACACAAAATGAAGTAAACTCCAAGAAAACCTAGGAGAGGGCCCAACATCCGCAACATCCAGGAGCAAGGAGGTCTAAATCTCCTTTGCTTGCTTTGAATCTGCCTCCCACTCTTTAGGGTCAGGTCTGGTCCTTAATGATCAGACTGGATGGCACACTTGCTGCATGGCTTTACAGCAGCGTACATCACTTTTAAAATTCCTAGGCAGGATAGTCCTACGTCATTCTAGCACAGCAGTCATCCCTCCTCTTTGGTACTTGGTTTGCTCTGCATCTTTCCAGTTGGGCTGCATGTTTTTTGAACTTAATTAAGCTCCTTTGTCCCCATGCCAGCATTTTCCTGTGCCTTAAATAGCTCTGCCTCCCTTTAGTTATTTTGGACCAAAGACCTATGGTGCCATGAGACCTTTGGAGGAGAAGGATGCATGGAGGGAGGAACCAGGGGCTGCTGAAGATTAGAAGGTGAGAACAGAGGAGATCCATGGCTGGCACAAGACAGTCCATCTCCATGGCTGCCCAGTAGCTTACAGCAGCTGAGCCCCAGTTTACCCTTTTCAAAGG
Source organism: Egretta garzetta (assembly GCF_000687185.1). Lineage (NCBI taxonomy): Eukaryota > Metazoa > Chordata > Aves > Pelecaniformes > Ardeidae > Egretta > Egretta garzetta. The sequence continues at coordinate 812,083 of NW_009259792.1, read as the reverse complement.
GCTGCGAAGCAATTTTTTCAGTGTCTTGATCTTTGGAGCAAAAATTAAAATGGAAAAATTCCATTTAATCATAAGAAAAAGTTTGGGTTTTTTTTATGGTGAGGGTGGCAAAACACCACATCTTTTTGTCCGTAGTGTTAGTGGATTCTCTAGCTTTAGAGATATTGAAAACCTGATGGGACAATGTCCTAAGCAACCTGCTCTAGTTTACCTTGCTTTGAGCAGTGGGTTTGGACTAGATGATCTTTGGATGTTCCTTCCAACCTCAGCTGTTTCATGATTCTGTGACATCTCTGTTCGGTGGGAACGCTGCCTGTCTTTCTGTCCTAATTGTATTCCTCAGCAGTCATTTTCCTGAGGCACTGTGCAAACTTTATTTTTTCTTTTAAAGATGGAAGTGGAACAGGTTTCCCCCTTTAATGTGAATGCCTATGCTGAGCAGAGGCATTTCCAGATCCCGCCCATGATGTGCTTCAATGCAGGAGGAGTGCGCGAGTCATTGGGCCACAGAAAGTCTCTGCGGGTGGAAGTGAAGCCTTGCAGGATCTTCCTGAAGGATCCAGTCCTTGTTTTGCAACATAACTTTTTTTTTTTTTAGGCACTGAATGTTTTGGGTTAAATGCAGGAATTTGCTGGGCATGGAACTCAAGTCTCTCCTGTTCTAGGAGTATGTCCAGGACACTTGGTTCCAGAACATTCGTATATGTTCTATCTTTTGTTCATTGAAATCTGAATCTTTGAAACATGTAGACATGATTTTGACAAAAGATTCATACTTCCTCCCAATTTCTGTTCCCAGCATAAAATGGAGGCTAGCCCATCTCCTCGTCTCATGAGTTCAAGTCGCAATATGTCCATCCTTTCCTGCTCATAGCTGTAGGGCATCTTCCCCAAGAGGTTCTCTTTGCATTTCTCTTAGGTTGTGAATAAATATGGTGCCACTGAAATTTTCTGTTTTCTAACTTTAAGTTTCAGTTACTTTTTGTGGTTTATTTCTCGTGGAATTCAGGGCAAATGTCCACCAACCTCCTTCTCATTTTTTACCAATTACAGGTGAAATAATGAACTTTGAAAAAGGGGGTATATTCATATTTATGTTGTTAGCATTTTGTCTTCCTCTGACTAGTTCAAATAAATAATTCAGAATATGAAGTGCGTTTGAGTTAAAAGACACTTGGAGGTTAGACTATTCAGCAGTTAATGATCAGACTGGATGGCACACTTGCTGCATGGCTTTACAGCAGCGTACATCACTTTTAAAATTCCTAGGCAGGATAGTCCTACGTCATTCTAGTACAGCAGTCATCCCTCCTCTTTGGTACTTGGTTTGCTCTGCATCTTTCCAGTTGGGCTGTATGTTTTTTGAACTTAATTAAGCTCCTTTGTCCCCATGCCAGCATTTTCCTGTGCCTTAAATAGCTCTGCCTCCCTTTAGTTATTTTGGACCAAAGACCTATGGTGCCATGAGACCTTTGGAGGAGAAGGATGCATGGAGGGAGGAACCAGGGGCTGCTGAAGATTAGAAGGTGAGAACAGAGGAGATCCATGGCTGGCACAAGACAGTCCATCTCCATGGCTGCCCAGTAGCTTACAGCAGCTGAGCCCCAGTTTACCCTTTTCAAAGGGCTGCGAAGCAATTTTTTCAGTGTCTTGATCTTTGGAGCAAAAATTAAAATGGAAAAATTCCATTTAATCATAAGAAAAAGTTTGGGTTTTTTTTATGGTGAGGGTGGCAAAACACCACATCTTTTTGTCCGTAGTGTTAGTGGATTCTCTAGCTTTAGAGATATTGAAAACCTGATGGGACAATGTCCTAAGCAACCTGCTCTAGTTTACCTTGCTTTGAGCAGTGGGTTTGGACTAGATGATCTTTGGATGTTCCTTCCAACCTCAGCTGTTTCATGATTCTGTGACATCTCTGTTCGGTGGGAACGCTGCCTGTCTTTCTGTCCTAATTGTATTCCTCAGCAGTCATTTTCCTGAGGCACTGTGCAAACTTTATTTTTTCTTTTAAAGATGGAAGTGGAACAGGTTTCCCCCTTTAATGTGAATGCCTATGCTGAGCAGAGGCATTTCCAGATCCCGCCCATGATGTGCTTCAATGCAGGAGGAGTGCGCGAGTCATTGGGCCACAGAAAGTCTCTGCGGGTGGAAGTGAAGCCTTGCAGGATCTTCCTGAAGGATCCAGTCCTTGTTTTGCAACATAACTTTTTTTTTTTTTAGGCACTGAATGTTTTGGGTTAAATGCAGGAATTTGCTGGGCATGGAACTCAAGTCTCTCCTGTTCTAGGAGTATGTCCAGGACACTTGGTTCCAGAACATTCGTATATGTTCTATCTTTTGTTCATTGAAATCTGAATCTTCGAAACATGTAGACATGATTTTGACAAAAGATTCATACTTCCTCCCAATTTCTGTTCCCAGCATAAAATGGAGGCTAGCCCATCTCCTCGTCTCATGAGTTCAAGTCGCAATATGTCCATCCTTTCCTGCTCATAGCTGTAGGGCATCTTCCCCAAGAGGTTCTCTTTGCATTTCTCTTAGGTTGTGAATAAATATGGTGCCACTGAAATTTTCTGTTTTCTAACTTTAAGTTTCAGTTACTTTTTGTGGTTTATTTCTCGTGGAATTCAGGGCAAATGTCCACCAACCTCCTTCTCATTTTTTACCAATTACAGGTGAAATAATGAACTTTGAAAAAGGGGGTATATTCATATTTATGTTGTTAGCATTTTGTCTTCCTCTGACTAGTTCAAATAAATAATTCAGAATATGAAGCAGGAACTCTGAAACACATTTTTAGGTCAAGGATCTAACCTTTGTTTGCTGTGAACTCCACTTGGACATGGAATTCCTCTTCAGCAGGGCTTCTTGTATCTATTTATTAAAAAAAAATATCAGTGAATACAGCAATTATGTTAAAGTTCCAGAATACATAATAAATAGTTTGAATTCTTACCTTCTTGTCCCAGAGAGTTGCAAACACCAAAATGAATAATCCCTAGGAGACAGATACAAACAGACATGCAGTTTGATGACAGCAACCTTTTAATTGCAGTACCTCATAATTATCTCAAACATTGCCCATGCTGACTATTTAAACTCTTGAACTCTTTGATAGAGGGCATTTTTTTAATTGCATCTCACATAATGGATTGCTCATGTGGTAGGAGTTCTTCAGGCCTGGCCTACTTAAACTGTGTGTATAGCTGGTCTACAAAAGTGACACAGTTTGCTATCACTGAACATATTTGGAAGAAGGGACCTATGTGTACAGAAGACATAGAATCATAGAATCACAGAATCGTTCAGGTTGGAAAAGACCTTTAAGATCATCAAGTCCAACTGTTAACCTAACATTGCCATCATGCCCTGTTTATGGTCCCCAGATAAGCTAGCAGGCTCACAATATAAAAGGCAGGTGAGTTTGGTCTGAAGCATACAATTTTGAGGCCATTCTTAAGAGACAGAGTATACATAACTGTTGTGTCCTTAAGAAATCCTGTTGTATTGGGATACTACTGGCCACCTAAATACGTTGTAAAAATCGTACTAAGTGAAAACTCTCAGTCATGTGTGCCTTGGTCAGCTCTTCTCTTTATTATTAGTACTACTCAGCTGTTCTTGGTGACTTTTATGTTGTTTATACCCCCCATTACTTGAACCCACAAGAGCATACATGATGCCTCCAGATGCACTGTAAATGAGACCAGACATGATGAAGCTTGCCCACCTGAACATAATAGGGCTATTTTCCTGATCTTCATGAATGAAGTTCTTCCCCAAGCTACTGGAAAAGTTGGAAGTTATCTTTATTCCATCTTTATCTATAAGGCACATCTGTTAAGGCAGCTCAGAATGTGAAATACTGCTGATTTCCTGGAACAGGTCTCCCAAAGAGCCCTTCGGGAGTAAGGATTTGTAAGGCAACCCTAAGCTTTCCCAAGCTGGTTTTATTCCCTCTCCATGCACACCACTACAAGAACGTCACTACATGTTAAATGGTCAAAGAGGAAACAGAACCATACATATGTGTAACTCACCTGCAAAGCATTGAGCAGAGAAAAGAGGATGTGGAAAGCTCGACTGTTGTTTTTGACAACAGTGGCAAGGCCAAATCCCCAGGTGAGGCCTAACAGTGGTGTCAGGATGGCCACACTTTTGCCAATTTGAAACAAAGAGTTCTTCTCTTGCCTGTTTGACCTATCCCCAATAGTTGGCCTCAGTATTTTTATTATAACAACTGTGGTGATGAACAAATTCATGGCCACAATGATCAGGGCAGGTATGATGAAGGCCAAGACAGCTTTGCTGTCCTTCCAGTTGAGCCAGCAGACACCCGTTCTGATGTAACTGTTCCTTGGCTGTGTGACAGCGATGGTGATGACTGCAATGAGAAAGGGGCACCCATATCCCAGGCAGAACGACACTACTTTCTGAGTCGTCTTGCTTGTGTTATGTAAGATGAACACCAGTCTGTAGAAAAGAATGAGGCCCAGGCTGAGCATCCAGAAAAAGACACACAGGTAGAATAAATGGATGAAGAAGGTGGCCACAAAACAGGTATCTTTGCTCATTTGGTCATTGAGGGCGGCAGTGACAATGAACCAAATGTCAGCAATCAGGAGTGATGTAGCTATGTTGAGCATACAGACATGGCGCATATAGGAGGTTGTGTTGTTTGTCACGTATTTCCAGACTAAGGATTCAATTATAATGCAGGCCACCAAACTCAAGATTGAAATGGCCAGGCCAATGTAGGTAATATAATCTTCAATTTCTGACTGGGGAGATTGATCACCTGACATCAGAATGGAGAACGATGTCAAGTGATTGCAAGTGCAAATGACATAATCTTCTTCCTCTGTGGATGTGCAACCGTGACCATCCCAGCCCCCGTTAAGTTCGTTGAGTGTGAAGTTCCAAAAGACACACCGATTCTTTGGAGATGAGTTTTTCTTCGCAAAGGTCATATTAACGTCGAACTTCTGTCTGCTGCTGTTGCTTTGCACAGTTGTTGTTATCAGTAAGCCGTTCACACTCTCAGGCTCATTCAGGGATAAAATACGTCCAAAGCTTGAGTACATCACACTGACAATGACTGAATTATGGGTTAGAGTCTGAATTTCAGTTTCACCAATATAGACGTTAACTGTGAGGTTTTCTGTACTGACGAAGTTCTTATTATAATCTGTGTTATTTTTTGTGACTAAACCTTGTAGCTGAAGGGTGCTTGCAGAGACAGGAGGAATGGTATTATTAACTGGTTGGAGGTGCAGGCAAAACTTTTCTACCGATTGCAGTAACGAAGACCTGATGCTTATATTCTTTTCAGTCAGGGTTTCCCAAACTGCAGTTGTGGAATTAGCAACAATCATGTCCACTATGCAGAGGAAATTCTGGAACAACAACAGAACAAAGCTGTTACTGAAATCCCACACAAATCACTGTTGTTTCTGATGGCAATTTCTTCGTGGTCCTAAAATTGCCTTTTGAAAAAGCTCAGCATTTTCTTATTTTGCTTGGTCCATGTGAAACCTTCAGCTGTTAACCCTCCACATGCTCTATTTTCAAGTTAAGCTTTCCAAAAGTGGAGCTGCATGTTTGTTTTTTTTTTTACATATTACTTAGATTTTTTTCTTTTCCAGCCTTCTTTCCCTTCTTTTTCAGCCTATGTTCTACCTTTGATTTCTCACTCTCTCTCATGTAGTGTTCTCCAGCTACAAAACATCAAGTCTCTTTGCACTTTTGTGCTCAGAAGACCAGTGCTTTTCCCTGTACCTCACAATCAAGTTCCAAGAATTTCTAAGATGTGTTTTGCCATTCATTTGTGGTAACATATAATTGATTTTCCTTGTTTGATCTCTATCCTTATTTCAGCAATTCTTTCTATTTCTGCTCCTACTCATAGAATCATAGAATCACGGAATGGTTTTGATCTTTAAAGATCATCTAGTCCAACCCCCCTGCCATTGTCAGGGACATCTAACCTTACCCTGAACACATCCAATGACGAAGCAATCCTGGGCAACCTGTTCCAGTGTCTCACACCCTCACTGTAAAAAAATTCTTCCTTATGTCCAATCTAAATCTACCCTCTTTCAGTATAAAACTATTTCCTCTTGTCCTGTCACTGCAGGCTCTGGTAAAAAAGTCCTTATCTGTCTTTCTTATAAGTCTCCTTTAAGTACTGAAAGGCCACAATCAGGCCTCCCTGGAGCCTTCTCTTCTCCAGGCTGAACAACCCCAACTCTCTTAGCCTGTCCTCCTAGGAGAGGTGCTCTCACCATTTTCATGGCCCTCCTCGAGACCTGCTCCAACAAGTCCACATGTGTCCTGTGCTGGGGACTCCAAAGCTGGATGCAGTACTCCAGGTAAGGTCTCACCAGAGCAGAGTAGGGCAGGAGAATCACCTCCATTGACCTGCTGGCCATGCTTCTTGTCATGCAGCCCAGGATACAATTGGCTTTCTAGGTTGCAAGTGCACATTACTGGCTCATGTCCCATTTTTCATCCATCATTCCTTGTCCTTTCCTCTAACTTAGAATGCTAGAGACATTTATGGGTTCCTAGAAGATTTCTAGTTTCTAGTTTTCTAAGCATACAGCAGCCTCTCCTTCATGCATAGGCTCCTTGTCCTCATCTTTTTGACTTTTCATAAATTCTTCTCTATCTTTGCTGTCATTTCATCTTTGCCATCATTTCATCTCATTCCCTTAATACTTTCGTGTTCCTGACCCTATCTACCTGTGAAATTTCTTCAGGGAGAATGTCATCCTCCATGACAAAAGGAGCCAAAGGGCTTGATAAGTATAGGTAAGACTTAAAATATAACCTTACTTCAATATTGGTCTCCGTTGCATTTGCTGGGATAGGGGAGATCTTGTCCAGGATGACAACAACTGTGCCTAGGTCTGCAGAAGAAATGTTTCTTGTAGTTTGCTCCTGTCTTACTGTGTTCTTAAGCTCTTCAAGGTATTTAGGTAGGTTTGCTCTTGGCTCAGGACTTCTGACCAAGGACTGGAACAGGAGACAACAGTACATCACATGTGTGCAATTTGCCTGGAGCTTGATCTCCCTCCGCAATGGCCACCCCTATACTAGTGAACTGGTAGTGTTCAACCCTCTGACTGTCCAGAACAAGGTATCCTAACTGCCTGTTGGGAGTGGTCTCTTGTCAGTGCTAACTCACAGACTGCTCCTGGAAATTTCAGGGGAGAAAATAGTTGGCCTGGGTCCAAACCACATGAGGGAGCAATCTAGCAAGTTAAGAAAATACACAGTTGAGTAGCTGTACCTCTGCTTGGGACCTTGTTGTGACTAATTTACTGAAATAAGCATAGTAAGTATGTGATGAAAGAAAGATAATTGTTCTCTTCTAACCTCACAGAGGGAAGGGTGACTCTGGATGGTTTGCAGAAGTGAAGAGCACTATGATGGGGTACCTAGGCTGAAAACCAAGGCCCAGCAGCCATCAGTGAAGTGCAGTGGCTTTGGGGGCATACTAAATAGGGCCTGGGTCTGAGCTTTGGGCAGTGGCCCAGAGGTGTCCCTGCTGCATCGCTGTTAGTGTACCCTGTAGCATGCTTTGGGCTTGTGCCAGCTGGCATTCCCGAGGCAATGCCTGAGCACGGTTCAGAGAACACCCCAGGCCAGTGGCTGCTCCCACCAGATGCTGTGAATAAGGGCACCTTTGGGGGAGAGAGCGTTCATGTGTATGGATGTTAGCCATGCAGTGCCACGTGCGCTCTGGGACAGAGAAGGGGACCTAGCCTCTTGCGCTGACTTGTGTAGAAGTAGCCAATCATTCTTTATATCTTTTAAAAGGCAGTTTTAATTAAATATTTGATTTTATAATGCTTCATATATTTTAGGTTATGTTAAGCAGAAAACCACCCAACAAAAATTTTTACTCTCTCTCCTTACCACCTCCACCCCTCTCCCCACCCCAACCTCTAGAAAACTCATAAATGTCACCTCGGCTTCAGTCAGCACGTTGTTTATTGCTACAGAAAGGCACTCGTCTGCTTTAAGCTTCCATGATTTGTTGGAGCACGTGTACGTTTTCCTGCCTTGGGTAAAACCGTATGGATCATTTAAGTTGTAGCACGGCTTTATTAATGTGGATCCTTCTATTCCACTGCCAAGATTGTCTGAGCAAGAAACTTTGTTACCTGTATTGAAAAAAAAACCATAGAGGTAGAAAACTAAGAAGGAGGGAGATGAATAATTTACCCCCATCAAATCTGTGACCTCCTGAAGTTCAGAGGTCTTTAAATTAGTTAGGATTTCAGCTTGCTGTCTTCTTTAATGATGACCTTTCAGGGCGACCTCTCTTGCATTTCCAATTTTTTGGAGTAATGAAATTAAGAGGAAAATCAAATAAAGTGCCTGGATTTGGGTACTGAATTAAATCAACAAACCAATTCCCAAGTTTTAGGATTTGTCTGTTAGATTACAGGGTTAGACAGGGCTGGAGTGGGATTGTATCGACCACTATGTGAACAGCAATTCACACAGAGTTTATTCTGCTAAGGGACTCAGTGCTGCTGTAGCAGTAATAGGAAATTCGTTAAGACCTTGATAGTGAGGTCTCAACACCTTTTAGATGAACAGTGACTCTTGCTAATTGGCTTTGATTGGATTAGTTGAATCAGTAAATATCTCCCGATTAAAGTAAATAACTTGTCTGCGTATTTATTGCCTAAGAGAGTGAAATCTGGTCAGCTACAGTGATTCAACAGTAGGCACCACTACTGTCGAAAACCCAAAATTTTCTGCATTATGGGGGTGTCCAACATTTCTTTCTTTCCAGTTTAGAATAAGAAGCTGAAATATCCAAACTCTGGTCAGAACTGAACATCAAAACTGGATTTAGCAATGTTGAATCCTAATTACCCAGAATTTTCTGCAGAGCTGACTGGAAGCTGGGGCTGCCCAGGTACCCTGCAATACCTCACAGAGGTTGCCATCCTTGTGTTTAAAGTGGATAAGCCCTCCCACAGGCTGACCTCCTGAGCTAGACGACTTCTTCCTGAGGCACCACAGTCTTTTATCCTTGCTAACTTGTTGGTGCAAGCTGGGAGCTGCATGACCACACCTCAACACAGGAGATGAAGCTTGGTGGTGCAGGCTGCACCAGAAGGAAGGCAGGGACAGAAGATGACTGAACTATAACTGCTTGGGAACATACTGGAGCCACTGTCAAAAACAGTGAAGATAAAGTATCTATCTTGTCTATTTATTTTTTTAATATTACAGCAAAATTTATATTTTCCTCTGTATTTCAAAAATTCCCGTCAAAAAAGGAGACAAAAGTTCTTGGCTAACAAAACTGCTCCTGTTAGGTGTCACCAGCGATAGATTTGTGGCATCTGGTTTAACAATGATACTGGGATTTCCTATTTAACAGCTTGAAATTGTAACTTTTTTTCTTACCGTCTATCAGGTTCAGTCTTATAAATTCACTTTCAACTCCCTGTTCAATGTGGTTAAAAAACTTGCAGGATGCTGTGAGATTTTCTTTGCTGCAATCGCTTTCCATGTAATTGTACGTGTAGCAAGACAAATTTCCTCTTACCTCTTTCTCTGTATGGAAGGATTAAGATAGATTAACACAGATTTGGGGTTAATCAGATAGCAGACAGCAGAAAGCTTCTACAAAACTTTATTTTCTGTGGGTCCTAGAGAAAAAAACCACCTTCCTTTGTGGAAAAAATTCCTTTCTGTATGCTGATCTCTATCTCTTGCTCCCCAATTAATAAATCTGGCAGCTGCTGTATGATCAGTACCTTTTCAACTACTGGTACGTGAGCAAATATTGCCCAAACCCTCTTTTACTGGGCAGAAACCAAAATTTGCTTTAGAAACCATTTTGGAGAATGCTCTTCCTCTGCTGCTGCTTTTACCACAGGTGTTTCATTTAGGCCAGGAGACTTCCTTGCTGTTCTTATACAGTTCTTTGGAACTCAGCGTCTCTGCCGCACTCCCGTTGCTTTTCAGGATGCCTGTGCCTGCAGGTCCCTGACTGCAACCTCTTCCAATGAGGTCTTGGCATTTTTCTCAGCAACCAAAGGACACACCCCCCCCC
>NW_009259792.1:777630-801614 GCF_000687185.1 Egretta garzetta | reverse complement strand
CTATGGACCCCCACCCCCCCCCCCCCCCCAAATCTCCACCTGCTTTACACTTCAGCCTGTTGGTTTTGCACTCCTGCATGTTTTCTGAGTTAGTTTAAGTGGCTCTTCTTTGCTTTTTTCAAATTAACTGCTTTGTAACCCACTTGAAAACTTCCAGTGTATAAAACATGCTAGGAAAGCTGCAAAACTGCCCTAAATTTGAAAACAGAGAAGCTTCGACTTTTGTGCTGTTAAAGATATGTTACCTGTACCCTTGAAGAAAACAGAATAGTCCTCTGAATTGTACCCTTAATGTGTTATTATACCTTTTTCATGAATTAGTTGATCATCTTCTTAAGTAATCATACTCAAATGTGGCAGAGTGGAAGATAATAAAATCAAATAAATGAAGCTCAGCAATTTCTAATCTGAACAATGATGAGGATGCTCACTTCTCACTGCCTGGCAAGACAAACCGAGCATTGAATTTACCTAGCATGTATTTATTGCTACATTTATTGCTTCAGCTGCTCTTCTATTAATCTCGGCCATGATTCCCAGGCATAGCAACCATCCTAAAAAAAGTCCATTATCCTTTTTTTACACCCTCAAGAGTACTTGTGGGGTGTGATAATAGCAGTAACTAAGTGAAAACAAAACAAAAAAACCCCAGGGACTGGGTTGTGATACATAGTGCAACTAGTCATTCTGCAAGTTTTTTGTTTCTTACCAAATGGAACTTCCTTATGTTCGACCATGAATGTAACGTTGTAGTCTTCCATGGAGTGAGCACGTATGCAGCACTGAAGGGCTTCTGGCTTGTTGCACTGTATAGGTGCTTCAATGGGGTTTATCATGATGTTCTGCTTCAGAGGCAAGGAAAAAACCTGGATTGTCTTATTGGCAGAACTCTCTAGGTTCTTCTGGGAGAATGTGCAGATGAAGGTGCCTGAAAGGAGTGACACAAAATCCGTGTCTCAGTCACAGAAATGCTCCTCAGCTTTTGCATGGTCATGAGGCCTAGTACTGAACAAGTACAGGGTTGTTGGCAACATCATGTCTTCCTGTCCTCCAGCTGTTATGATTTTAACTCTTTTTTTTTTTAATTATTTATTTACTGTGGCAGGGCTAGGGATGCTGTAAATGGTCTGATATGAAGATTTCATTGCCTTTGTAGCCAATACAAACCAGGTTCACTCACCGTTCCAGGCCAGTGTGGCAGCCTTCACTGTGAGCACCGACATGGCTGAAAAGCTGCTATTGATGCACGTATCACAATCTACTGTTTTTGTGTTGTTTCCAGACTGGATTTTCCAACTGATGCTGTCATAATTGCTGATATCACTTTCACACGTCAGATTGAATCCATGTCCCTCGGAAACTGAGTTTACAGCTGAAGATATTTTTACATTGGCTGAGACAACACAAGATAAATGTTGTATTACTGAGAGTCACTTGTTATAACCGTTTGCTTGCAAAATTACATGTGCCACAAAGGCCACCAACGCATTAAAGAGCTGATGGCCTGACTCTTACCTCTCCTGAGGTACGTCACCCTGATATCCCGACTGCCCCTGGCACCGTGTCCGGTCCGCAGCTCACATGTGTACGTCGTCACTGCCCCTGAGTCCTTCGGTGGGCACAGTGATTCATTGATGTTGAGCTTGTATTCGGTGCAGTTTTCACTGAAACTGGAGACTCCTAAGGAGAAATAAACATTCCTCGAAGGGCTATGGATGTCCAAAAATACCTGGACTCTGGAAATCACAAGCAATCGCTCTAGCGAAGGAAGTGCTTGTGGGTTTGTATGTAACCATCGACAGCACAGCACTTTTAACTCATCATTGCTGAAGTTTGTTTGTATCTTTTACTCTGGCAGCACTCACAGTGGTCTTCCAAAGCCCTGAAGATGGCTCTTGGCACAGTGCTGGGCACCTACCGCCAAAACCACTCTGAGAGCAACACCATTGCTTGGATACCTCAGGATAAGCCAAAATGAAGAGTGTTCTTGGTTCAGCCTAACTTCATTATAAGGGATATTTAGCATGCATAAGTAAAACAGGAGGAAATACTGCAGATTTTAATGCCATCTTAGTTTGAAATAAACATTTGGGGGTACTTGACAGTCATTCAACTTTAAATCTGAAGAGTGCTGATTTAGCCACAAGGGGAAAACCCTACTAAAGCTGTCCCATGCTGCAGCTGAAAGTGCATCTGGCATGAGAGCCCCCCACTTTCCTGGGGGAGAGCCTGGCCACAGGAAATCAAGGGCAAAACAGCTCATTACAGTAGGCTGGGATCATCACCCCTCTCTCTGCAAGCGCTGCTGCGCACCAGTGCCCGTCCTCTGTGGAAATGACTGTGCACATGAGCTGTGAAGGTTTTCTCTCATTTTGCTGCCCTGCTTTCTGCAAAACTTAATTTATTTTATTTAATGGTTAACAATAAACAGTTAATCCATACCCATAAAATATTAAGAGGGCAATAGGCTGTTTATGACTATGGTTCATAGGCATTTATGAGAATTTCTATTGATGTTATTTTGTAATGCTTGCCCCTGTATTTGGAACTGGTGAGGCTGCACCTTGAGAGTGAGGTGGGGGTCGGTCTCTTCTCCCTGGTAATGGGCGATAGGATGAGGGGAAATGGCCTCAAGTTGCGCCAGGGTAGGTTTAGGTTGGACATCAGGAAGTTTCTTCACTGAAAGGGTTGTCAAGCATTGGAATGGGCTGCCCTGGGAAGTTGTTGAGTCCCCATCCCTGGAGATATTTAAAAGACAGGTAGATGAGGTGCTTAAGGGCATGCTTTAGTGGTGGACTCGACAGTGTTAGGTTACCGGTTGGACCTGATGATCTTAAAGGCCTTTTCCAACCTAAACAATTCTATGATTCTATTCTATGATCCTATGATTCTTTGTAACACATTTACTTGGCATTTTATTAACTCTTTATATCCACATTATAAATAAATCTTGTGGGATGCTACTGACTCAGCTGGCATGTGGTGTATCACAACTACAGGCAGACAGAGAAACTGTACACTGAGTATTTAGCTGTGCTGCAGCTGTTTCAAAGTGTAGCACCTGCCTCTCGGTTGCCAAATCTCAGTCTGTGGTACACAGAAGCTTTTCATACCCCAAGGGCAATTCTGGACATAGCAGTAGAGCCTGATGCACTCATCCTTGCTCTCAAAACTAGAGAATGCAGAAATAAGTTTTTTGGAAAAAGTCAGTATGATGCTGGTCCAGACAGCTGCTTCCATCCAGAATGGCACTGTTTTAAGCACCAATGTCTGCGCAGTGCATGGAGATGCCCAGAATCCCACAGGCACCTGCACAATGCCTATGGGGTCTGTACCATGCTGTCCACCCATTGTCCTTCCCCCCCACAAACACCTTTGGAGCACACCCTGTATTCATCCTAGGACTTGGCCTTTGGGGTAGACAGTTAGGAGGACATCTTTGAAGAATGAGCAAACCTAGCAGGTGAAAGACAATCTTTTTTCTTTTTTTAATCTTACCTGAAATATTGATTGTTCCATTTACTTTCCAGTCACCAGTAAGCGATGGTAAGTGTCTGTCAATACAACAGGACAGCACAGGACTGTTTGTCTGCATTTCAGGGTTGTTGCATGTAACATCAATGTTGTTAAAGTTTGAACTGATGTTCAGCAGAGAGACTTCTATTGGTTTTGTGTCCTTGAATACCAGTGTGTGAAGGCTCTTTCTCTTTGTGAAAACACATTTATAGGAACCTGTAAAGCACAGGCAATATCTTAGCATTGAGAACACCTTTTGCTGGTTTTCCTCTACATTTGGAGTTAGGAACTGGGAGCTACTTCCACACCTAGTTTTCACATCTCCCTGCTCTGCAGTGGCTCTGCTACTTGCTAATCAAAATGTACCCTCAGGTCACTTGCGGCATGCTTTCTGCAGACTCCTGGTACCACATGTATCCAGATTAGGCAGCTTCAGTGTTGATGGGTACTTGAGAGGAGACCAGCACTCTGGGACTGAAATAGTTAAAATCTGGCTGAGTCGGTGGTTTTGGGATCTGTATATTGCCCATAGCCCACGTGGCAGCAATACCTCACAGTAAGAATGTAGACTGACTGTGCACAAGGGTCCTACATAGAATGGGTGGGAGGGAGGTGCCCAGGGTGGACTCCACAAGAGCTGGCACTCGTAGGCACATACGCTGCTCTGAAGGTATTGCCAAAGAGAGCAGAATGTTTATCAGCCCCTTTCTCAGGCACTTGTCCCCTGGATGCAGCCAGGCTTCCTTTTGAAATTGGCAATCAGAGCTCCAAAATTCCTTCATACTTTAGGTATGTGGGTTCCCCTTCCCTATTGGGATAGCCAAGTGAGCAGACCACTTGCATAGGAGTGGAGAGACTAAGGTTCAGGGCATCCTTAGCCCAGAGAATTTTGGACCCACAACTCCTACCTCTCATATTTGTGTGCCCAAATACCTGGTCACAGGATACTCTTTTTGAAGTTGAACGTAAAATTCAAGGCCCAAAGAGAAGAACTGAGTAGGAGCTTGAGCTGAAGCTCCAATAATACATGACAATTCCCCTGATAACTTCTCCCAGCAAAATGCCACCAATTTACCTGTTTCTGATTTTCGAAAAGCCCTAAACATGAACACATGAAAACCTGTAACTCCAAGCTCTGGTTAGTTAGGTTATGTTTGCAAAGGGGGCAAGGGCCATCAAGGACAAATTCAACCACAGCCTCAAATTACCACAGCAGAAGTGTGGGAAGGCCCCACAGCCATGTAGTCACTGCTGTCTCCTGGGATATGGCAGTGAAGCCTGGCAATGAGAATACCCAGGCCTATACAGTCAGTTCAGTTTGCATCTTACTTGCAATGCCAGTCAGCATGTAGTTTATTAAAGTAAAAAAAAAAAAACATCAGAAATTTATAAGGGACAGTGTATTTTCCCAGTTACTCTAGGAAAATGCAGTTACTGCATTCCTCTTTGCTTCTTATAGAACTAGCCACACTCGAGATTTACATCTGCTGTTTTAATGATAGAAAATCATACCAGAATCATGTATCGTAGTGTTTTTAATTGTAAGAATTGACCTCGAAGCTTTTGCCTCTATCAAATACCGGGAGTTGGTTGTGATGGTCTGATTGGAGAAATACCAGGTCACATTCTCAGATGTCGAATTTATCTCACAGATCAGTTTTACTGTATCCCCTTGAAAAATGTCTACAGGAATCACAGTGAAGTTTGTGTGATCTGGGAAGACAAAGAGCAACGTTCTGCATTATTGTCATTTCACCTCACGTCTATACGATGTCTTTCATCTCGTGGGAAGCCTAGGCGCTTCACAGCTAACACACACTCAGGATCAGTTGCAGCTTTGATACAAGCTGTGCAATTTTCCTGCAATGTATTCTTCCACTATCTTTGTCAGCCAAAGATCCCAGAAGGTTTTATGCAGAGAGCCAGAAATGTTATCACCACTACTACTTTCTAAGTAGATAAACTTGGAGGAGAAACCACCAGGTTGAAGTAATCCTCTGAGACAGACCAGTGCTGAGAGCACCAAGGGTGCAGCCCCTCTGGGACACTTGATCAGGCAATGGAATTGTAACACACTGTCCAGCAGCAGTGTGGAAAATGTGCCAAGGAAGCCAGGGGGAACCTCTTCTCATGTGAACTGCAAGAGGTTCTGTTTGAAGAAGTGGGAAGCACTGGCAGCCTGACATGCTGTCTCAGTTCTGGAGGTGAACTTAAGGGTATTCAGTCTTTCTCCCATGGAGAGACTGCTGCAGGGTTCAGTGGAGTAGCTGGAAGGATTTGGTTTTCTGTGGGAGGTACTGCGTGCATGGTCATCTCATGAAAGTACTAAGCTTTGGTAGCACAGCAGGAAATGAAACAGAAGAGAAATAAATATTTTTTGTAGGTCCATTACCAAATAATCAGCAGTAAAAGAGAGATACGTCGTTCAGGATAGAAATACTAAAGTAGAGGTTGGAAGGAAAATACTGAGAGTGCTTTAAACTTACTAGTCATTTCTATTGTGAAGGTAGCTTGGTCCAGCTGGTAGTATGCATCGAGAAACTGTGGTACAATTCTGTTGGAATTTGCTATCTGACTGAAGCTTGCTGCTCCTGCTTTTACTTCATAGTTCACAATAACACTTCCAGGCCTAAACAGACACAAGAATGAGAGAAGCACCAGAATTAAATCTCCTTGCATATTAGTGGTTTTCTCTGTTGTGGTGGCCCATCTTGCACAGCTAGGAAGGCTTCACAGGGCTCACCTGCGAAGGCTCCTGTTGTGACTCAAGACTTGCTCTGGTATACAAGAAGGTTGTGCTACAGCTCTTCCTAAAAGAAGAACACCTTTATGTGAAATTTCCTTCATCTGGTATTTCTAGTAAACTTCCCTTAGAAAACCTAAAATACAGCTGCATTTAAATATGTATGGACTTAAGTAATGGCTCTTTTATCCAGATCCAATGTTACATCCAGAGTCAGTGTATCACCTTCCTGATAACCTAGGAAATGACGGTAGGTTTACTCGCATTTCTTTCCCCTTTGGGTGGAATTCAGTCTTTCCCACAAAAGGCTTTGATCCAGATGAAGAATGATTATGTTTCTTGGACTTTCGCACAGTAGTGATTTTTACCTGCAGCCCTATTTCCAAGTTAATATTTGGGCTTTCCTTTGCAGCTATCGTGGTGTTATTCAGTATCTGTATACTGGGCGTGGGTTCTAGCCAGAGGGAATGCACTCTTTGCTGGCCAGTGTGTCCTTGAGTCTGGACAGAAAGATTTGTGTCTTCCAGGAAAAAATGAAATCGTTTACTTACCTGAAACCAGTTACTGTTGCTGATACAAAGCCTGGTAAACATCTGTAGCTAGCATTGAACTGTAAACGAAGAGATAGTACATGGCATAAGTCCTCTGTATATTACTCTAGCGTGCCTAAAGTAGGCAACTCTCCCTGCAGCATTGATGTCAGTGGGGGCACGTAGCATATCTGATAAAATAAGCCTGGTGCTCTCCCGCTGTCATGGGACAAATTTCTGTTGATGGCTTCATTCTGTGTGTGCTCATCTGGATTTAAGCTGGGACAAATAATGTGATTTTTTTTCCCTGCTTTTGATGCAAAAGTTTCCTAAATACTTCCCTGTTGGCCAGTGTATTAAAATGAATGCAAATCTTACTGCCTTTTGATGGAGGCCAGCTTTGGCCCGCTTTGTAGCTACCACTGCTGCGTACTCCACAGCTCCCCACAGAGACAGTGACAGTGCACCCTATTTCCCAGACACTTAGAGTAAATACCACATTGCTTAGAGGGCTTTCTACCTTCAGAGATGGATAACTGAAATTATTACCGCTTTTTCAAGGTCAGCTTTGTATTTGTTGTATAATACAGAAGAAGGATCCCCGAGATCATCCTGAAAGCTTATGTTGAGTCTGACTGACATAATCATTACAATGGGCTCTCCCATGCCACATGAGTCTGTAACAAAAAACATAAAAAGAAATGTAAAAATAATCAAAAGCAATGCTTACAAAGTGATTTCTTAGCTTTTTCTTCTAACTTGATCATAGATTCTTAGAATCATATAATGGTTTGGGTTGGAAGGGACCTTTAGAGATCATCCAGTCTAACCCCCCCGCAATGAGCAGGGACTTCCAACCTGACCTTGAACACTTCCAGCGATGGGGCTTCCACACCTTCTCTGGGCAACCTGTTCCAGTGCCTCACCACCCTCACTGTAAAGAATTTCTTCCCTATGTCCAATCTAGAGCTACCCTCTTTCAGTTTAAAACTGTTGCCCTGTGGCCTGTTACTACAGGATCTGGTAAAAAGTCCTCTTTTCCATCTTTCTAATAAGCCCCTTTAAGTACTGAAAGGCTGCAGAAAGGTGTCCCCAGAACCATCTCTTCTCCAGGCTGAACAGCCCCAACTCTCTCAGCCTTTCTTCATAGCAGAGGTGTTCCATCCCTCTGACTATTCTTGTGGCCTCCTCAGGACCCACTCAAGCTGGGGACACCAGAGCTGGACACAGATCTCCATGTGGGCTCTCACCACAGTGGAATAGATGGGCAGAATGACCCCCCTTGACCTCCTAGCCATGCTTCTTGTTAGGCAGCCTGGGATATGATTGGCTTCCTAGGCTGCAAGTGCACATTGCTGGCTCATGTCCATTTTTCATCCACCAGTGTCTCCAAGTCCTTCTCCATAGGGCTGCTCTCAATCCCTTCATCCACCAGTCTGTACTGATACTGGGGATTGACCTGAGCCAGGTGCAGGACCTTGTACTTGGCCTTGTTGAACTTCATGACATTTGCACAGGTCCACTCCTTGAGTGGTCAAGGTCCCTCTGGATGACATCCCTTCCCTCTAACGAATCAAGTGCACCACTCAGCTTGGTGTCATCTGCAAACTTGCTGAGGGTGTACTCAGTCCCACTGTCTATGTCATTGATGAAGATGTTAATAGTACAGATCCTTGAGGACATCGCTTGTTACTGGCTGCCACTCAGATTTTGAGCCATTGACTATAACTCTTTAGTTGTAGCCATCGAACTGGTTCTTTATCCATCTAGCAGTCTATCTGTCTGTCCTGGTTTCAACCACAACACTGTCAAACCCATATCTCTCCAGTTTAGCAGCACAAATGTTGTGGGGGATCATATCAAAGGCCTTACAGAAGTCTAGGTAGATGGCATATGTAGCTCTTCCCTCGTCCACTGATGCAGTCTTTCCACCCTATGAGACCACTAGATAAGTCAGGCACAATTTGCCTTGGTGAAGCCATCCTAATCCTAAATCAAAATCTTACAACATGCCAAGATTCGTATGTGTAATATGAAAGTTGGTATTCTGATTTTCTGTATCTAATTTAGATGCCTGGCATCTGCTAGATATCTAGACTCCCTCTCCAGTTGATGCAAAGCTGTAGATACCTCCAAAAGGTGATACATTCAGAAGGTGACAGACAGCTTTCCTACAATGGTTGAATTGCCACATTGCTCTAGTTCTAGAGAGTTTGGATGAATAACTTTTATCAGATACTTAACTTCTTCATAGTGAAAGTTACACAGGATGAATCTCCACCTATGTGTCACTGAAATGAATGGAAAAATCCTCAGTGACTTTGGGAGGGTAATATTCTGGGTGAAGACCCATCAACGGGCACAAAAAACCATAAAATGCTTAGAGAGAGAATTGAATTTTCTAAGCCGGGTCTATTTAAGGACATGTCCATACTCTGCAGTGGAGGAACATTGTACCCAAGGCCCTGGACTTCTAAGGGGTGTGCGACTTCCAGATGGAAGAGATGCTAGCTCTAGTCCTGGAAATAGTATAGCAGTATTGATATGGGGCTGCGCTGTGATAAAAGCACTGCCTCTAAGCAGAGTTGATTAGAATGGGCTTGCTGGCAGCACCAGAGTGCTTCCAGCTCTAGAGATGCCTCTGGGTATCTCTGCGTGCTGCTCCATCACAAACCAGAAGCAGAGCCTCGTGGGGGTTTGTCTTGGATTGCAGAGACGACAGGTAACACTCCACCGCAGTGCTGCCAAGCCTAAGGGTCCAGTCATCAGGCAGGTTCCTAAAAACTCATGGGCACTGTGTCTCAAGAGTCAGGAAATAAAACCAAACAGAAGATACGTGCTGGGGGGCTTTGTTCCTTCTCCTCTTGAGCACTATGGCACACTTTGGTCACATTTGTAAGTTCCTCTTTTGAAAATCTGATGAGATGAAAATTTTTGCTTAGCTGATGCTGAAAATCCCAGAGAGGCATGTGAGTGATTCCAGGAGCTGAGGCTCCAGTATGGCACTAAATATCTGGAAATACTTGG
Source organism: Egretta garzetta (assembly GCF_000687185.1). Lineage (NCBI taxonomy): Eukaryota > Metazoa > Chordata > Aves > Pelecaniformes > Ardeidae > Egretta > Egretta garzetta. The sequence continues at coordinate 791,798 of NW_009259792.1, read as the reverse complement.
GCCAAGGTAGACTCCCACCACAAAGAGAAAAGCTCTAGACCATCTCTACAGACTTTCCACATTCACAGGCAATGTGACAGCCAGCTCAGTCTTGACGTGCTGCTTTATCACTCCTTTAACACTATTCCGTCTTCTAGCCAGTATATGAGTTGTACAATGATGAAGTTCAGCACTGTTTCCTCTTACCTTTAGTCTGAGGCTCACAGTAAGGCCCGTAGAAAGGCATTTCCTTCATGTAGCCACAGGGCAGGGCAGGTTCTAGGCTGACAGAAGGGCAGGCTACCAAACCACTGCACACCGCGCTCGGCCAGGCATATCCATTTTCACAAGAACAACAGCTATTGTTGTCACCACTGGACAGACAGACTAGGGTCAGACAGACAGAGAAACACTATAAGAATGGTAAACGGGGCATAACATATTGCATGATACATAGTTAACCTGCTGTATCTTTATGCCAGCGATCTCAATTAAATGTCGCTCTTCTTGTAAGGTCACTTGAATGATGCAAACACGGTGACCTGACGCCTTGCAAATCTCACTACAGTAATTATAAATGACTAATCAGAATTGGGAACCAGGCTGGCAGAAGGATAAGTCTGATCAGTTACTCTTAAGTAATTGAATGGAGATGTGAAGCCTGATCCTAAAAATTTACTTGACGCATTGGCCAGGGTCCTATGATAATTTTCAGACTGGATATTTCTGTATTGCCTGGGCTAAAAGCAAATCTATAGTAGTCTTTTAAAGATGGTAAGAGCATGTAATAGTCATTCCAAGTCCTGGTGGCTAGTGAGATGCTGTGTCGTCCTGACTGTATCCTGACATATGCTGCATGGGAGAAGGTGACATTATCACTAAGTGCTTTGAAGACAAACATTCCCTCTAATAAAAAAAAAAGAACAACCAAAACCAACAAACACTTTACTGTAAGTTTTTCTGCTCTTCATGTGCCCTTGGCAAAGTAAGGCATTAACAAAGTGATTTTCACATATTTCATGTGACCCTGAAGGCCTTTAAAAGATCCATTTGCATGTTGTTTTGAGAACCGACGGACATTTCCTTTCACTGCTTTACGGGCCAGCGATAAGAAGGTACCAAATCTCCTCCACTACAGTTGTAAATACTCGGTGTGTTTGTATATCCTCCGCTGGGTTAGCTGCTTGGATGTGATGTTGCACAACCACAACTCATGTAATAAAACCTGGCTGGTTATCTTGCCCTGTAAGAATATGTTCAGTGGGTTATATCAGGAAAAGACGGCATCACACGCAGCCTGTCTCTGCCAGCGTCAGAGCACAGCCTCTTACGGCGATTTACGTTCCAAATGCAAGTGGAGGGAAGTAAACAGTCTGATAACTGCTGTCGCAGCTTCCTGAGACTTGAAAGTAACTCAGGCTGCTTGTTAGTCAAACTGGAGCAAAATCCTTTGGCTCAGGCTTCCTCTGGCTTTTTCCCTTCCTTAGGAAAAGAAAAGCATTCGGGGCTATTCCTAATGCCAACATTCTATAAAGAGGAGTGGTGGAGTGCAGATAACAAAACCTGCTGTTGCGCGCTAGAGCTTTGGTCTTGTTGGGTCTTGCAGCAGACAACACAGAGAGATTCCAGTTTTGCTGATTTCTAAGCATGAAGGACAGTCAAACTGGGAGAGATCAAAGACTGGCAAAAAAAGCACGTCGCCCAGAATATAAAAATAAAGAACCAACCTACCTGTTGTAATGTTGATGTTTGTAATTTCTACATCTGAAATGTTTGTTGAAACTGGAAGACTAAGGTTTCTGAAATACTCTCTGATCGGCTCCAGAAACGATGAATCCATAAGGCTTACTTCAATGTCAATGGTGTACTCTAGAGGGGGAAGGTCAAAACTAAGCACTGAAAGAGAAATAGCATGAGACTGCAAAGCTGTGTGTGAGGGTAAATCACAAATTGATGGCTTCCAGTTTGGCATTTGGGCTCTTTGTTGCTATTTAATGGTAGCTTAGCATGGCATTCTGCTTAGGAAATCTTCTTGCTTCCTACTCAGCAAATATTCTGCACATGTTTTATCTGCTGCTTGTCTCACAAAAGCCAGATTTCTTTGGTATCAGAGCAGTAGGAAGCTTATATAAAGGGCATAATATATACAGGGAAAAGCTGTCTCATCCCTTCTCTCCTTTGACTCAGCAAGTGGATGAGTTGTCAACCATACACTGAAGCCATACAGGATTATCTTGTGACCCCTGTCCTGCTAAGAGGCTCAGGTTTTTTTCTACACCTTGTATTTCAGCTTGCATAGAAGCTGTGCTTGTATACATCATCGTATGGATGCCATCCAGAGGTACCTGGACAAGCTTGAGAAGTGGGCCCATGTGAATCTCATGAGGTTCAACAAGGCCAATTGCAAGGTCCTGCACCTGGCTCAGGGCAATCTCCAGTATCAGCACAGGTAACGGGGATGAAAGGACTGAGATCAGTGCTATGGAGAAGGACTTGGGCATGCTGGTGGATGAAAAGCTGGACATGAGCTGACAAAGTGCTCTCGCAGCCCAGAAGGCCAACTGTATCCTGGGCTGCATCAAAGCAGTGCGGCCAGAAGGTCAAGGGAGGTGATTCTGCCCCTCTGCTCTGCTCCGGTGAGACCCCACCTGCAGCTCTGCGTCCAGCTCTGGAGCCCTCAGCACAAGAAGGACATGGAACTGTTGCAGCGGGGCTAGAGGAGGGCTACAAAAATGATCTGAGGGCTGGAGCACCTCTCCTATGAAGACAGGCTGAAAGAGTTAGGCTTGTTCAGCCTGGAGAAGAGAAGGCTCCAGGGAGACCTGGTTGCGGCCTTTCTGTCTTAAAGGGTGCTTGTAAGAAAGATGGGGACAGACTTTTTACCAGGGCCTGTGGTGATAGGAGAAGGAGTAATGGTTTTAAACTAAAAGAGGGTAGACTTAGGCTAGATACAAGGAAGAAATTTTTTACAGTGAGGGTGGTGAAACACTGGCACAGGTTTCCCAGAGAGGTGGTAGATGCTCCATCCCTGGAAACATTCAAGGTCTGGTTGGATGGACCAGACAGAAGTTTTAACTTCTTTTGTTTGTGCATTTACTACCGTACTTGTTTGGGCTGGGGTAGAGTTAAATTTTTTCACTTTAGCTTGTATGGGGCTATGTTTTGGATATGTAATGAAAACTGTTGATAACACAACACTTTAGTTATTGTGGAACAGTGCTTACACAGCATCAAGGCTTTCTCTTTTTCCTGCTGTGTCCTCCCAGCGAGGAGGCTGGGGGGGCACAAGAAGCTGGAAGGGGACAGAACTGATACAGCTGACCCCAACTCACCAATATGATGTCACACACCATATGTCCTGGAGCATGACATCCCACACCATATGACATCATGCTTAGCATATAAAGCTGGGGGAAGAAGAAGGAAGGGAAGGACGTTGGGAATGATGGGGTTTGTCTTCTCAAGTCACTATTACACACGATGGAGCCCTGCTTTCCTGGAGATGGCTGAGCACCCGCCTGCCCATGGGAAGTGGTGAAGGAATTCCTTGCTTTGCCTTTACAGGTTAAATTGTCTTTATCTCAACCCATGAATTTTCTCACTTTTACCCTTTGATTCTCTCCCATCTCACCATCGGGGGAGAGTGAGCCAGCGGCTGGGTGGTGCTTAGTTGCCAGCTGGGGTTAAACCCCAACTACTCCCCCTTGATGACCGCAGTTCAGTACCTGAAGAGATGCTGTCCCCAACAGTGATTTCCCTTGCCTTACTAGAAACCTGCTCTGTTACCATCCATTTGTGTACGTACGGTTTTGCTTCTGCCTCTGCATCGCTGACTGGAAAATGTCCTGTCCTAGTGTACTGTCAAACTGTGGAAAAAAAGAGTGAAAATCTGTGAAAAAAACAAAGTGAAGCTTTAGCTGCTGTTGTTGGCATGAAAGAATTAGTGAAGAAAATACTGGCATAGATAATTTTTTTCCCTCCACCAATCTTTGCCCCTTCCTGCCACCCTTTTCCTCTTTAAACAGAATATTTATACCTTCTAAGCAGGGAAATGCTAAACCCCAGCTGAGGGATGTACTGAGTTTGCAGGTGCCTCTTTGCACATCTCTGCAAGGAGATTGTCTCAGCTTAGAAGAAATTCTGTGTCTGAGCTGTGAACCGGCTATGGGGCAGCTGCAGGGCTCTCCATCCTGGGCCAGCCTTGCAAACGGCTTGGGAGACCTGTCCACCCCGCCTTTCATTCCAGAAAGTGGACTCGTATTACCCTTTGCTTTCCTCTTGGGTCTGAGCTCCCAGCTCTGCAGCAGCAAAGCCAGCCTGAGCAAGAGTAGAAAGGGGATTGAAATGCCTTGGCTCCAGCTCAGGTGCCATGTCAGCTATTTTGTGGGCCATCAGGAGCACACAGTTGACCAGGGCAGTGGTGGCATTGCAGTATAACTGGGTTCATGCAGAGTGCAGCCAAGTGAGATGCAGACCATCTTATTTTTTTAATCATGCCCTAAAAATACATTGGCACCACAGTTGGCAAGAAAGGCTAAAGAACAAGCAAAGACACAGGCAGGAAATTTGTAGCTTTGCCAGTTTCTTGAGTCCCGCTGGAAGGGTGAATAGCTTGGCAACTCTTAAGTAATCTCGTTACATAAAGGAACCATCTGGCGTGTGATTAGAGCTGGGCTTCACATCGCAGCTGTGCTGACAGTGAAGATCCCAAGGTGCATTGGCATTTCTGTGCTGCTAGGGGTGCTAACCTTCACCTTAGGGGTTAGCTGCAGAAGTTAGAGAAAGCCCACTTCTTCCCCCGGGTTTGGTCTCGGTGGTTTCCTTTTTTAATTAGTCTCCCAAACAACTAAAGGGTAGTGTTATGTTAGTAAATATTTCACATATTTCACACCGTTAAATGATGACTCATTTGCAGGATCGACCATGGATCAACGAAGCTAAAAAATGAAGTGTTACTCTTTTCGTGAAGATGCCTAAGTGCTAAGCTGGAGACAGTTTGAAAAAAACAGAGCAAACAAGGTATTTGGTCACTATTAGACATCTGCCAAAGGGAAGATGGGGCTGCTGGAACCAGCTACATCTTGGTTTGCCAAGACAGGGGATGGTGGCAGAAACAGCTTAAGGAGTTCCCACCTTCCTCTTCACCTCTCTTTGCCTTTTTTCAACCTGCTCAAAAAGCCACATTTTGTTCTGGACATCTTGTCAGAACTAAGGTCCCTGTGGTGCTAGGGACTGAATATAGATGTTAGAATCTGTTTTGGCTTGATAGGGTTCATAATGTAGAAGACAAAAGAAGTATTTTCCGGTCTAATTACGATAGACCAGAAGCTGGTAGGCTTATAGACTAGTTTTCTTTACCAGACTATATTAACTTCCATTTGTTCAGTCCCTTTGTTTCTCTGTTCCCCTTTTGTTGTTTCTAGTTAGGGACTATTTGTGTGGAAACTGTTACTGATATACAGGACGAAGCACAAAACGGATTTCCATAATCTGCACTATTGATGAAGCAAAAGAGGTACGTGAGAATTATTGAAAAAGTGGGAAACTGAAGTAAAGTCTGAGTCCAAGTGGAAGGCCTAAACACAGTCACTCGGGAGTGGCATTTTGGTCGTGTGTGCTCATGCCAAGACAGTCTGGAGAAGAGGAGGCTGAGGGGAGACCTGATCGCCCTCTACAACTGCCTGACAGGAGGCTGTAGTGAGGTGGGGGTCAGCCTCTTCTCCCTGGTAACGGGTGATAGGACTAGGGGGAATGGTTTGAAGTTGTGCCAGGACAGGTTTAGGTTGGACATTAGGAAAAATTCCTTCACAGAAAGGGTTGTCAGGCTCTGGAATGGGCTGCCTGGGGAGGTGGTGGAATCCCCATCCCTGGAGGTATTTAAAAGAAGGATAGATGTGGTGCTTAGGGACAGGGTTTAGTGATGGGATGGCAGGGTTAGGTTAATGGTTGGACTTGATGATCTTAAAGGTCTTTTCCAACCTAAACAATTCTGTGATTCTATGAGTCTCCTGCCACCTGCCTGTAAGCACCTCCGTGCCTGAGTTAGTTTTGTTGACTTATTTGGTTTCTCTCTCTCATAGGATGGGTGAATCTATGTAACTATTACCTAGGCTTAGCTCCAGGGACAGCAACTTAAATCCCTTTCAGCCCAACACAAGTGAGAAACCAGAAGTTTAGCTCAGTTCTTTCTGAGAAGCTTTAAGACTGGGAAGCGAGAAGAGCCCAGTTCCTGGATTTGTCCATCTCTTTTACACACTGGGGAGACTCTGGGTTCAGTTTCCCCACCTGATCTTACACCGACATCCTCTAAGGTTTTGTGGATGTAAAAGGAGAGATACAGCAGAGACCAAATGAAAACAAATGGGGCTGGGAAAGGATACTCACTATATATGGGATGAACGGACTGAAGTTTGAGTCCTGTGATGTCTGGCAACATGCTGTGACCAGTAGAAATAGGCAGTGGAGACCTGCAGTAATCGGGGATGGCATTTTGTCCGGTGGCCTTGCTGTACAGCCTGAGAGGAAAATGAAGCAAAAGGAGGGGGGAGTTTTCAGCTGACTCGCACAGTAGAAAATACCAGCACACTCTACAAAAAGAGTACATTCAGACTTCTTCAGCACACTCTGCTTCTTCACTCCATCCAAGACAGAGCACGGAACAAGGTCTGTAATTATTCCTCTGCCACTGCCACCAGACTGTTTCCCTCATATCTCTTCTTTTTTTTTTTTTTTTTTTTTTTTTTCACGTCGCCTGTACCTACTCAAAACGGAGGGGGAAAGAAATCACTTGGAGGAAGCTGAATCATAAGTAGATTCCTAACAGGGACAAAGAGGGTGCTAGTAATTCATCTGCCATGAGCAAAGTTTACTTTGGATCTTCAAATATTCCTCACAGTGGTACCTGGAAAACGCACAGCCAGAACATAAGGGAATAGTTAGAAATGTTTGGCCTGAGGGAGAGCTCTGCTGCCGGCCGTGTCCCACTCTGGAGAGGGCTGCAGTAACATCACGGGCTCAGCTAGAGATTTCTGTATGTTTGTTACCCCTTGGCTAAGAAGGGAAACAACAAAGAGTGGTATCTCCTGGAAAACTCTGTGTAATTTTGAGTTTTTAGTGTACCTCTCCATTAATTGCACTGAAGTTAACAAGTCAATAAGCTAGAACCCAATACAGACACAGAATACAACGTGGTGCCTGAAATCAAAACCCAGAAAAAACAACCTTTTCCAGCTCATTAATAACTAAGCTAATTTACTCATGCAGTAGATTGGATGATGAAACACAAAGGGAGAGGTGGAACATGCATGGACCCTTATAACAGGTGCTGACACGTTTATGCGGCCAGAGGGAATAGAGAAAGGGAGCTGAAGAATATGTAAAAGTATGTATTTTGTTATGAATATGCACTTTCTGATTATTCCTAACAACATACTTCCCTAGCTCCAGAATGAACAGCTGGTAGAAAGTTACAGGAAAAGGCAGAACCCAAGGAGATTGTGAAAATCATTTGAAGAAAGGAAAGCGCTGAGAAAAGACTCTTACGAATAGTAGTGAACAGTACCAGAGTGGCTAACATCAGCCTGATTAAAATAATGAGCTTTTGTAAAATTATGATCTTTTTGTATTGGACAGGCTGTTCGTAGAGTCTCAGGCTTTGAAAGGCTGTGAATCACTGGGTGAAAGCAGAAAAACCAGCACCTCCTGCGATGATAATGAAGGTTGGCAATGGCTGCCTATTGCCACCATGATTGCATATCATAGCTGGTGCTCCCAGGCAGACTGGGCACTGCACTGTGACTTTCCAAACTCTTCTCAGAGGTGCCCAGCGCCAGGACAAGGGGCAATGGGCACAAACTGAAACATAAGAAGTTTCAGTTGAATATGAGGAAGAACTTCTTTACCTTGAGGGTGACCGAGCCCTGGAACAGGCTGCCCAGGGAGGTTGTGGAGTCTCCTTCTTTGGAGATATTCAAAGCCCGCCTGGATGAAGTCCTGTGTAACATGCTCTGGGTGAGCCTGCTTTAGCAGGGGAGTTGGACTAGATCATCTCTGGAGGTCCCTTCCAGCCCCTGCCATTCTGTGATTCTGTGATTCTTGCTCAAAAGAGCCCATGACAGAAAATTATCATACTAACATGATCTATGGTCCCACCTTGTGAATGGGTAGAGGACAGCAACAAGCTTATAGCCAAGCAATGTACTTGATGTCACTGTTGTGGGTTTCCAGCAGGCATTTGTCAGGGGTTCTCGTCAAAGGGGGTTCTTAGAGGGATTCATCTGCAGTGAGACATCACCTGGATACTGACCTGGTTAACAGAGAGGACACAAAAGTAGGAAGAAATTATTTGCTTTTCTAATAGAGAGATGTGATCACCAGAGCTCCACAGGACGGTGTGTGTAAGCCTGTGTCTCACCCTCTGTTCTCAAGTGATGTGGAAAAGGCAGTGGTGAGTGATACAACACTGGAAAACTCTAAATGATTCAAACAAACAAAAGCAAAGTCTGCCTGTGAAGATCTGCATGGAGATCTCCGGATACTGAGTGACTGGATCATGAAATTCAGTGCTGACGTGTAAGGTAGAAAAAAATGATCCTGACACTCTGTATTCTGTGATGGGCTCTGAATTGGCTATTTCCGCTCAGAAACGGTGTCTGAGGAAACGCCAGCTGAACTCTGAAGAGCAATTAAAAAAGGAAAATTCATTTTAAGATATTCCAGGATAGCAACAGAGGGAAAAAATCCAAAGCAGAAGCCTGTGCTATCCAGACATTTGAGGTGACCCAGTACGGCTGTTCTTACGCTCCTATATAGGAGTAACCAGAAAGCAAGACATCTCACTGATTCAGAATATCTTCCCACCACACCCCAAAATCTGTTAAAAAAAAAGACCGTTACAGGCTTTTTAAATTCCATATAAGAATGGCTGTCAGAATTAAAAAAAAAAAAAAAGAAAAAGGTAGGGAAAAGGAAGTGTCTCTGCAGTTTCCTGGGCATGTCCAGCAGTATACACAGCATTCTACAAGAGACTATTTTGCTAATTTGAAGACATCATCCACTTGTGACAACCTCAAGACTTCCATGGATCTGGCTGATCCCAAGACCAAGATGGACCAAAATCGATCAGGAGGGAAACATTGCCAAGTGATAAGCTGTGACACAAGTCCTTGAGGTAATGAAATGACTTAGTAATAAAAACACTAAGAAAACAAAGATTTCTGGTAGTTTTGTATATGCAGCATATGCCCACAGCATATGGCACAACAGCTTAATCTGTACAAAGAACTTGTATTGCATTGGTAACAGGTTGGTAAAACATAATAGAAAGGAAAAAGGTCATTAAACAAAGTTTATGATGAGGTTAAACAGCATCTGCTACAGCTTTGCATGTATCGTTTGCACTGTTCACAAACTTGCATTCATATTCAAATGTTGTGGGTCAGCCTCTATTTTCAAATACAACCTTTGTGCAACCATGTAGCCGAGACCAAATGCCCTGTTAATTGTGTATGTAAGAAACCATATAGAGGACAGCTCATGCAAATGAGAACCCTACTGCTACTCAGACTTTGATAGCTAGTCAAAAGTCCAAAAATTCCAAACCAGTATCTCGAAAGCCAGAATACTCACCAACAAATATTAAATTGCAAATGGGGAAAATATTAATGTCCTTCTCAAGTAATGTGGTTGCTCCCCTTGTTCATTTAATATCTTGTGGAAAAAAGAATTTTTCAGCAAGCGATTTCTTGTGTTGGTAAAACCGAAGCTATTCGGTGGATGCATTCATCATTTCTCATACACGCTCTCTCCTGGGAGGCAAGACTTATCTGACTTACAAAGCCCCAGAGAGCTAAAGAAGCCCAAGCTTGCTACCAAGTCTCATTTTCTCCTCAGCATTCAGGCTGAAAAACATTTAAAGTTAACTCTAAAGTGCAGAACATTTGTAGAGGTAAGTAACAAGGTCTCACTTTAACCCAGGACACAGGTGATCTACATGACCTCCTTTTTACTTTTTCTGTAAGTTTCTCTTTTTCGTAAATGTTGGAAAATAATTACACCCTCTCTTGCAAATCCACCTAGCATGATAGTTACTATTCCATATGTTTTAGAAAATAAAAATGACACCCAGAGATATAACATGCTTTACCTTCTCAGGTGGTTCAAATAGAAGATCTTCTAATTAGATCCATCTTAAATGTCCTCTGCTTTTCTATTACAGCCCAGGCTGCTTTATCTCTCTTAAAGGGAAGGCAAGACACAGGAACCTGTATAATTAGCTGAGCATGTTATTACTGCCCAGAAAACAAATTTTGTCTGGAGCCTGTGCTCTGCTTTTGGGTGTGAGGCTGCCCAGAGATGCCCCAGCAGTAAACCCACTGAGGTATTTCAAGAGGAGATATTTCCTCATACCATGCATCAGGTAGTACTCATTATTTCCCCCTACACTGTTATAAGTCCTTCAGCATCTTATCCTCCAGTTACTTTATCAAGTGGACTAACTTGTTCCACTGCTCTTACTCACCTGCTTTGTTCTAACAGAAGTGGGCGTTGAGGATGGAAAGCAGTAAAATCGTGTTTTGTAGCTATGGCAAAATGTTTGTGAGCTTTGACTTAAACAACAGGGGAGGAAAACTCTGAAGTTTTCCTACCTGAGCTGGCAGGATGCTTGCTGTGGGCTGGACCTGGCAGGCATTAGGGATGTGTGTTGGTGCCCTTGGAAAAGCTGCAGAGATGCAGACTGACGGCCCTAGTGTGGAAGGTGGGGAAGAGCAGGAAATTCCCAGAAACAAGGGGAAACTCTGATGTGTTATGTATGTTCCTCCCTTGAACAAAATCTGGAGCCAGGAACCCACTGCACAAACAGGGGACATGTCCCAATACCAATGGGGTCCTTGTGCCTACAGTGTTTGATCACAGTGGTTTATCAATGGGGTTTGTTTCCACCGCAGTGTGTGTGAGGCAGTGACTTGCTGAGTTCATGCAATGCCTGTGGAAAAGCCTGGGGTTAAACTCATATTGTGGGGGGGTTATTTTTTAAACAGTAATTAATTCAGGAGATAGGTCTATGGAAAGTGCTCCTGCTCCTGTTCCCCCACTAGAAACAGTCCCCTTCTCATAAGAAGTCCACGGGGGCAATAGCCTCATGGCGTAGGCAGATGTGCCCCAGGATCTCCAGAGCCACCGTGAAGCAGCTGAAGGCCAGGTGGGACACACCAGGGCATCCCAAAAGGGCACACGTCTCCAAGGTAAACAACTGAGTCAAGCTGTAAATGCCACTCATCGTCACACCACAGGAAGAAAATGGAAGCAAAAAAGTCAAGAAGATGCCTGATAAAGTGACATACCTTTCCTGCTTGTACATTCATTCCCAAATTAAGGGGTTGTGGCATTGGGGCTGGTCCAGCAGTTATAAGAGGGTCGTGTTGCCAGCTGACGTTGGCTCTTTCAGGGGGACGGGAGGGATGGCTGTCATGGCAGCATCGGGTATAGTTTGGGTTGCTCTTGGTGTTATCTGTCTGTAGTAGTAGTGGTCATTTTTCTGTAACAGTGAGCTTGGACCAGGTCTTCAATCCTCTGTCAGCTGTCTGTGGTGAGTGTGCTGGTTGCTCCATTTCTAACGTCCCTAAAACATGTCATGGCGTTTTGCCTCTTGCTGAGTCTCAGTCATAAACAGCAAAATGTGTGTTTAGCAAAGTTTTCCCCGCAGCCTTTGCAGGTGTCAGCATTTACTAAGGGTGCTAAGGATAGCACGGCATGTGATTGTAAACTTCTCTTCAATGAGGCGACGTGAGGGTGCATTGTCCCTGGCAGCCATACAGCCTATTCCTGTTCCCTTTCCTGCAAACCTGGTCACCTGCTGCTCCCCACTACGTGGCGAGTCAGCCCTCAGCCTGCCATTCTGCAGCAGTTTTGGGTGGTAAATTCACATTATTGATGCCCTCGTTGCCCCTACAGCTTGTCTCCACTGTCGCCAGTGGCATTGGTCTGGTTTATTGCCCACTGAAGCTGCTTCAGGAATCTGAACAAGCAGAAACCCGAAGCTATACCTACAGCACTAAATGCAACCAGGTTTTATAGCTGGCCTTGTCCTGATGCCTTCCAGACCCCAGTCTTGGCCAATTTAACTCGCTGTGCCTGTAGAAAACTAAATGAGCAACAAGGCATCTAGCTTGCTTTTATCTGAGAGAGTTTAATCAGCTCAGAGAAGGGCCCAGTGAGTGCCAGGGCCAGAGCAACGAGAGGAGCAGGTCTGTGGCCCCAGGCAGGGCAGGGGGAAGGAACCAGGGTCAAGCAGGAAGGGCAGAGGGGTAAGGAGAAGGAGGACCTCTTCCCTTCTGCCCTGGCAAGCAGTTCAGCATGAGTCCGTGCTCCATCCCACCAGAAACAGCTGTGTCCTCCTCACCCAGTGCTGCTCCCTTGGCTGTCTCCTTGCAAGTTCAAATATGCAGCAGTGCCAGCACAGAGGATGAGGTGAAGAGGAGGGCAGTCCTGGCTTAGACCAAGTTAGCTGTGGTGGATCCACATCTTTCACAGGCCATGGCTTTCAACAATTTTGACCAACAGCACCCTGGGGTGTGGGAATGGGAAAGAATGTCAGCAAGGAGAAAGGACTCCTTATAAGAGGGTTTCTACTCAAAACAGAGCAGAAACTGCATCAGAGCATCATCAACCTGCAGCCTACAGGTACAAGAAATCCTGGTTCACTTTGCAGGAGAATGTGAAAATTACACAATGTCAGAACATTAGGTATGTAATCAACCTGGTACATGAACACACGGGCATGTCCTGATCATCCCGCTGTTTCTTCCCATGTGCCTTCATCATGTACTGTCACATCACCAGAAGCTCTGAACTTCCTGGATTTTAAAGTTTTAAAGTTTCAACCCCAGAACAGTTTTAGTCTAAACATCTGAGACTGCACTTCGAGAGCCACCACAAGCTCAGCAAAGCAAGCAAAAGGTGTGTTAGAGGATATCTTCTCTGATGAGGAGCACCCATCCAAAACAAGGCAGCGCTAAGCCGATACTGTAATTCACTGGAAATGCGCCGTTACAAAAGCACGTGAACGCATTTCATCTGCGTGAATACAATAGGCCGGGGTAATGTTCCTGCATGGGTGCAACCTGAGCCCTACTGTTCAAAGCAAAAGTAAATGCGGAGACAACTTAGAAATGAAGTTAAGAAGGCACAGCCCTCGTGACTCACCCATCTCTGTCCCAGTCCTGGCTGTTGACACTTCAGTCTCATCTCTAGAATCGAACCTCAGCAATTTGTGTAACCAAATCCCATTGCCACTTGTACGCCAACCTCAAAAAAAGATGACTAAACCTCTCAGAAGCTGGATGCAACGCTGCAGGTTCTCACACCATTTGCCACTCTTATTATTTTTGAGTCTAAATTTTGCATGGTCAGCCTCTCAGAGAGATGTGTTTTGGAAACGAAAGAGGAAAGTAAACAGGGAAAAGAAATGGAGTGAATTCCAAGCATATTGGAATTAATAAGCAGATGACTTTGAGATAAAATGTTTTGGGGTGAATCTGGCAATGCCTGGGACTTCATTTATTGTCTCTCTCGCATGACTTTATGTAGTTTTGCCCACCTCAGTCTTGCAGGAAAGAATCTGGAGGGAATCCTAGCAAACTGCTGTGTAACTCCACTCAACATGAAGTTGCTGAAAACAAGGCTAAGCTCATTCTGAAGTTTATTAAAAAGTATTTTTAATTTAAGAGCTGGGAGTCAACAAAAGTACTCTACTCGATGCTGTTGATGCCTTGGCTGGAGTGCTGTGTCCGGATGTTGCTGTATTGGAGAGCATCCAACGGAGAGCCGTGTGAATGCTACGACGCAAGCAGAATACGACCTTGCAAACAGGTTGAAGGTTGTTCAGTTTAGATAGGAGAAGACCCAGGTGAGGACACAATAACAGTCTGTCACTTGATAAAGGACTGACAGAAATGTTCACAGCCATAGCTGGGTGAAGGGCGATGTGAAATCACACAATCTGAAGCAAAGATAAATATGTTGGTGATTATGGAAAATGGGTAATTCTAAAGGTTAGAAGGACTGAATTAGGCTATCCAGGGCAGCTGCAAAGTTCCCTTCAGTGGAGGTTTTTAAGAACAGGTAATAAAGTTGCTGACATGAAAGAGAGCCCTTGATTCTGCCTCCATGTGAGTTTGTGGCAATGGGGG
>NW_009259792.1:768905-777580 GCF_000687185.1 Egretta garzetta | reverse complement strand
TTCTGTGCAACGGGTGAGTACAAAAAGCTTAAGCTTCAGAGGAGACGTGCAAGACCACCAATCTGTGTACTCAGAAGCTGTGTTTGGACTTTGCTATATCCATGTTAGACAAGTTTAGGAATTCCTTTCTGGATCTCTCCAGCACAACATTCCCCCTGGTTTAAGCACAGAGGAGGTGAACTGTATCCACAGCCTTATCAAGGGTTTCCCCAAAATGCTATTTCCAGAGAAGGGCTCTGATTCACACCTTCTTCCACATCAAGTCACATTTTCCATCCTTGTTTATGCTTATGTCTTTTCCTTCTTGATCTATGACTTAAAATTTCTCTATTCCTCTGTAAACCTTCCTGAGAATTGATGATAACCTTTTTACATACTCAAATAGTCTACATGGAAAATGAAAATAATTTAGTCCCAGCTATCTGCAGATCAGACTAACCATACTGGGACCAAGCAGGACTTCCTGCAAGAAGAGAATGACTCTGCAAGACTCATGTTTGCAAGAGGCAGTAGCTGGAATAGAACCACTCAGCCAGATAATTCAGAGCATAGAAACCACTGCCCAGCTGAATGGCCAAATTATCACATCCTTCAAGCACTCCTAATGCTCTGAGACCAGCCAACAGAACTTTCGATGAGCATTTTGACGTAGTCTGGACAGCACCAGCCGGTCCTGGAATGTTGTCCGAGCCCTCCCAGAACAGTTCAAAATTGGGCTTACTGCTTGTCAGTGGAGAACAGCAATCTGTGGGATCAGTGAGAGAATTCTGACGTGAATAAGCATTGACTGCAACAGTTACTGGCTAAGCATCAGCTAAGGGAAGGAGGAAGGTGAGGAACAGTCTGCCACATTTGGCAAGACGTTAGCACTGTCCTGGTTGCTGGCTAGCTGCATAGCTGACCTGTCTGGAAAGCTACCGTGCTGATGCCAGACCTCTGGGCTACATCACTCATGGGGCTAGGTAACAAAGTTCACCGGCACTTACAGCCGTGAACTTACACTGTGTTAGGATCATAGAATCATAGAATGTTTGGGGTTGGAAGGGACTCCTAGAGGTCATCTAGTCCAACCCCCCTGCAGTGAGCAGGGACACCTTTAACCAGATCAGGTTGCTCAGAGCCCTGTCCAGCCTGGCCTTGAATGTTTCCAGGGATGGGACCTCCACTACCTCTCTGGGCAACCCGTTCAAGTGTTTCACTACCTGCATTGTAAAGAATTTCTTCCTTATATCCAGTCTAAGGATAGGAAAGGCCTGCTGAGAACTACCTTTTCTTCAGAGTAGGTACTTCCATCTTTGGCAGGGAGGCAATGCCCACATAGCTCATGGCTTCTATGGCCTTACCAGTGTGGTGTGGTTCAGAGACACCCGGGTTGTACCAGAGCCAGAAGTAATATATTGTTGGCTTGCTGTATAATCCCCTGCAGCAGGGTTTGGTAGCTCATGTCTGGTGGCCACACTGCTTCTATAGACATTCTCCCAGCCTTGTGGCTCATTACTTGGGTTCCCTAGCTCAGGTAGCCTCTGTTTCACTCAGTTTATGGCTTATTCCACCTTATCCTCCTGTCTGACTCCCAGATTTCCACTCTCTTGTCCCTTCCAGGCAGCCACATTTGGTAGCCTGCCCAGCTATGTCCTCTTTCTAGAGTCTTTGGGACAATGTTTCTCATTTGATATCAGACTTAATGATGAGAAGATTTCCTGTTTCTGGATGCATCCGAAGCACAGTGTCCTGTTCCCAGGCTTCCCAGTATAAGAGAGACATAGACATACTGGAGTGAGTCCAGCAAAGGGCCGTGAAGATGATTATGGGGCTGGAGCACCTGCAATAGCAGGAGAGGCTGAGAGAGCTGGGACTGTTTAGCCTGGAAAAGGAAAGGCACAGGGGCATCTTGTCAATCTCTATAAATAACTGATGAGGAGAACTAAAGAAGCATCCACCCCGGAGAGGCTTCTTTGGTAAGGGGTTATAAATGCAGAACTGTAAGCTGCAACAAGCATTTCTGTGTTAGAAAACACAGAGTTACCCCCCTCATGCAGCCATCCCAGAGAGAGGTATTTTATTCCCATTGGCTGAAACTTTCCTATATTCTGTGTCTGGGAATGTGGGCCCTCGTGCTCAAGTAGAGGTGAACACATCTCTGGCATCAGCGGGAAGAGGAAAACCAACAGCTCTGTAGCCACACCATGTCTTCAACCAGCAGAGTTCTTTGTGAGGAGAATATTAGCCCATAGCCTCAGACCTTAGCCTACTCCTAGGGCTGTAAGGCACGGCCTGGGTCACTGAGGCTGTGAGCCCTCTGTGTGGTCGGCCTCTCCTATATTCTGCTTTACAGATTTCCCAGGCCTCATTGTAAAAGCAGTTCAAGCTGGGGTTTTACACCTTTGTTCACACGGAGACACCATTCCCCCAGCCTTTTTAATGAGTCCTGGTTGCCTGACGCCAGAAGCAGATTTGCACTTGGGTGGCCCCAAGGGTCCTCTAGCCCAGTCACTTCTTAGCCAAAGAGGGCTACAGCAGAGGCCCCAGGGAAGAGTTTTACAAAAGCAAAGGAAGTTTGCAGCAGCAGACCTCCAGAATGTTCTTTCCACCTCTGGCTGTCAGAAGTACAGGGAATTGTGGAGGCAAAGGCAAGACCCTGGTGTTTAAGAGCCCTTAATGACCTCATTAAGCCTACACAAAATGAAGTAAACTCCAAGAAAACCTAGGAGAGGGCCCAACATCCGCAACATCCAGGAGCAAGGAGGTCTAAATCTCCTTTGCTTGCTTTGAATCTGCCTCCCACTCTTTAGGGTCAGGTCTGGTCCTTAATGATCAGACTGGATGGCACACTTGCTGCATGGCTTTACAGCAGCGTACATCACTTTTAAAATTCCTAGGCAGGATAGTCCTACGTCATTCTAGTACAGCAGTCATCCCTCCTCTTTGGTACTTGGTTTGCTCTGCATCTTTCCAGTTGGGCTGTATGTTTTTTGAACTTAATTAAGCTCCTTTGTCCCCATGCCAGCATTTTCCTGTGCCTTAAATAGCTCTGCCTCCCTTTAGTTATTTTGGACCAAAGACCTATGGTGCCATGAGACCTTTGGAGGAGAAGGATGCATGGAGGGAGGAACCAGGGGCTGCTGAAGATTAGAAGGTGAGAACAGAGGAGATCCATGGCTGGCACAAGACAGTCCATCTCCATGGCTGCCTAGTAGCTTACAGCAGCTGAGCCCCGTTTTACCCTTTTCAAACAGCCATGGAGCCATTTTTTCAGAGACTCGATCCCTGGGGATGAAGCCCTTGTTTTCAGTGACCATCCAGTTTGTTCTTCCTCAGCCACAACAGAAGAGCTTTCTCTTCTGTGCATAAAGCATGACCTTTGGGTAGTGCGTAATAATTTGGATGATCAGACAATGTTTGTTTCAGACATAAAACACACAATGACTTTAAGAAACACACACCCAGGCACAACAATATTTCATGGGAGCGTTGGCTAAAAAGGAAAGGGGGGACAGGGGAAGTTGCACTGACCTTAGATAACGCATCTGAATGAGAACAAAAATAAAATAAACACAAATTAATCAAGGACTCCAAATCGAACTGCTTCGTGATAAGGATTCAAACAGGCAATAAACAGGCTGTGAGATGCTTTCTCTGTGAAGTTTGAGGAACTGTGTTATTCCAGCTTTGTGCCTACCATGGCGCAGGGGGCTGAGCTGGCTGATATGCTAAGGGATCTGTAGGACCTGAGCAGAGGTTTCGCTTTCAGGGGGACTGGGGGGGGGGCAATTTTTATTTATATATAATATTTATATATTTATATAATATTTATTTATTTTGTGAGTTAGTTGCCTGCAAGCAGATGCCATGGCACTCATAAATGAAGGGATGAATGCTCCCCATGCCACGTGGCACATTAATATGCTAGGCTGAAAGTAGGGGTAGCTCAAACCAAAGTGGAAAAGGCATTTAAATCAGCGCTTTACTGGGAAAAGAAAGCCTTGCTCAATTCTTGACCTCTCCCTGGCATTTCTTCCTCACCTCTGCTCAGGAGGTTTTCCTCAATGTCAGCTAAAGGCTCACCCTTGACCTCTGTGTTGGAGTTTTGTAGAAGGAACAAAGAAAAAAAAATAAAAATAAAAGTGAAACAATGAGTTCCACTCTGCTATTCCAGCTCTTTTGCACGTAGCTGAGCGCCATATGTTGTGAAAGGCTGTGGAAAAGCTCACGCAAGCATGCTTTCACTCAGCTCTGATGGCTGGGATGGGAGAAGGGATGGAGCCATGAACTTAACTTTCCCCTTCCTCACCCCTTTTGGAGCATCTGCAGTTATTAGTGGCAGGCCTATCTCACAGCTAGCATCAACGAAAGAAGACATTTGGAGCTCAGCTCTGTGTGGGTACAGGGAAGGTGGAACTCTCCATGTACTCACTCCCATATCAATACAGTGAAAAGTGAGGTCTAACAACATCCGTTGAAGTGGAATTTCCATGGGCTTCGATGACTTTTGGATTAGGTCCCTAAATCAGGCCAGCCACAGGTTACTTCTACGAGACTGAAGTACTAGAAAGTCTGATGACTGTATGCTTCCTGCCTTCATTTTATTAACCTCTTGATTTTTTTCCTGTTATTACTGCAAGCACAGCTGGCTGTATAGGAAGCTACTGCAAGTTGTGTGGTGTCAGCCATTTGGAGTTTGTACAATCCCGCTCTGGACAGCAGGAGTTTCCTGCCTGGGGGCCTGGCCTGTCACACCTAACGACAAAAATGCAGAAGTACAGAATAGCATCCACCTTTTGCACAAAGAATCATATAAATGGAGGGAAATCCTCTAGCTCAGTGAAGGCTGCTCTCTCTTGTCCATATCTCGTAACTGCCTTCTGTAATGGTCAAGCCTGAGAGAAAAAAAATTGTTTATATTTTGTTCCACTGATTTCACTTCCAGCCTTACTGTTTTTCTACTGGTCTGTCTTCCAGAGCACAGGATAACTCAGAAATGCTAAATAGTGCTAGTATTTAACTTCTTTGAAGGTTACACTTGTCTATAATGATGTTTTCAAAATCATCAGCTTTCTTTAATCTTCATCATTGGCATTAGATGTGAGATCAAGATAGAACATCATCAATGTGGATGGGACTAGTTTGTTTTACTAATGTTCAGAAGACTTTAAGGAATATTAGACTTGGCCTGGTTCACTTCAGATTTAGATCAGGGATGGTCCAGCCTTGTGAACCCTTATGGTGCATGTTGGGCTCGCATGGCGTAAAAGCACAGCAATGCAAAGACAACTTGCACTGGACAGCAGGTTTGTTCATGAGACCCAAAACTGAGCTGGGTAGAGGAGTGGCATTCCTCAGGCCCCGGGGTGCCTTCAGAGAGCTTAAACAAACACCTGCCATCAGAAGTAAGGCCAGAGGAGGTGACCTGCTGAGGTATCTTTCCGGGAGACCTAGTCAATCATTAGCCTGTTCCCTCTCTCAGCCAATGCCAAGTTTCAGAGAAATGATTCAACGGGCAGTATGGGCCAGGGGCTGTTCCCAGTCAGCCGCACAGCCCTGGCTGCCTTGTTGTAGAGGGAAAAGGAGAGGTCAGGCACATGGAGGTGAGCTGTGCCCGGACAGATGGCCTCAGGGTTACAGAACAGCTCTGGTCTCTCACACTGTGCTGTTGCTGTTGTATGTGTTTCTCCTAATCCTAGCATGCCCTAAGATAAAATGCACGTTTCAAGATTAGGCATATTCTTTAGCTTCTCTGCCATCAATGAGATGAGGTTGGCATTTCCCATGGCAAATCTTCAGAGGCACCTGTGTTTCTCTCCACTGACTGTACAGGCAATCTAAGTCGTAGTTCAGTAGGACTCTCGACTGCTTCAACACCCTCAAAAGCATCTGCACTTACATTAGGGACAAGGGAAGCCTCTCTTAACTGCTGTCAGATGGATTAGGTCTTTGCCAAGTTTGGTACGCTGAGACTGAAACAGTGTTGGAGCCACCATTGCAAGGCTGTCCAGAAATAAGGCATTTAGGAAAAGAGCAGGCAGCTTTTGAGACAGATTTGCATTAATAGCATAGAACACCTCCCCTGTGAGGACAAGCTGAGAGAACTGGAGTTGTTCAGCCTAGAGAAGAGAAGGTTCTGGGGAGATCTTCTAGCAGCCTTCCAGTACTTAAAGGGGCCCTGCGGGAAAGATGGGGAGGGACTCTTTATCAGGGAGTGTACTGATAGGACGAGGGGTAATGGTTTTAAACTGGAAGAGGGTGGATTTAGAATAGATATCAGGAAGAAATTCTTTACTCTGACAGTGGTGAGACATTGGAACAGGTTGACCAGAGAGGTGGTAGATGTCCCATCCCTGGCAGTGTTCAAGGCCAGGTTGGATGGAGCTTTGAGCAGCCTGGTCTAGTGGAAGGTGACCCTGCCCATGGCAGGGGGGTTGGAACGGGATGATCCTTAAGGTCCCTTCCAATCCAAACCATTCTGTGATTCTATGATTCTAACATCTTGTGTGTCCTTACTGAGATAAGGGCCAATGGTTATGAGCGGCAATTGGACTTTTTAGGCTGTAGGCTCGGAAAATGACGGATAGTGAGAGGAAGGAAGGAAGTACCATCCATCCTATTTTACAGCCAGATAGACTTGAGGCATGCACAGGCTCATCCTGGATCTCAGCCATAGGATCAGTCAACCCAGATTTCAGGGACCCCATGCAGGAATTTAAAGAATTTCTCTCTCAAGAAGGAACAGTAAAACAATTTCAGGAGCAAGGGGCATGCTGTGAGCAGCTTGTCATAAGGCACGTAGGGACAGCTTTGGAATGAAGATGGTTTTTACACACTCAGCCTGATGGTTGTTGAGGGCCAAGCCTGTGGTCACAGGAGTGAGCCAAAGCAGGAACTCTAGTAGAGCTTTTCCTCTCTGCACAAACAATTGGGGGAAGCTCTGCTGTTTTGCGGAATTTCCGAGGACAGTAAATTACATACTAGATCACAGCTCTATTATGGTGTTGGGGAAGGTATTTGGAAATTAATGTTTTGTATTAAAATTTAAATGGGGAATACACACAGCTCTGCTCTCACAGGCAACCTCAACCCTTGCCGGCTGCAGCATTTTCTCTTCTGTTGAGGTGGGTTTCAGCAGAGCCTGGGTTGACAGCAGACAACCATGCAAGCAGACCCTCACTGCCCCTGTGTTTCAGTTCCCTGCTGCCAAACAAGGACAGTATTAGCTGTCCCTATTTCACAGGGTGTTTAAAGAGAACCTGGGGCAGGAATAACCCATCAGTCCTTGTGCTAACAGCCTGATAGAGCGAGAGCTGTAGAAATACCTGTAGAAGGCAAATGAGACATGGCTGCCCTTTCAGCCAGAAGGAAGGATTTCAAGTTGCACTAGGGCAGGTTTAGGTTGGACATTAGGAAAAATTTCTTCACCAAAAGGATTGTTAAGCATTGGAATGGACTGCCCAGGGAAGTGGTCAGTCCCCATCCCTGGAGGTATTTAAAAGCCGGGCAGATGAGGTGCTTAGGGACATGGTTTAGTGGTGGGATGGCAGGGTTAGGTTAAAGGTTGGACTTGATGATCTCAAAGGTCTTTTCCAACCTAAATGATTCTATGATTCTATGATTTCAATGCCAGGAGTGATCTATTTTAGGTGACCTTCAAGTTCTTCCTAAAACAAATGTTACTTTGTGTAAATCAGGTGATTCAAATGTCACAAGGGAGTTAAAGTTTTTTTTTTTTTCTGGGCTGGGAAAACCCTTCTGTTTATTCAAAAGTGGTCCCTTAGAAGATGTCTAAAAGGTGGGCTAGATATCCCATTGCAGTGGGTTGACCCTGGCCTGCAGCTAAGCAGTCACTCACTCCCCACCCACCAGCGGGATGTGGGAGAGAATGCGAAGAGAAAAAATGAGAAAACTAGTGGGTTGAGATAAATACATGTTAATAAGGGAAAAAAAGAGGAAAGCAAAAACAAGTGATGAGAAGGTGATCACTCACCACCTCCTACAAGCAGATGGATGCCCAGCACGTCTCAAGCAATGGCTACCTTGGAAGACAACCCTGCCCCCCACCCCTATTTTTTATTGCTGAGCATGGTGTTATATGGTTTGAAATATCCCTTTTGTCAATTTGGATTGGCTTTGCTAGCTGCAGCCCCTCCCAACCCCCAGCCCGCCCACTGCAGAGGCAGAGTAGGAAAAAGAGAAAGCCTTGACACTGTACAAGCACTGCTCAGGAACGGCCAAAACACTACCATGCTATCAACACTGTTTTAGCCACAAACCCAAAGCATAGCACCATATGGGCTGTTTTGAAGAAAGTTAACTCCATCCCAGCCGGACCCAATACTTGTATATTGTTTGGCTTGCTCAGATGGGAGTTCTGATGGAGAAGAGAGGGCTTTGGGGCAGAATTCATTACAGGCTTCCACAGGGATAAACTGAAGTTTGGAGAGAAGATATGGGCTGGGTGCAGAACTGATGGATTAAGGTTACAACATCCATGCCATGTCATAGGATGGTTATCAGAGTGAAACCTCTCTTGCAGGCCGTGACCATAAGCAGGCAAGCCCTCAGAATAAGCTGCAAATATAGTCAAAAATTCCTTAACAAAGTCCACTGGTGCAGCATTATAACATGCAAATGTAGCACTGTAATTACCTGACAACGTGCCACAGTGAGTTACCTGCTCTGCAGAA
>NW_009259792.1:767446-768491 GCF_000687185.1 Egretta garzetta | reverse complement strand
AAAGAATTTCTTCCTTATATCCAGTCTAAACCTACCCTGGTTTAGTTTAAAACCATTACCCCTTGTCCTGTGCTCCGTCAGAGAGGAACAAGCCATTGCAAATCACCCTTTTCAAGCTCTTTCCCATGCTCCCTGTTCCTGCACGTCCACCTTGTGCCTTCCATCTCACCCACTTTTCAATACAACCCCTCCAGCTCACTGTAGGGCCACCATCCTGGCCCTCTAGTTTCTTCCCTCACCCAGAGCTCAGTCCTTTTGCAGGATGCTGCAGAGCACAGGTAAGGGGGACAAGCTACTGCGTCCCTACTGCACGCAGCAGGTGCTGGATCAGATGCGTTGGTGGGTGATGACTGCCCATAGGCATGCTGAGCAGCATGCAAGATCATCTGAGAAAAAAACTCTGCATAACCATGCAGCTACAGTGAATCAGCTCGCCAGTCCCAGCTGGACTCCTCTTTGAGATGGCAAGCCTAAGAGTCTATTTCATGGAAAACTGGAAAATCATTTTCTGAAAGGAGTTTGGTTTTACTACAGATTCATCCCTTTTAGTCTTAAAGAGCCATGACTCTTACATAAGGCTGAGATTAATTCCAGCAGCAAATAATTTCAAGTGCATTTCAGTTATAATGTACAAATACAGCCCCAAAAGTAACGATGCCCTCGCGGGTGATGCAAATCACATCCATGCCTGCCTACTGCAAGCCCTTGTTTCTTTTGGCAAACCACGAGTTGCAGCCATGAAGAGCGGCAGCAGCAGGGAGGTTTTTCTTGATCAAGATGAATGGGTTAAAAAAGGAACTCTAGTAAAGGCCGCACTGGCCTTTTGTGTTTTAACAATGAGAGGAAGCTCTGCCTAGTTTGAGGAATTTCCCACGTCTCCAATTCAGACTTTGGAAAGCTGCTCTATTAAGCCTGTCTAAGAGGTGTTAAAAAAATAAAAATAATCAAGGCGATTAGGACAAAGATATCTTCCCAGAGCCTACGTATGTTCTGCTTGTTTGTTTTTTAAACCTGGACCACCGGAGGCAAACTCAGAGGAATCTAG
>NW_009259792.1:765642-767397 GCF_000687185.1 Egretta garzetta | reverse complement strand
GCCATTACTGAATTCAGTCAAGTGTCACTGCTATGCAGATGCTAAAGATTTGCCCCTAAATTTCCTTATGTATCACTTTGTTCTGCAACGTTGCCAGACATTGCAAGACAGATGAAGTGAAAGGAATAGGTGAGGAATTTTCTGGGTTGAGAAATGCCGTTTTCACCATGCAACAGCAGGTGATGGAGGAAGGAGAAATGGAGCCTCAGGCTCACAAATTCCCAGCATCCTTCCCCTTTCTATTCCCTTGCCTGTTAGAAGCTCATTGCCTCCTGACAGTAAAACTGTCACCGAAATGTTACAGCATTCAAACAATTACACCTTTCTCCCCCAAATCTGAAAGCTCCTCCTGCATGTAGGTGAGCATCCCCTCCCCGCTGAAGGGGAGAGAGAAGCGAGGTTGTACAAGGTCACACTGCAGCAGTGTTCTGTTCTGAATTGCGATCATTTAAGCGACTGGTGGATACTGCTGCACCAGCGATGCTTGGATGGAGCAGGACTTTTGGGGTTATAAATATCAGTGTGGGTGAAAACATCGGAAAGCATCCCTGCAACCTCCCTGACACCGAGCTCCGGCAACAGCACTCCAGCACCGCAACATAACACCCTAAAACTGGCTTTCCTTAAGCAGCTCAAAACACGGGTAGAAAAGAATGGAAACCAGATAAATGTGACACTCAAAAGACTTTCAGAGCCATGTCTCAGCTTGTGGCCACGGGTGCCCCAAGTCCCTCTCCCCTCCCAGCAAGCATCACCTAATATAAAACTGAAGGGGGATCCAAGAGATCGCTCTTAAAAGAAGCATACCCACTATTTTATACAGCTGACAGAAATGCAGTGCCTGTTACCTGCATTGCAAGTCCCAGCCACTGAAAGCATAAAACGAAATGAAAAAAAAAAATCCCAATGCCATTGCAGTTGACCTGTTTCTTTCTGAACCTCTGTAGCACGCCTTAGGAGGCAATAACTGCAGTCCAGATTAGTACCGTAGTCCTGTGCACATGCCTCTTTACCTCCACAGCCCCGAGCTTAAACTAGATTAATCATAGGCTATATTAAAATTCACCAGCCAAGCTAACAGTAGCCAGTAGCACTTTGTCAGAAGTGTGAATGGTTAATTCATACCCTGGAAAGGCAAAAGCATCCTGCAGAAAGCTGTCAACTAATCACCACAAAACGAAACATGCATTGATTGCAGCTCTCCCAGTAGAAAAATGCATCAAGTTTACTGGTCAGGCAAAGCTTACACCACAATGTCAGAATCTGGTCCTAGAAACTCCACCAGGCTGCCCTCACGTGCCCCAAACTGTTAAACTACGCAAGGAGACCAATGCTACGTTTCCCACAAATCATCCGTACCTGTAGGACGACAAGTGCCGGTCGTGTCCGCGGCTTTTCCAAACTTGTCCTCCTGTGCTGGGAAGGAAGCTTCCCATTCAAGTGTCAGCTCCTGCCTCGGTCCCTGCCCTTTGTTTCCACAAGAGCTTGGGACACACCTGCTTTTCCCTGTGTGCTGCTGGTGGTGGGACTCAGGGCTGGGTTTGTGGTTTGCTTTTCTTTTTGGAACAAATTAAAGAGCCTGCGAGCGATTCTCAGTAAGCAGGCGAGCGAGAACCTTTTGGCTTGTGGTGATTTAATCAAGCAAACCCCGTGACCTCCCTTTCCTGCGATCAGTGGGAACCGATCGCTTCTCCACCAGCACGGGGTGGAGTTGCAGCTAAAAAACACAAGCCTGGAAGCGCTGTGCTGGATGGG
>NW_009259792.1:758689-765622 GCF_000687185.1 Egretta garzetta | reverse complement strand
CTGGGAAATATTTTTTTAACACTTTCCTACCATGAAGGGGGGGTGGGGGGTGGAGGTGGGGAAGTGGATGCAAGGGACACTCGGGCAGGGGTGCTCTCAGAGCTGCTGCAGAGTGTAATTTCAAGATGAGACAAACACTTTTTTGGCCATCAAGGGTGTGGAAGGAAAAGAAACTACATTTTTTTTTTCTAGGGTAAACTGCTCTAAGAGCCTCAGCTGTCACTGTACACACTGCTCTGGAGCCGAAGTTGTGTAGGTGCTTCTCAGACTTTCAGCTACGGTGCCTTTCTTGCTACAAGGTGCTGAGATATACTCTGCAAATTAAAACAGGAGAGCCTTTGCACATGGGGATGGTATTCAGCAACACCCCAGTGAAGCAGTTGTGGCACAAGGGACCTTGTCAAGGTGCAGAAGAAATCTGGGCAGGCTCATGCATCCAGAAGGACAACTGTCCCTGGAATAACCCCAGAACTGTGCTGTGCAGGTCCTGCTGCCTCACCCTTTTGCTCCCAGAGAGGGGTTTTCATGCAGTAGCCAAAGGACTGCACCCCAGGAAGGTGGGGATTGCCCCCCAGGGCTTGGTGCTGGTACAGAAGTTACGCTGATAAAATGAAGGACACTGTAATGATCACCTTACTTTTGTCTCTTCTGGCTTTGCACCATCTCTGATGCTCTTGCAAGATAACACACTACAGCACCATGGCGTGAACACATCAGGTGGCCCAGGACACATGCCATCCGTCTGTGATGAGTATCCTGGAGGTATCAGCTTCTCCTTGACTGTAGAAGTAGCCAAGGGCAGCCAGCCCCTCTGTGTTTCGGGGTCTAGTGGGGTGAATCTGGATCATCTTTCTGAGGATGTCTTGAGATGGAAAATGGTATATAGTAGTCCAGTCTCTACAGCTAATAGCATCCTTCTTTTCTGGACACACAAGAATTTATTTTAGCATCTTGGCATCTCCTCTCAGGATCGCTTTTTAGCTACTCTGTCATGATCCAGTTCATACCATAAAAACAAGAAACCACACTGGAACATTTTACTGATGAATACACCTCACCCACATTCTCACTGCACAGAGAGGGAGAGGAAGAGACAGAGAGGGAGCTGTATATCACATCCTTACATTCTTTTGATTAATGAGTGTGATCTGTATTTCCTTATATTTAACAGCAACCTCTATATCTAGCAGCAGTCACTTCATTTCAATGAGATTTTCCATTTCATTTCCTTTTGTCTGGCTAGAGCTGGAAGTTTTATTCCAATTTATCTCCTTCTGCTGGCTGTGATGAGTAAAATATGATGGTTGGGACATCTAGGAAAGCAAATGCTGCTGAGATACTTTGATGAGAGTGACAGAATTATTTTTTTAAAGTAGAGCACCTTAGTGATTTTTTTTTAAAGTATATTGAAAGTGCTCATAGTATGTTTATTGTTCATTCTTGTTTTCCTGACTTCTATTCCAGTCTATATTGTGGTTTGCTGATGGGTTTGGTGTTGAGTGGAAGATGGTTTCCACCCTCAGGGTAGTTTGCAATGTTTCAGAACTCTTCCTGGTGAACATAGAGATAGGTTTAAAATCTTCAAGAAAGCATGGGGCAGATTTTACTGCCACACCTGGGAACTGAAGAGAAATTGGTACTCTAGAGAATGGTTGGATAAATATCTAAAACAACTAGGAAGAAAGTATCCAAATTGGCTCAGACTAGAGATGCTTTTTCTCTCTATTGGCAAAGTGAGATGAACACTGCGCTTTGTGGAAAAACCTCGCTGCAATCAATGTGCCGTTATATTGTGCAAGATGGAACAGCTCTTTGGACTTCAAGGTAGGAGCTGACAGGCGTGATTCAGCAACAGCATCATCCAACAACAATTCGATTTGCCAGAGTGCATACCGGTGCTTATTCTGCACATACAAATTTTGAAGGGAATGAGGAAAGCCTGAACTCTTGATATTTGAGCAGGTGTGAGTAAATGCAAGCGATGCCTAGGTTTGGATTAATCTGTTTCAGAGATTAAGAAAGGCTTGCAGGACTTCAGAAGAGTCCGATCGTCTTTTTTTTTTTTTTTTCTTTATCTTGTGCTCTGTCTTTGCATGGCAAAGCTTAATCAGTTTGTACAGCACCGAGCACTATGGGGCTCTGAAGTTGGCTGGACCATCTCAGTACAACTATATCCAATATAAGTCATTAAATGCCAGGGGTCACTAGAAGGATGATACAGCAGATATCTCTCAAGCCTGTCCTGTCATCAAGGAATATCATGACCATCAAGTAAGCTGCAATGCTCTAACGTGCATGGGGACAGCAAAGGGATATTTCATTGTCCTGGTGATCCCAGCAGAGAGCAAAGAATTAAGCTTTGCTCATACTGGGGACAACAGCAAATCCTGACTCACTTTGCTGTAGTCTGCTGAGGAGGAAGGAAGTAATGAAATGTCTCATTATACATCTGACTTGAGTAATATATTTAGAACTGACAGTAGTGCCGAAGATTGCATGATTTCATATCAAAAGAAGCAACGTGCTCTGGACTGTCTCACTGCAGCCAGTGGTCAACTGAAACTATTTATCTGCATGAATAAGGCCCCTGAAGATTACTTTCTTCCTGACGCACCAGGAATTTATAGCAGTGATAGAAAAATTGTTTTCGATATTTGGAGTACTTCAGTTGTACACTGCCATTGCCCAGCTTTATGGGTTTCTTTTAAGTTTAGGTGACTTGGGTTTATCATGTGGTTTTTTAGGCTAATTACCACACTTGTATGAATTTCATCGTAGCAGATAATGACTACAATGATGTGTAATGTATCCATCAGGTTGAAAAGGCACAAAATGCTAAATGGCTATTTAATCTGCTAGCAAAAAGCATAGAAAAAGAAAATGTGGGAAACTGAAGCTGGACAAATTTAATTTAAAAGCAAAGGTCCATATTTTTAACCATCCCAGCAATCAATGATACATGCAAAGGGAGGTTGTGGAGTCTCCTTCTCTGGAGATATTCAAAGCCCGCCTGGATGAAGTCCTGTGTAGCATGCTCTAGGTGAGCCTGCTTGAGCAGGGAGGTTGGACTAGATGATCTCCTGAGGTCCCTTCCAACCCTTACGATTCTGTGATTCTGTACGCATACATTCGTATTGCAGTTGGCTGCTTTCCTGCCTGAGGTATTGCAGTTTTCTTCATTACTGGGCTTAGACAGAGATTCAGCTGTTTGACATCCCTAATGCAGGACCTGCTCTTTCAGCCTTTAGACTTCCTGGAGCCCTTTTGTTATTAAATTATGGATCTGGGTTCTTTAGCGGACTGTGTTTTTAACATGTTTTGTCTGGGGTTATATAAAGCTTCACGTGCTAAAAGCAATATTGATGACAGGCAGCCTTCGTAGCTGATTGATAGAAAATCCCAGTGCAGAGACCCAGGCCAAAGCAGGGACTTCTGCAGAACGATGGAGAACTCATTGAGCTCTTGTGAAAACCGATAAAGGAAGTGGAAAACGCCTGTGACTGGAAGCCTTTGTGTTCATGCGATTGTTGGATTTCCCCTGGCAGAAAACATGTAGTAATTCCTCCAGGGATTTTTGAGTCCCTACCCAAAAAGCACAACCCACCCATCCCCTTCTGAAACTTCAGGCAGCTTCCTTTGGCTTAGCTGGGCCCTGTTTAAAATGGACGGTTCCAGGCAATGGCCTATTTTCCCGTCCTTTCTCCTGACAATGGACAATGAAGGACAGGTTTTTTAATGGTGCATTACCAAACAGAAGTGATCACCTGAGGGGTTTGGGTGTGGTGAGCTCTGCAAAGCTGTATTCTACATAACATGGGGCTTGAGGACTCCATACAATGCAGTGTGCTTGCAATTCCCAATTATTATTATAACTATCTGCATATAAAAGTTATTAATAGAAGCAATAGTAACAACACAGAGAAGCCCAGCAGTCAGGAGGATACCTTTGTGTTGAAGGGGTACAGACCCAGAGCTCCTGCTCCAAAAAGCAGGACAAGTAGTAGCTGAAGATACACAGATGGGACAGGACAGGGACACAAGGAGGGGTCCTGGTTCTGGCATGTCAAAGGGATGAGCTAGGACAATGCTCAGGCTAGAGATGATGTGTGCAAGAGCAGACACCAGCGGAAGGAGATGGAAAAATGTTGTCATCATCCAGGTGGTGCCATCAGTGAGATGGCCAGAACCCAGGTGGGGATGGAGGGAAGAGGATAGCTCCTAGCACTGGAATCAAGCAGAACCTGCAGGATTTAGGCAGGGTGTGAATGGGAGTTCTTGAAGAGTCAAAGCTCCAGTAGTGCACAGGCTTGGGCATAGGAGTGACCTCACGCCCATGAAGAATCCAGTTGGGATTGCTTTCAGGGCCAAGATTTTTCTTTTGAAGTCTGGTCAGTGTGGTGCATTAGTCCAACATGGTGGGGAAGTTGATGTTGACTATGATCAAAAAATGGTATTCTTCTCCTGGGGCACAAGGGAGGGTGTAGAGAAAGAGTTCCAGGAGCTTTTCTTCTCATCTTGTCCCCATGACAGGCACAAAAGTGGGGAGATGATAGACTATATGTATACAGCCTTTTCTTATGTTCTCATGCTCCTTGCACTTAGTACTCTATTTGCTTAGTACTCAATTTATTTACGAGAGAGAGGAAGCCTTATGTATGTATGCATTAGGATAATAAACTCACGTAGGAAGAGGTGGATTTAAAATCCTTGCTCTGATAGCAAGTGTCACATATGATAGTAAGGTACAGTACCTTGGGCAGGTCCTCCAAAGGGTTTTCCATGCTTATGAAGGTGAAAAGGGGATCTGCTATCTGTGAGAGGCTCCAAGGTGGAAGAATATGGGCTGTACAACCACTACTGATTCACATGTAACGTGTGCTGGCTGAAGTACATGTCAGGGGCTTGCATGTATATTTAGTTCATGGATTTGCATATCCTTTCCAATGAAAAGAGACCGTTCGACCTGGTCAGAACATGTTTATGCGTCATGCTGGTTACTGGTAAAGAGCATTCTGGTCATACAGCTGCTTCCCAGTCACCCGTCTGCCTTGAATGTCCATCTGCTCACTGCAGTCCCCAGCGGGGGTGAGACAGCAAAGGTCAGACCCTGCCATGAGATTTGTGGAGTCACCACATGGATGACTAGAGGTAATCGAGCCCAAAGAAAGGCCTCTTCTCCCTGGTAATGGACGATAGGATGAGGGGGAATGGTTTGAAGTTGCGCCAGGGCAGGTTTAGGTTGGACACTAGGAAAAACTTCTTCACCAAAAGGGTTGTCAGGCTCTGGAATGGGCTGCCCAGGGAGGTGGTCGAGTCCCCACCCCTGGAGGTATTTAAAGGAAGGATAGATGTGGTGCTTAGGGACATGGTTTAGTGGTGGGATGGCAGGGTTAGGTTAAAGGTTAGACTCGATGTTAAAGGTTGGACTTGATGATCTTAAAGGTCTTTTCCAACCAAAGTGATTCTATGATTCTGTGATTCTAAATAGAGAAAGGATTTATGAATTCCAGTTTGCAGAGAGCCCATATATAGAGAGAGTCCATTCATTCAGCAAGCCATTTCCTCTTTTGCATAGAAAATGACTAGGCAAAACAGACACTTCTGGCTATACAGAAACCTTTGTATTTGGTACCATTCCCTGTGAAAGGCAGTTTTCCTGTGTGAATCTGATCTTTTTTCTCCTTTGCAGACATGAATGAGAGGTCTTCACCATCATCTGTTTCCTCTGACCCACAGGTCCAGCTCCCAGACCTATTTATTTATTAAATCAAATTCTTCTTTGCTGTCCTTCTTTGCTGTGGGGCAAGAAGCACTCTTTCTGCTGTTGAGAAGAAGATGAGGTTGCCACAGTGGTTACCCTGGCCAGATACCCATGGCACTTTTCAAGACATGACGCCATGTGTATTGGGAGAAACAAACTAATTTGAGGAAGGGTTTTGGTTTTTTTTTTTTTGCCATGAGTATGCTTTGTGTATTGCAATGCTTGTTAATTCCTTCCCCAACATCTTTTAGACCGATCACACAGTTTCTCCAAAGGACAGAGATATTGTAATTTCTTGTAATCTCAGTGCTAATAAATACCTATGTTTCCTGCCAGAGGCTGGGCTAAAAGACAAATACCTAAAGGACAAGTATGTTTTGTTTGGCTGCTCAGCAACTGGAAAAGACATCCAACCAGTCAAACACCAGTTAAGTGGTTCCCAACTATATGGTGAAGGCTTTTGTCAGGCTGTGCTGGGTTTGGCTGGGCTAGAGTTAATTTTCTTCACAGTAGCTCATATGGGGCTGTGTTTTGGATTTGCGCTGGAAACAGTGTTGATAACCCAGGGATGTGTTCGTTCCTGCGGAGCAGGGCTGACACAGAGTCAGGGCCTTTTCTGCTCCTCACCCCACCCCACCAGCGAGGAGGCTGGGGGGGCACGAGAAGCTGGGAGGGGGCACAGCCAGGACAGCTGACCCCAACTGACCCCAGGGATATCCCACACCGTATAATGTCATGCTCAGCTTATAGAGCTGGGGGAAGAAGGAAGGGGGGATGTTGAGAGTGATGGCATTTGTCTTCCTAAGTCACCATTATGAGTGATGGAGCCCTGCTGTCCTGGGGATGGCTGAACACCCACTTGCTGATGGAAAGTGGTGAATGAATTCCTTGTTTTGCTTTGCTTGCATGATGGCTTTTGCTTTATCTATTAAGCTGTCTTTATCACAACCCACAAGTTTTCTCACCTTTACCCTTCGGATTCTCTCCCCCATCCCACCGGGAGTGAGTGAGCGGCTGGGTGGGGCTAGGTTGCCGGCTGGGGTTAAACCACAACACAGGCCATTAGCCAGGCTGAGCCACGCAGGAGACATGTGAGTAGACTAATGGTATGAGGAAGGGAGGGAGAGTATAGAAATGAATGGGGGGGGGGGGGGGGCGGGGGGGGGGGAGGG
>NW_009259792.1:737612-758662 GCF_000687185.1 Egretta garzetta | reverse complement strand
TGGGGAGGTAAGGGATAGCTCTGTTGGAAATACAGGAGTTGGGAACAGAGGCACAGGACTACAGAGAGGTCTAGGGCAGGTGTGGTGGCTTCAGTATTGTTTTGGTTTTATAGGGAATATAGTGGGACTCCATGATACTGCAGTAGAGGTGTTGAATATAAAGCTGGGGAAAACATTCATTACTTCTCTGGTTCATAAGACAACTTTATCTTTCTACAGTTATCTCCAAAACCATTGAGAGGTTGCTGAAGAGTCCCAAATGCTCCTGAAACCTAAGGACTCTGGAGAGAGAAGCCCAAGCCAGAGTCCTGGATGTAAGAGACAGCGATGAGCCCGGAGCCAGAGCATGGGGAAAGGCACCCTGGCTCCAGAGCACTTAAGCAGGCTTTTGTCAGGGTTACTGGAAGGGGAGAGGTGGTTCACCAGAATTCCCATC
This sequence comes from Egretta garzetta, assembly GCF_000687185.1. NCBI lineage: Eukaryota > Metazoa > Chordata > Aves > Pelecaniformes > Ardeidae > Egretta > Egretta garzetta. The sequence goes on along the minus strand of NW_009259792.1, from coordinate 758,226 downwards.
TTCTAACAGAGACTTCCTTGTTTGCTTATAGCCTTGTGAAATGGGGAACTCTGCCCTGTAACAGCATTAAAGAAGGGTGCAGTTTGTTTTCTGGGTAGAATGGAAGGCACAATTTAGTTGCTTATCAGGGGAGTGCTGACGAATGCCACCCCTTCCCCTCCCAAAAGCATCCCCCTCTCATCCACCACCTGGTAGAATTTTTACACTATCAGGTTCTTGTGGTGGTTGGTTAAACTTCCTCCAAGTGCCTTTGCTTTGTGCCTGATCTGTGATGTTCATCAGTCCATTAGGTGCTTTTTACTCAAGGTAGATGGGCCATAAGGAACTGAATTTTCTTGCAGATCAGAACAACCAGCAAATATTCCAAATGCTGGATGACACGTTACCCTGAACCTTCAAGTGCTTTCCATTGGCATGGAAGCCTCCAGCACAGCTTATGGTTGACTTGCAATAACATGTTTCCAAGGATTACAAATTCCCAAGAAAACCAATGGAAAGGCACCCGCTGAGGGACTTAGCACTTGGCTTACAACGGCCTGGGTGGATGCCTTAACCCACAGGGGAAGGAGAGACCCAGTGCCAGGGAGCAGAAGAAGCTGTCTGCTCTGCATGGCAGGAGCCAGCAGCTGGCAGAGTAGTGCCCTCACTGATGGGCACAGTCCTGTGGCACCTGAACAAGGAAAGCAGAGCAGGTCTGGTGACAGTGACCGGGTTCAGCCACAGTCCCATCCCCAAATGAGCCCATAACAAAGGAGCAGGTCTAAAGTGAAGCCTGGAGGTCACATCAGCAAGTTGGTCTTGGGATTAGCAAGGTACAAAGCTGGGCACACACAGATGCACAACGTGGCTTGGCTGAGGACCAAGGGCAAAACAAAAATGTGGCTCCTAAGCCAAGGTGAGGTCCCCAGTGAGACATCTTCCGGCTTGTTCTCACACCTTAGCTTCCCAGAAGTCTGATGCTTGCTTACACAGCTGCACCCTTGCAAAGCTGACCTTGGGTAGAGGCAAGCAAGCCTCAAAGAGAGGAGGAAAGAGCTTGCAAAGCCTGTCAGTGCTCTCAGGGCCATGACACTTGCCCTTAGACATCTGAACCCCTAGGGAATGACTACTGGGAGTATTTCAGCATGTAGAGATGCAGTTATATTGCAAAACTCAAAGATGCCTAGATCTAGTGTGAAGAAAGAGGCAACACCTCACTTCTGAGCATCTGCTCTGACCATAATACTTTGCCATCAGTTCAGTGTCCAGGCTTGCCATGACACATGAGGGTGACTGATTGCCTTGAGACTCAGATCCAGCTGATGCAAGAGTGAAATGCTGCAGAACAGGGTGATATTTGAGTACCAAATCTCTTATGCCTTGCTAGATACGGGATCCTTCTCACAGCAGCCTCACTTAGAGGCTTTTCCCCTGGTTGGGGACCTTGCTTGCACTAATGGCTTCAGTTTGCTTTGCTTTCTGTAGAAAGAAAAAAACAAAGGAGAGAGACAATAGAGAAAGACAGATCTAAGCAGCCAAAAAAAAAAAATTTCTTAACAAGGAAAATACTCACCTCAGTGTTAGAGGCCAAAGGGGTAGATGCCAAAGGGGTCAAATGCCAGACACAACCTTGATTTGAAACTCAGTTCCCCAGATCTGAGACCAAAGTACAGCTTTTGTTTGGCCCCTGTTGTGGTTTAGCCCCAGTCGGCAACCAAGCACCACCCAGTTGCTCGCTCACCCTGCCCCCTTCCCCCGCGGGATGGGGAGAGAATCAGAAGAGCAACAATAAGAAAACACATGGTTTGAGATAAGAACAGTTTAATGATTGAAATATAATAAATAATAATAATAACGACAATAATAATAATAAAATTGTACAGGAAAACTTGAGAGAGAGAAACAAAACACAGGAAGACAAGTGATGCAACTGCTCACAACCCACCGACTGATGCCCAGTCCATCCCTGAGCAGCGGTCACTGCCCCCTGGCCAACTGCCCCCAGTTTATCTACTGAGCATGAGGTCACATGGTCTGGAATGTCCCTTGGGCCAGTTGGGGTCAGCTGTCCTGCCTGTGCCCCCTCCCAGCTTCTTGTGCATCTTGCAGAGCAGGGGAAGCTGAAAAAGTCCTTGACTGGTCTAAGCACTGCTCGGCAACAACGGAACCATCAGGGTGTTATCAACATTCTGCTCATGCTAAATCCAAAACACAGCACTATGCCAGCTGCTAGGAAGAAAATTAACTCTATCCCAGCCAAAACCAGGACAGGCCCTGAGCTCTCTCATTTTCCAACACCAGAAATGCCTCTGTGGTACGCAGCCATACTGGTCAGATCCCTTAGGCTAAGCTTGGCACCTTTGCCACCCATGCAGAGCTGATGCAGGAGTTGCTGAGCAACTGCAGCCTGAACCCAAAAGGGTTTGGGTGAGATAAGCCACAGTGTGTCATTCACATCTCCTGGATGTGTTGAGACTGCATCGTATTGGTATTTCTGCAGTAAAACGGGTATGGATGTGAGGTGCTGTGGCTATTAACAGTTTTTGCTGGAGACTCCCTGTGCTTTTCAAAGTAGACAGCTCCCTAGCCAAAACTAAGCACCTGTAGGGGTGTGAGTTCTTAATTGCCACTTCAGGTGCCAAATTCTGTCTATTATCAATACCCCTCTTACATACTCTGGAAGTCCTGATCAGCCATTGCCTAAGCCTGTAGATACCTCTGCCTGCTCAGTACTTATCTGGGTAGATCCGTGCTCAGCTTTGCAGGTTTCTGAGAGTCCCTTCCTGAGGAGCTCAGCCTGGCTGGGTCCAGACATCAGCCATGTATGGAGGCATTTATGAGGATTACAGGCTGTCTCTGGCCAAGTCAAAGATCTTGGGCTGTGTGTGCATTTTCTTATTTCTTCCAGACTTTTCTCCCAATGGCCTTTCAGATCTCACCTCTAGAAATGACTGGAGAGCCTGTGGGCTTGTGGCCCGGTACGGACATATCACCCATAGAACAGATCTGGAGAGAAAACTCTTGCTGCACATCCCAAAACCCCTCCAAGACAGAAAGGGGAACACGGGACAGGGTAATACCAAACTATCAGGTTAAGGCATCCTGAAAATGCCATATATGGATTAAAATTGTTTGTTTATTTATTAACCAGCACACCTGGCCCTTTTATTAGTGCAGCACAAAGATGGTTCTTTCTCAATGGTTAGCACAAAAACAGAGAAGAAGTATCAACAGTGGACTGTGTACATGAAAATAAATCCTCATCTTAGATTAAAGTGGGCATTCAGCAAGCTCAGCTGACGTTGGTCATGGGCTTGACCTTCTCACTGGTCCCAGCTGAACAGAAAGGACAGCAAATGTTCAGCTTGAATTTCCTCCCACACCAGATCTGTGCCAACGCAACTTCATTGGCACCAATGTAAACCCTCCGTTTGCAAGGGCAGATGGAGAGGAGGACCAAGATCTGTGGTCTGACAGGTGGAGCCCCTCCTCTGGGACGCTTCCTCCTCAAGTCCCAGGTCACTGAACAAGCTGATCTTTGCAGAAAGGCTGATGCATCACAGGTTCTCCCCCAGTCCAATTTTTAGAGTGTCCAATCTGTCCAAGGGGCTGGGGAATGGAGGCTGAAGATAGCTGAGATCAGAGGTGCTTGAAAGCCGGACTTTCCCTCCAGCTGAAATTCATCACGTACTGTAAAGCATATATCCTGCTCTGGGACCTTAAACAAGAATCTCTAATACGGTCTCTAAGAGAAAGAAATATAGGAAAACAATATTCTGAAGTAAACAAAATACTTCATTTTTATTATCTGATAAATGATGCTGGGATTGAAACAGAGGATTATCCGTGGGTGTTGGTGATTTCTCTCATCTTTGCCAGCTGTCAGCCAAATCAGTTTTACAGAATTTGAGTACTGGGAGAAAATTGGCCTGGACCAAGGTGTTGAGAGCCTTCCACCAAGCCCAGAAGTAGTTCCTGTTGCTTGTTGAGTATCCCAGGTGTCCAAGATGTGCATCGTAGGTGTCTAAGTTGCCTTGGCTGTGGGAGTCTGGGACACTCTAGGACCCTCAGCACGGGAGAGCTCTGCTGGGCAGTTTCTCTGGAGGCATCACTGATGGTGGCTAGGGCTCAAGGGCAATGGGAAAGCAGGCTGGCTTCTAGCACACTGTCAGTGTTTCATCCAGTTTTGTGGAGTCAGAAACCTTTCCACAAAACTTTCCATTTGTGACAAAATATCATTTCGCAGTTAAAAAAAAAAAAAAGTCCACGAAGACAACCGACAGGCTTTCAGCACTGGCTTCTCGCCTTATTCCCATCTTCACGCAAGGCTGATTCAGAGCAAACCTTCTACCTTTGCCTGGGTCAGCTGTAAATTTCCTGCCATTATTTGCCCACTATGCTTCCTGTTACGAAAGGGAAGCTGGCAAGATAAATTTCTTGGGACTAGTCTACACTTGGAAAGCACTGGTCCTATCCTAACCCCAGTGAGGAATGCAGAGGGACATGTGCTGTCAGCAGACACACCTCAGAGGGATCTCGGGGGGGTGAGACAGTGCTGCTGGCAGCAGGTGAAAGAGATGCGGTGCAGGGGGACTTCGTTGGATGGATGTGGCACATCCCCTGTTTTCTCTCCTTTCCCCAGATTCCTTGCACAGTAGCTGGCTCAGCACACTGCTGGCTCATCCAAATCCACCATCCTCGTGGTCCCAGCACCGTGAGGTGGGGGACAACATGATGAGGTGTTGTTGATATATTTGACGGAGGCTGCTGGTACGTAGGCACCACCTTGGGAGTTGCATGGGCAAGTGCCTTGAGCACAGGCTTCATTAAACGCATCCCTCTGGCCCCACTGATTGCACAGGGCTTGTGCTCCTGGGGTAGATGGGCAGGCTGTGGTTGCAGTGGGAACTCTCTCCACTGATGCTGTCTGTTGCAGGATGTGTCCCAAAAGAAAAGCATCATTTCTCCTCTCATGAGCCAGCACAGACCAAACCTGCTCGCTGCTGGCAGGTTTGAGTCCTGCCAAGGACTGCACACCGCAACCAGCCTGCGCATTTATTCCCATCCCACTGCAAGGGGCCATGGGACAGCACCGTTCCGTGTACACATAGCCACAACGTCCATTCCCATGGCCAAAAATCAAGGTCAGATGGGAGAGGCGCCAGCCCCCACTGCTTCCTGAGAAGAGCAGCTTTTCCTTTCTCCTTCTTTTTCAAAGCTTTACAGTTGGTCAGATAATCCCTGTGGAGCACAGCCTGGATTGGTTCTGCTTAAAAACACGCATTGAACTAGCTCAAAACGCTGGCAAATCTGACCAGACTGAGCTGTGCGCTCGTGGGGCTGCCAGTTGCAGGTTGTCCAGTTCAGACTACAAAGGATGCTCGTAGGATGTCTCTCCAAGAGGCCTCAGACGAGCAAGCCCTGTTTGTCTTATCCTGAGTAAACAGGTGATACTTTCTGATAAGCAGACCACGATAGACGCAGGAAGGAAACCTGAGGTATGGCTGTCCACCAGCATTACTCAGTCGAGCAAGAAAATAAATCTTGCCTTTTTATGCAGTTGGGAGAGCCAGGAAAGCCTTTCATCCAGCCTGCTCATTTTGAAGGGAAACTGTTCCAAGAATGCAATATTTACTTAGGGAGGGGGCATCTGCCATAGTATTAAATGCAGTCTTTGCCAACTATTGGAAAAGATAGGCTTAGCTTTTGCTGTAACTGGCTAGCGACAGACTGTCTGTCCACCTCTATGTTACAATTACTCAGAATTTGCCTAGGCAACTCCAGCCAGCCTTTGGCATCTTTTCTAACTGAGGTAACGAAGACACGGAGCGCTAAGCTGTCGGCACTATTCAAAGTCTTTGGGGGACATAGCTTTTCCAAACAACACGATCACCTCTCGGTGCTGCCCGGAACCTCTCCCCAGTTTTAAGAGTAACCTTTAGCTGGCATGCTCCAGCTGAGCTGCCCTAGCACGGCAGCTTTTGCTGCCACCTCCTCCCCTTCCCTGCCTCCCGGCGGGTGCCCTGCTGGGGCAGCAGATTCAGCTCACTGGGCTGGCAGGAATCCTCACGGATGTTTGCTGGGCTGGTTTGTGGCCAGCGTAGCGGGGTGAAGCAAAGCAAGCTGATGGAGGAACTGGCTGAGCACTCGAGATGCCACAGGGCAAGGGAGAAAGAGGGGACATGGCTAAGAGCGAGAGGGGAGGAGATGATCAGCTTGCTTCAAGCCCTCATGTATCGCATAGAGGAGAGGAAAGAAGTCAGGTGAACTCACCCATAGGAATTTTCCCATTTGAGCAGTTTCAGCAGAAAATTTATATCGTCCCCAGTTAAATACATTAGAGAAGAATTTTGCTCAGTCCTACCAAGAAGTCCTCATTTTATACAGACAAGCAAGAGGCTCGCATAGACACTTCTCATGTGATCTCAGGCACAGCACCAATGACTGTCTTAATATGTGAAGGACAAATCCTTTTAAAGCAGCGCATTGCTCCCTTTTGGGGCTGTGCATTTCCATCTTCCTCCCTGACCAAATGAAAAAATGCCCTCTGTTGTCAGCCCCATGGACTGCTTTGTACTGCAAATGGATTTTTCTTTTGAGAAGGCGCATCTGTTAAATCCCCATGCGTAAGCAGAACCATAGAATGTAGAATCATAGAATCATTTTGTTGGAAAAGACCTTTAAGATCATCAAGTCCAACCATACCTGTCCACTACTAAACCATGTCCCTAAGCAGCTCGTCTACCTGTCTTTTATATACCTCCGGGGATGGGGACTCAACCACTTCCCTGGGTATCCCATTCCAGTGCCTGATAACTCTTTCAGTGAAGAAATTTTTCCTAATGTCCAGCCTAAACCTCCCCTGGTGCAACTTGAGCCCATTTCCTCTCATTCTATCACCCGTTACTTGGGAGAAGACACCAACACTCCCCTTGCCACAACCTCCTCTCAGGCAGTTGTAGAGGGTGATAAGGTCTCCCCTCAGCCTCCTTTTCTCCAGGCCAAACACCCCAGCTCCCTCAACCGCTCCTCATAGGACTTGTGCTCCAGACCCTTCAGCAGCTTCCTTGCCCTTCTCTGGACACACTCCAGCACTTCCATGTCCTTCTTGGAGTGTGGGGCCCAAAACTGAACACAGTATTAGAGGTGCAGCCTCGCCAATGCTGAGTACAGGGGGATGCTCCTGCTGGCCACACTATTCCTGATACAAGCCAGGATGCTGTTGGCCTTCTTGGCCACCTGGGCACACTGCTGGCTCGTATTCAGTCAGCTGTCGACCAACACTCCGAGGTCCTTTTCCGCTGGGCAGCTTTCCAGCCACTCTTCCCCAAGCCCGTAGCTTTGCATGGGGTTGTTGTGACTCAAGTGCAGGACCCGGCACTTGGCCTTGTTGAACCTCATACAATTGGCCACAGCCCATCATTTTGTTGGAAAAGACCTTTAAGATCATCAAGTCCAACCATACCTGTCCACTACTAAACCATGTCCCTAAGCAGCTCGTCTACCTGTCTTTTATATACCTCCGGGGATGGGGACTCAACCACTTCCCTGGGTATCCCATTCCAGTGCCTGATAACTCTTTCAGTGAAGAAATTTTTCCTAATGTCCAGCCTAAACCTCCCCTGGTGCAACTTGAGCCCATTTCCTCTCATTCTATCACCCGTTACTTGGGAGAAGACACCAACACTCACCTTGCCACAACCTCCTCTCAGGCAGTTGTAGAGGGTGATAAGGTCTCCCCTCAGCCTCCTTTTCTCCAGGCCAAACACCCCAGCTCCCTCAACCGCTCCTCATAGGACTTGTGCTCCAGACCCTTCAGCAGCTTCCTTGCCCTTCTCTGGACACACTCCAGCACTTCCATGTCCTTCTTGGAGTGTGGGGCCCAAAACTGAACACAGTATTAGAGGTGCAGCCTCGCCAATGCTGAGTACAGGGGGATGCTCCTGCTGGCCACACTATTCCTGATACAAGCCAGGATGCTGTTGGCCTTCTTGGCCCCCTGGGCACACTGCTTCTTGGCCACCTGGGCACACTGCTGGCTCATATTCAGGACCTCCAGGTCCTTTTCTGCATCTTTGCAACCACTCTTCCCCAAGCCTGTAGCTTTGCATGGGGTTGTTGTGACTCAAGTGCAGGACCCGGCACTTGGCCTTGTTGAACCTCATACAATTGGCCACAGCCCATTGATCCAGCCTGTCCAGGTCCCTCTGTAGAGTCTTGATCCCTCTGTAGCGCCTTAACAATACTTATATGAAGTATTAAGGCAATTAATGAACACCTTGTTCATGCTAGTCGTTGAGCAGTGCTTTTTCCCTGCTACCCTGGGCTGCTCTGTTTGCCCCACGCTTTTTGCAGCAACCAAGCAGCAGCTCCAGCTCTGCCTCCAGGCCTCATCCTGCTCCATGGACATAGCTCCTGGGGAGTTGCGGGCAGCTCAGTGCAGCTTTTCTGCTCCGAAGCAGAACAGGAGTTCAAGTGAGCAGGAACTGGAGCTTGCCTGGCGCTGCAAGTCCACGAGCACCTTTGGGCACAGAGGGACCCTGGGGACAGACAAAGGCCCTGTGGGAGCCGCACGAGCTGGCCCATATTTATGCAGCCGCACAGCTGCGCATGGGCCCTTGTGTTTAGAGAACAAGGTTCTCATTAATTTTATTAGTGCAGCAGCCCTTTGCATGCAAGAGCTAAAAGTCCCTGTGCGCTCACAGGGAGGGTGAGTTCCCCCAGGCTTTAGGGCAGCCAGCAGTTAATAGGATCTAATAGATAGCCACCAGAGGTGGGCTCAGATGTGGGGGATCATTAATAAACCTTGAGTCCCCCCCGCCAGAAACCTGGGAGAAGCAAACCAAACTGGGCACTGCTTGTGCGATGTATTGGCAAAGGATGAATCAGGTGATTTAACCAAGGGGGGTTTTTCAAAGGAAGAAAAGAAAACGATAACAGGAAGAAAATGAATAACACAGGATACCTAATCACTTCTGCAAAACTTGATCATAACTGGTTACTGTCCTTATCTCTGTGTCCCCAGGGAGGCAATTGCAAGATCAAAAGTTCTTGAAGTGAGAAGGTGCATTTCTAGTGCAACGAACTGTGCAGGTCTCTGAGGACTAACGCAGTGTGCGGTGGCTGCGGGGCATGAGCAAGCTGCACGGGAGGGAAGAACAGAACCAGCACAGCCAAAATCCGCAGGGTGTCCTCCTAGGGAGAGGTGTGTGGAGAAGGCAACCCCTGCGAGCAGTTACATGTCAGCTCTCCATCAGCAAGGGGCAATTCTGCCTCCTCTGCTGCCCACCCTGGTTCTGCAGCTGGCAGCCGGAGATGGGCTTGGTCCAGCATGTTTGTTCTAGTCTGCTTAAAACAATCCTTGGTATTTATGGCTGATTCAGGGCCAAAAATATGTCCGACATCCAGTCAGCTGGCTTTTCTCTGAGCCACAGAAATCAAATCAGTCCTTAATTGAATTCCCCTCTGTTGAGGCAAACCGGAGCTTGAGCACTGGGATTTCCTTTGATTGTTCCCACCAGTGAAGCTTTTATCCAGTTTCACTCTTGCATCTGGCACTTCTTAATGACTTCATATAGAGCTGTATGCAAATTGACTTAATGAACTAGGGATGCTCTCAGCTGCGTGAGGGGAAAGGCAGAGCATCAAGCCATTAGTGCGGCGTGTTCAGGCTCCAAGGCCAGTGTCAAAAGTAGCACATTGGTCACCAAGTGCCAATAGCTCCTGCGGATGTGAGACTTGGTAGATTAGACTGCTCTTTCCATGGTCCCACCGTGCTTAGTCACTCTTTGCAATATAATCTAAGCTGCCCTATAAATAAACTTCAGGGCAAGGAGCCCCATGAGCAGAGCTTCTGCTCTGTAGGGAGCTCTGTGCTCCATGTGGGCCCTGCATTCCTTCATCAGTGGATGGAGGGGAGCGGTTCGGTGGCCCTGGAAGCCCCCCATACCCATAGGGATGTGAACCCCTGGGGTAATCCTGGGTAGCTGGGCCAGCATTATGTCCGCACTGGCCAGAGGCTTTCAAAGGCACCTCCCTAACTCTCACTTCTCCCTACCAAAATGGCTGGTGCTGGTTTGCTGCAGGTCTGGGGATGGTGGCCTGGTTCAATCAAGGGTCCAGGTCCTCAGGCAAGTTGAGTTGATGATTAAAAATGAGACTGAGGGGAGACCTTATTGCCCTCTACACCTACCTGAAAGGAGGGTGTAGTGGGGTGGATGTTGGTCTCTTTTCCCTGGTAACAGGCAATAGGATGAGGGGAAATGGCCTCAAGTTGCACCAGGGCAGGTTTAGATAGGACATTGAGAAAAATTTCTTCACTGAAAGGGTTGTCAGGCTCTGGAATGGGCTGCCCAGGGGAGTGGTTGAGTCCCCATCCCTGGAGGTATTTAAAAGCTGGGCAGGTGAGGTACTTAGGGACAGGGTTTAGTGGTGGGATGGCAGGGTTAGGTTAACGGTTGGACTTGATGATCTTAAAGGGCTTTTCCAACCTAAAAGAGTCTATGACTCTGTGTTTCTGTGATGAGGCAGGTCCAAGGTCAGTCTGCAAAGTCAGTCTACAAAGTCAGCCTGCAGGTCAGGGTCAGGATCAGGGGTAGTGAGGTAACCAGGCTTAGACACAGCCCGGTGCTCACCAGAAAAGTCCATATGGGTGATGTAGGTCCAAAGGATGGGAAACGGCCCTTAAGCTGTGCCATCTACAGCCTGGCCCCAAGTCCTGGTAGCCAAACCACTAAAGGGGATGCTCTAAGGGTACCACCAGTACTGAATTTCCAGGCAGAGGAGAGGCATCCACAGCAGCACCCCACCGTCACCACAACCCGACTGGGGGCACCCCACAGTCACCTTCCTCCCAAGCTGGTAAGTTGTCTTGTACGAGAGCTGGGGCTCAGAGGAAGCCTTTCACAGCAATGAGCCTTCATTCACCACACACGGCTCTCCCCAAGTCACTACAAGTCCCACAAAAACCTTGCGCCCTTCCTCCCTCCTCCAAGAGGTGACAAGAAGGAGCAGCATTTTCCTTTCTGCGGTGACAAGGGACCATTTCTGGACACTTCGACCGCCCTGGCTGCTCCCCATCTTGGGGACAGCCTGCCACCTTGTGTTGAAAGCTGGGGATTATCAGGGTGGTTTTGCTCAAGGCATCGAAAATGTCTAAGGCATTAACTACTGGTTTGCCTCTAGGATTCCTAAAGCCCAGAAGAAATGAAGATGACCTCCAGAAGCTCAGCTCTATGTGGGAGTGAGGGGTGCAACAGAAATCACCTCAGTGTCCCCAGTTCTGGCTTTGATGGCACAGTTGCTTTTGAGTAGGTCATTGCCTGGCATTTCTCTCCCCAAGCAAGGGCAAGCATTTCCTGGGTCCCCAGCAGCAATTTTGGACTGTCCCTGCTACAGTGCATGATTTTGGTCCATTCAGGTCATAGCATCCCCTGCAACTGGATGTGACCTTTCTTGCCCTTGAGCCTGGCCCCTAATTTGCAGCACCCATACCAAAAAGCCCATGGAAGCTCCAATGCTTTTCTTCACTGAAGGCCTCAGGCATCACTGAGGTGCTCATGGACATCGGAGACATAGATATGGGCTCCAGGTGCAACATGTGGGACATCAAGAGCCACTGAGTGGTGGCTGGAGGCCAGGCAAGATGCTCAGAGCACCTCGTAACAGCCCTAAATACTGTGTGAGCCAAGGACCCCAGGTTCTTGCATACCTCAGGGGCTTCATCTCAAACTGGATCCTGCTTGACTTCCACTTGGCTCCTTTTACATCCTCCACTCTTAATAAGCGTAAGGTGTTCATTAGAAAGGATAGATGTTTGTAGAGCGTAAGATTTCTTTCTAGATTATTTTTTAATTTTTCTAAATGCTCCTAAGAGTGTGGCAAATTCTTCCCATAAATCCTATTAGTGGTAATGAACCCAGAGGGAGACGTGCCATCGTCTTGCTGAGCTCTGCTGTAGATTTCTACAGAGGTTCTCTTTTATTTCTCCTGTCTTTCATAGTTTCTTTCATATTTTTCTTTTCTTCACCATCAGCCTTTCTACCCTCCTTATGCTGTTTTCCTCCTGCCCCTGCTCTTGCTGCAAGCGGTGTTATGTACCACGCATGCCCCGTCCATGGTCAGGCAAACAACATATGCGTGATGTGCAGATGCTATGCAGGACGGCAGGTATGGGGAAAGCATTCACCAAAAAAAATCCCACATTTGCCCAACTGTATTGACTCCTGCAGCTCCCAGCCAAGGATTGATGGCAGCTGGGTTAACTAACGGTGATGCCCCGCCGGCTTTCACAGCAGACACATATGGACTGAGCCGGAAAATGGTGATGGGTCAGAGCCAGCTTAGAAATGGGGAAAAACATAATTTCATCCCCCTGGTTCTAGATTTCACTTCTTACACAGACCTGATTTCTCTTATCCTTGCAGAGGCAAAGAGCTGCCCAGCTGAGAAAGGACGGGTTTTGAGTTCCTAACTCAGAAGCAATGGTTGACTTCAGAGATATCTGTACGCTTACCCAGCGGGTGGTGACTCAACCAGGCACCACACAGTGCTCAGCAAAAGTCGGTTTGGGGGACTAAATGGAAGTACCAGCTGCTTCCTGAAGCACGTTGGACGTTGCCTGGCATGTCTGTGTCACTGGTGTAACCCATTGGGGTCACGGTGAGATGGTGCAATTCTGCCTTGTGAGAAACCACAGGCTGAGCAAGGCAAAGTTGTGCTGCTTTTTCTAAAATGACCTTCCCTTTCTTGCTCCTGCAGCTGGGCCGGCTGAGAACTAGTCTGCAGGATTAGCTCTCCATGTACGCCGAGATAAACCCAAGGAGAGCTCAACTGTGATGATTTTTCTTTATTAGCGGACGCAGCCCGGCAGCGTGGCACCCATTGAATCCTGCCCGGGTATTGAAGAACCTCTTGACAGTTCAACTGGAGAATGACTTATGGGCTTGTTTACTTGCTAGGCCTCCGACTCGTGTTCAGCGTAGGCCAAGCTGAGTCAAATTTTCACATTTTGCTAATATGGCATGCACACATCAGGCGTGAGGAAGCGTCCTAAAGCCGCAGAGACTCAGCCATGTGTGTGCACTCCATCGTTTCCTTGTTCCTGCATACCAGCGCTGGCTGAGGCAGACGGTAATGTGACAGCAGACCCTGTTGTCGGTTCAAGCCTTGGCTTCTGACCTGCTTATCCAAGTGCAAAATGATGTGTAAGGAGATTAAATCATCTTCTAAAGGAGGTCTGAAATCCTTGCTTTTCCAGTAAGCAAGCAGGTAACTGTTTACTGGCACAGTGTGGAACCCAGCCAAGAAATTGTGCAGAGTCCTAGCAACATCAGAAAATGACCCCACGTGTCCTCATAGCAGCAGGTCCTTTAATAAGATGAGGAACAAATACACGGCAACTTTCCAATTACTTTAACATGCATAAAAAATTGGGTTGTGCCTGGTCATGGCTTTGTGATCTTTCAGTGGAACTGCTATTTGGTTCTGACTTGCTCTTGCATCTTTATTGCTTATTTAAAATGTGCCTCTGCTTGGACTGGAGTTTTGTAATAGTGGCACTTTGGGCTTCCACATCTATTGCCTCAGAAAACATCACATTAAAGCTTGTTCAGCTGTACAAATCCCAGCCCTGCAGACAGAATTCAAAACATCGCTGGCGCCTTCCTGGGTTCCCTCTAAAGCACTGACAATTCTGACCCCAAATCTGCAGTAGTGACCACATCCCTGTGACCGTATCCCTCTCACCACGCTCTGGAAGCGCCCTTCTGGCTTCTGCTTCGGTGTGGTAACTTCAGTACTCATCAGATGTACTCCACCGCTGAAATGTGTTTACCTCCACTCTTCCACCAAAATGTATTTACCTCTATTCTAGAGCACAGTATTAAATTATTAAGTAATTTACTGCCTGCAGGAGTTGGGAATGGTGTTGCTCGCATTAGGAGGTGCTGGGCTGCACAGGTATTGCAATAGCTAGGTTTCACTGATGTCCTGCTCCCTACTCTAGCAGTACCCGGAACTGCTGAGGGGGTTGTGACAAGTGTCTCCTGTCCCAGCTTTGTCCCTCTGCTGCGTGGTGACAGATCTCTTTTGCTAAAATGTAACTTGGTTCATTGACATGATGTAATATCCCTGAAAAAGGTGGAAATCTCTTTTCTCAGCCCTCTCCCACAACCAGTGCCGTGCCCAGGGAGCCATCCTAACAAAATCGCCCTCAAACACCCTGAAATGGCAATCAGGACAGAACAACCTGCTTCTACCTCCAAGTTCCCACCCCCATGTGTCTTCCACAGTTCTTGTACTGGGAATTGCTGAGAGCAAACCCAACCAAGTAGCACACTTCCTCACACACACCAAAAGAGGTCCCATGGAGGAGCTACCTGCCACCACCACCTGGCTACAAGTGCTATGAGTTCCCCTGAAGCCTCATGAACTCACATGGTTCCCCAATAGTACACAGTAGGAAATGGTCTTGCTTTTTTATTGAGATAGAGAGAGATGCAAGAAAATTGCGGGTTTTCCACCCCCCACACCCCCCCCTTTTGGTTAGCCTTGTAGAAGTCTTTTTCCCAAGTTCAGACCTATCCAAACGTGGAGTCACTCTCAGAGGTAAATGGACATCTCCTGAAGTCCTGTATGAAGATCCAGGGTGCTGAACTCACAGCTGTGGGTTCAAGTGCTGAGGGACCAAGAAACTGTGCAACCTGCTCTAGCAGGAGGGTTGGACTGGATGATCTCCCGAGGTCCCTTCCAACCCTTGCCTTTCTGTGATTCTGAGCCCCGCACAGGCTTGCTGGTGCTGGCACCTAGGAACCATGGTGGCTGGTGGTGACCCTGGACAGCTGATGAGCTACTAGCCCAGAGAAGCCTGTGGATGACTGAGTGACCTGTGGACCCTGTACCGGCAGCAGAGTGGGACCTCAACAAACTCAGGGATGGGCAGTAAAATTAGTCCTGCAGAGAAGCTAAAGGCCAACCCATCCCTAATCTGTAGGACTGGACAGGTGGCATTGGGCAAACCTTCATCACTTCTCTGGGTCAAGGACCAAGAATGTGGCCAATCTCATCTAGGTTTTCTTTATCATCCCTCTCTTATCTGGACTTTGTTTTCTCACAGTCTCAGGCTTTCACCTTGGAAAAGGCTTGTGTCTTTCCCTTCAGCAGCCCTGTGGGATGGAGCTGACCCTAAGCAGAAGTGTTGAATGTTGCGGAGGTGAAGGTGGGCACCTCGTCGAGATTGGGCATGAAGCTGGACAGAGTAAGAATAGGGAACTTGGCTGCTTCGTGGTGTTGCACATCTCTTCCAAACATGAGTGGTGATGTAGACCTGTGATGTATTGGTGGAATATGGGAATTTTTTGAGCTCTTGAGGTCTGTAGATCACAGGTAGGCAACTCCTTCTTACAGATGAATGGACAGTAGGTATAAGAAGGAATGCATGTGAATGCTTCTGAGGCTATGGATCTAATCATCCTTGGTGCCTCTCACATCTGTTATGTGCTTTGTGTTCTGGAAACAAGATTTAGGTCCACAAAGATGTTCAGGAACATCATTCCTACATAGGCTATAAACCCCATGGATGTTTAAGCCACTGGTTGGAGCTAGGTGCTAGCTATCTTTCACACATCTGGCTTCAAGCTGTTGTTTTGGCAGACATGCAAGGACCTGGCCTGGCTGGAAGAGAGCAAACACAACATACAGGGTGTCCTGCGCGGCAGCATTGGCTGGGAGGGGACATTCTGCATCTCTGCCTCCAGCTCACTGAATCACATCGCCCATGCCTGGAAAACAGCCTTCATTGGGTATGTTCTTGGCATCATGCCTCCATGCACAGCACTTTTTGTGTTCTTGCTGAGACTCACAAGGCTGAGCTGTGTGTTAGCTAGACAGAGGATGTGCTAGAGGCTGGCAAGAAAAATCCAGAGGAACAGGAGGACTTCACAGGCCATCAGGGTCTCCCGGGAACTGGGACCAAGTCATGGCAGAAAGACACAGGGAAACAAAATCAAATAGATGTGTAGATGCTGCTAGACCAAGCCCAGTGCAAACCAAACCTGAGCTCAGGTTTTTCAGTGTCACCCTTTTCCTCCCCAGTATTTTGCATCAAGGAAAAAACCTACTGTTTTTCCCCCCTGTTTCTAATTGCAGGAAAATGAACTGAGCTGTGTCTGATGAGGACAAACTATGGGAATTTCAAAGGATATCCAAATATTTAATTTTGAAAATTTAGAAATGCCATGTGCATTTTAGCCTCCATCTTGTCCTTTATAATGCACAACCTATGGAAAAGATGGGGGAAGAAAAAAAGGGGAATAAAATCATTGTAAAATGAACAAGATCAGCAGGTCTTATCTGGAACTGTCAAGGCAGGATGATTCAACATTATCTCGACATTTTTCAGTGCTGTTTCAGTTTTTTTTTTGGGAAAGCCGAGGCTGAGCACAATGCCTCTGGGTCCCACCAAGGCTCTCAAGGCCATGCAAGAGTTCATAGAATCATCGAATGTTTTGGGATGGAAGGGACCTCCAGAGATCATCTAGTCCAACCCCCAAGAGTTGTCCTTGTCCATGATCAGCTTTTCAGGAGATGCACTTTGAAGCCCACCAGCTCTTTGAAGGTTTATTCTCCTGGGGGTTGCATTTCGGCATATATAAGATTTGAGCCATTTTTCTTTTTTCTTTTTTTTCTCTTGCATTTGCTTCTCTAATGTTAGCCTCCAGAGGGCGAAAACTCTTCAAAAAGATGCTGGGAAGAGCTTCAGCCAAGCTGGAGGTGATCCGCTTGCAAAACCGAAGAGGACAGACCCATGATAAGGAATTTCCCCCAAATTGCTCATTTTCCGGCCCATTTCTGTGATGACGTCTCCAGCCCCCAAGACTGCCCACTACTGCAGAGAACATGAACTCCTGACTCAAGGCTTCCTGGAAAGCTTTTGCGATGATGAAATTGGCTGGTGCCTTATGTTGGGTGGGAAGTTTCTCAGTGGCTCGCCCTTGGAGCTGGTTCACAAGCCAGAAATCCCGGGTCGATGCAGGAAAGCCCTAATGCCGCCAATGTGGTCATTATGCTCCTTTTCAATACGATATGCAAGCAGTTTCCTTGCAAAGTACTTTAGGAAAGAAAGGGATCTGCCACTTGCCAGCTTAAGAGGGGCAGAAAAATCCTGCCAGATCAGAGCATCGTGGTGCTCTAACCCTAACGCAGAGCCCGAAATGATGGAGAAATGGGTCCCAGGACAGCAAGTGCTAAAGCAAGGGCTGGATGCTTTTGAGGACAACACATACATTGCCACATGTTAAGGAGACCCAGTTCTTGGGGAATGCTGAGTGTCTGCTCTGAAAAACAGGTCCCTTGCATAAGTCTCCACAGGAGGACTTATGGAAATGCAAGAACAGGTGGGAATATCATACTCATGGACAGCGAGGGTATTGCTGGCTCCCAGCTGAAAAAAAGTGGTTTAGGAGAGTACAGAGATGAGATGGAATGAGATAGGAGTGGTTTGGGGGTGAGGAGATAGGAAATGGAGCTGAGGAAGGTGACTGAAGGAGAAATGAGACTGCTGGGGGCCTCGGTGTATGGAATATTTCAGAGTATATATACATACCTCCCAGCTGTACTATTAGTATACTCACTCTGTATAGTACAATTCCACTCTATAGTACATTTATGGCGAGATGGGAGGCCAGAGGCTCGCCCCAGGCTTACTGCTGGGCTGTAGGAGGATGCTGCCATCAGCTGGAGGGACCCAGCACCTCTGTGCCCATCCTGGTACCATTGCTGAAATAAGCTGAGCAATTAAGTCATTTACTGCTATGTTTCTGTCAGATCTCATTACACAGCACCTGAGTTGTTCTTCCGCTTGAGTGATTGCCCGGATCCTACTGTGGCAATGGTAGATATCCCATCTCTGATGAAATCCCTGGAAATAGCCTCAAAGGGGACATTTGGTCAAGGCTGGCACTTTCTTCTGCAGCAATACTACTGTCGAGTTATAATCCTGGTGTGGATGTGGTCCTGCCTCGTCTGGCATCACAGCTCACCATGGGCAGAAGGGGAGAAGTTCAGAGAAGGGATGCAGGGAAGGTCAAACAGCTCCTGCAATGAGTAGGTGAGGGCTCCTTTTCTTTGAAAAGAGGTGGCTGGAGGGGGAACATGGTCAGGCTTATGAAACTGGGAGAGAGCAGGCTGTTCACTGCTTCATCCAACGGAAAAGAAAATTAAAATTAAATAAATAAATAAAGAGATAAGGGCATCAGCTGAGGTTGCCAGGCTTAAACCAGACAAATCAGCCGGTGTTTGGTACAAAGTCTGGCAAGGAAGCTTTGGGTGGCAAAGGCTGGTCCTGCTTTCTTGGTGGTCATAGGAGGGAAACCCATGGAGGGTCCCCCAGCTCACAGAGACCCCAGTGGCTGCCGGCACTCCCCAAAGCCACAAATGGGCAGAGATGAAGGGAGGTGTGTGTGTGAAGGAAATGTCATTCCCCGTTATTTTGCCTTTCCCAGACATCTGCTTCTGGTGGGTGTCAGGGATGGGACAGTGGGTGACTGGGACGTGCAGGCATCCCAGTCCAGCAGCCCTGCTCCCTTCTTACAGCCCCTTTGACTGATGCGGAGAAGCTGCAGCAGAGCCAGCCCCGGGCAGGGCAGAGCCTTTACAGGTTCCCTCAGCTGCACTATTTCTCACTTTGCTTTTGTAGCCCAGGCATGGGTGGCTTGTGCCACCACAGATGCAGTCCTTATGCCAGTCCTGTTGGAGAAATACCTGGGAACAGATCCCCTGCATCCATCCGTCTGCATTACACCAGGCTAAGGGCTCTTTCCTCTGCCTCAGCTGCCTCTCGTACCCAGTAAACCCTGAATTGTTTTTTGCACAGTCCAGCATTAACAGCACAGATGGAGCAGCTATACTGGAATATGCATGGCTTTCAGTCGAGACGAATAAATTATAATAGTACACAGAGGGGTTTTTTCTATGGCTAGGACTGGCATAAATATATCTTACAAAAAAAAAAAAAGACCTCCTTCTGCCCTTGTCTCCTTTCCCATCCGAAATAATCATCCTGGCCAAATGCTTGTGCAGAGCTGGCTCGGGCTCACAAAAGACTTTTAAAAAACTTCATCTTTCCATTTTAAATTTGCATGTGTCTGACACCGAAGGGGCTAAACATGAGCACCGCAAAGCTCGCGTGTTTTCTTCGTTGCCATTTTTCAGAGCGTTACCGTGTTTTGAAGTCGTTTGTACTGAAGAAAAATGAGTGTCAAATACGAGGAGCAGCAGCAAGGCTCTTGTCAGAGCAAACCCATCTTCACAGGATTTCCCAAACATTTTGCCTTTCTTCTGCATTTTGTGCGAATGTTCAACTCACAAGTTTTGTTTCGTTTTTCTTTTTTTTCTTGGAAAAAAATAAAAGCAGACAAGGTTTGAAAGCAGAGAATGTGCCAAGTGCTTCAGAGAGTTTTTCTAGCGATGCTTGTCAGGTCCTTCATCTGGAGCTGCTTGGCTTGACAGCCTGTAAACTCCCATTTCTTTAATCAAAGCCCCGAAAACACAACATTCTGCATAAACTACCCCAACCCTTTCAACTACTCTAGCCCCTTGTAGCTGTTTAAGCTGCTTAGGATCCAACTGCAGTTCGGATCAATTCCGACGCTAAAGTGTTGCAGAGTAACCGAATGCTATAAACTCTCCTGGCTTTGAAATGATCTCAAAATTGAAAATGTTTCAACTGGTAGTATTTAAATATTCATTGCTCTAAATCGAAGAAATTTACTTCTAAATAGGATTGAATTATGAGCCTCAAGGAGATTTGCAGCACAAAGCCCCATTTGTAGGGAGCCTGACTGAGTAGCTGTTCTAAAGTTATTAACGTCTGCAGTTAGGAAATTCCTCCGTAAGTGGCATCTTTAACAAATGCTTCACAAAACTGCCTCCGCTGATCAAAAAATACAGATGCAATTAATTTGTCTTGAATATTAAACCTCATTGACATCAACAAAACGAGCTGTATTTTATCTCCCTGGCTCCCACTACCCAAGCTGCGTGTAAAATCCGTCAGCGACATAAAATCAGTAACAGCTTGATGGTTTTGTGCTCATTTGCTCAGATTCATGAAACCAGTTGTGACGGGGATGTGCAATCACACACGCAGGCAGACACAAACCCAAAACCATTCCTGGGGCGAGATGAAGCAAGCCCAATCCCAGGCGCAAGGCGGGTTGTTTATAAGTGACGAGCGCCATGTGGGCCACCCTTTAAATTTGCCAAGAGCCCGGGCAGTTATGTGCATCAATATGATGCTGTGCTGGTGGGTTTGTGCCAGTTTTTAGCCCGTCATTGCAGGAGTGAAAGGAGGTAACACCGGCCTGGGCGAGGAGCAGATGCCTTAGGCGCACAACGAGATGCAATGTATTTGTGGCCAAGTTTTTTCCTGCTGAAAGGACAGGACGTGATTTTCCTGGCAGAAATAGGGCAAGACCTTGTGGGGTCACCTCTCCTGTCTCTGCCTGGCTGTGGAAACGAGTTAAATATCAAACTCTTCAGTCAAACCCATTAACCAGCTGCTGAGAGCTGCTGAGGTGGAAGCAGTGGAAAAATGTGTAGGTGTGGGATGTGATGTGTTGATGAGCTGGGCATTGAG
>NW_009259792.1:717529-737589 GCF_000687185.1 Egretta garzetta | reverse complement strand
CAGACTGGTGGCAGGGGGGAGCCTGCTCTTGGCAGCAGTGGGGATGGATGACCTCCAAACCACCACATGCGGCTTGATGGCACTTCCCCACACTGTCTCCCCAGCTGACAGTGGGTGCAGGTCCTTGGTGTGGGGCTTGAGCACCTACATCGCATGAGGAGATCCTGCAAGTCCCACTCAATCCTTTGATCAGAAATCATGGAATCATAGAATGGTTTGGGTTGGAAGGGACCTTTAAAGGTCATCTAGTCCAACCTCCCTGCAGTGAGCAAACTAGATCAGGTTGCTCTCAGAGCCCCGTCCAACCTGACTTTGAATGTTTCCAGGGATGGGGCATCTACCACCTCTCTGGGCAACCTGTGCCAGTGTTTCACCACCCTCATCATAAAAATTTTCTTCCTTATATCTAGTCTGACTCTACCCTCTTTTAGTTTAAAACCATTACCCTTTGTCCTATCTCAACAGGCCCTACTAAAAAGGGCTACTTCATGTCCTCAAACTCCAGCCTGGAAATGATGCCCAGGCTGGCACTGGTCATGGAAGTGCTGGGCATCGTGTGTTGGGGCACAGGGACTGTCCCTGGCCTTTAATGAGAAATTTCAGGTGCTTTAGTGGCGCTGGGCACAGAGGTTTCCTAGAGCTTGAGGATGGGGGGTTCTATGGAGCACTGCAGCGAGGATTACGTTGAACTGGATTTTAATGTGGTAACGTCAGCTTGCCAAATGCTCCAAAAACTGGCAAGCGCAGGAAAATCGCTGCTTACTCTGGTCAAAATATGTAATTTTTTTATTTTCAGAAAAATGTCTCCTCCGGAAGGAAATGGCTGCACATTTAGAGACGGGTGGAGGTAAGATGCCGGCATTTCAGTGCTGGAAATTACACCTTGTGCTTTTTAACAGAGCCTCGGGGAACAACGCAAATGAATGAGGCAGCAGACAGACGCCGCAAGCCTTAATGTCACACTCTCGCCACTTCCCTGCCTCCCGCTGGAGCTACCAGTGGGGAGCATCTGGGCTGTCCTCGGAAAACCACGTGCAATTTATTGCTCCCATATTAAAGGCTGGACTAGGAGCCCAAACATCACCCTCAGAGCAGCAGGGTGTAAATCCTTGCTGCTCGCCGTGGGGCTGCCACTGTGGCGGGGCCGCTCTCGGTGGGCATAGTGCTGTCCCCTTCAGCCTGGAGGTCTGGGGCCAGCCGAGCAGTACTCACGCCTCTTGCAGCCTCATCTAAGAAATGCTAATTCTGCTGCACTTGCTTGAGCCGTGGCTCTATAATTAGCAGTGCTGCGTCAGCAGGCGTTGATGCCGCAGTGTTAATCGCACAGCTCGTTTTCCAGGAGCTGCTGGGACTCTGGACAAGTGAGGGGTTATTTCAGGTGACTTTGTCCATCATGCAGTTTCCCCCGGGTCCGTCCATCCCCACTGAGCACAGGTTTGCTGTGTAATGGCAGCGCTGGATTTTTACAGCAGCTAACCGATCAGTCTGGTGGGGAATCATTCAGAGAGTTTGACCTGCTCCTGTGGACTTCATAGTGAAACACCCAGTGGGTGACACTTGAGAAGGGAGCTGGCACCTGGCCTGGGGACCCAGCCCCAGCCCTGGGGCAGCACTGAGCACCAGGGCAACATTAGAGGTGTTAACCCCAAAGGAAGGGTTTCCTGCCCTCAGGGGAAGCATTTTCACCCCTTTGAACCCCAAAACCCCAAACTGGAGGGTCAAGTCTGCTGTGGCTCTTGTATGTTGGGGCAAACATGACGAAATCAGTGAAGCTGACTGCTATTTTGGGATGCAAGCTAGGTTGCTGCATCACTGCCTCTTCCACAGATGCGTGTGTATTCATGTAAAATCTGGCATGCCATCCTAATTTGGTTCCTCCAGAGGGGTCTTGAATGGGCCACAGCACCTGTGGCTTGGGATGTCAGGCTCAGACCGAGACCCATATGGCCATCCATGTCAGCAAAGCACTCTTGACATTATTCATCCATGGGGATGATGTATGGGCATGCATCGCCTTGGGGATGGACGCATGAGAACAGTTCCCCCCAGCCCTTCCCACCCCACATCCTTCCACACTGAGGTCCTGCAGGGATGCAGCTGTAGGACACAGAGCAGGGGAATGTGGAGCAAAACAAAGGGAGTGGGAAAGAATGGTAAAGAAGATAGGGACATTCAGTGTGAGGTGCAGAAAACCCATGTTACTTTTATTTTTCCCATCAAAACAGTGCTTTCCCCCCACCCCCACCCAGTGTGGAATTTCTCAGGTATCCAAGGGCCATGCTGAGCTTCTTTCACAGCACGTGCCCATGCTTGTGAGTTCAAAGATTACATCTGCCAGTGGCCTGCCAGGATTTGGTCCCTGCCACACCAGCTTTTATTTCCCTGCCAGATCCAGAAAGCCTTCTATGTTTGTCTCTTTGGCACTTCATCCCGCACGCTCATGGCATAACTGAATAGCTGCAGCTACCAAGCGAATGTCACCCCCAATTTATGTCACCGTAGGAGGCAGAAGAGCCAGGACTATTATGTGTTTATTATATTAGCGGCCCTATTTTTAGGCTAACACCAAGACCAAGGCGGGTTTTGCAGAAGCCTGTGCACTTTATCCCAGGCAACAAATCCTGACTCAGCCTGTTACATAAATTATTTATTGCAATCATGGAAAGTTAGAGGAGAGAAAGGCTGAAGTAGTCCAGACAGTGTGTTTGATGCAAGTGAAGTGAAAGCATAAGCAAACGCAGAGCCATGATGAAGGCTCCTTTCACAAGGGCAAAGCTTGCAAACTGAGCATCACTAGAGTGTGCCTGCAAATGTCACCAGTGTGAGGACCATCTTTGGCCCAGTTTTGGCCCAGGAGAGCTCTCTTCCAAAGGTCTCCTGTGCACTGCTCCTGGGGGAGGACAGGGCCATCATCATGTCCTTGGGGGAATTTGGATGGGGCCATCCCATGCAAGAGGATGAGTTAATGTTTCAGATGGGGGCAGGAGGATGTCACACCAGTGACCTGGCCCTGGCCATGTTGAGTTTACTCTCCATCTCAAGGGTATTAGGAATAAACAGCAAGACTGCAAAGAATGAAAGTAAGCAGGGTTTCCCAGCAGCAAGGGCCTTTCCTTGGATGTCCACAACTGGATGGGGAGCAGAGAGTCAAGGAGTCAAGCTTGCTGAAGAGCAAAGAGCTTCAAGGAGCAGGACCTACCACCCCACGCAGAAATGTGGAGCTCAAGAGAAAGCTAGGTGCGGCCCCAAAACAGGGGCAGGCATTCAACAAATTCAACTTCTTAAATTGCCATCCATTGATTCTAGTCAAGCAAAAGCAGGGAGGAAAGTTGGAGGGAAGCTGCAAGGAGAAGATCCCAGAGGTCAGTGCAGAGGTGGATGTTATTTCACCTTTCATTAAAGATGTGTGCTGATGGCATGGGGTTGTCTTCATAGAATCATAGAATCATAGAATCATAGAATGTTTTGGGTTGGAAGGGACCACTAGAGGTCATCGAGTCCAACCCCCCTGCAGTCAGCAGGGACACCGCCAACTAGATCAGGTTGCTCAGAGCCCCATCCAACCTGGCCTTGAATGTTTCCAGGGATGGGGCCTCCACTACCTCTCTGGGCAACCTGTTCCAGTGGTTTACCACCCTCATTGTAAAGAATTTTTTCCTTATATCTAGCCTAAACCTACCCCGATTTAGTTTAAAACCATTACCCCTTGTCCTAACGCAGCTGGCCCTACTAAAAAGGTTTTCCCCCTCTTTCCTATAGGCCCCCTTTAGGTACTGAAAGGCCGCAATCAGGTCTCCCCGCAGCCTTCTTTTCTCTAGACTGAACAAGCCCAACTCTCTCAGCCTGTCCTCATAGGAGAGGTGCTCCAGCCCTCGGATCATTTTAGTAGCCCTCTTCTGGACCCGCTCTGTACCAAGGATGACCCTGAGGTCTGGAGCAGCAGCAGCACCAGCCCTGGTCCTGGTGTCCCCCACCACAGCTGGGCTGAAGAGGGTCTGACAGGGAAGGATGGACTTGCACACCCAAGGAAAAGGGAGTCTGGCCCTTGTTTTCTGATGGGTTTAACTGTGACTGCTGGGGACACGACTGACTCCTGCTACAGGGGTGAAAACATCCAGAGGAGGAGAGCAGCTGCTTGGGGATGGGAATTCCTTAAATGACCAGACATGAGTCAAACCCCTGAGAAAACCTGACTTCTTGAGATCAGAAAAAGAAAACAAAAAGAAGAATAGGGGGAATGTGATCACAATCTTCAAATACCTCCAGGAGGGAGCCAAGGGGCAGGCAGGGAAGGAAAAACATCAGGCAGGGAAAATATTTAATTTCACTAAAGGACCATGTTGGCACAAGAGCAAAACAGCATCATCTGTCCATGGATAGATTTAATTAGAGGAAACTTCCCAACCATTAGAACATAAGAGAGCAGAGGTGAGGAAAAAAGAAAAAGCAATCTGTTTTCAAGTTTAAGTGTCATCTAAAAAAAGGAAATTATATAATATGATGACAGCAGGGGTGGGGGAAAGGGTTGATGCCCCATCTTGACACCTCCTTTAGGTGGTCTGACTGCATCTGGGCTGGTTAATTCATCTTTACTGTCCAGTAAAGAATTTTTTGGACGGTCCCCAGCCTGGCTTTGGCACAGGTCAACTTACAAGCTGCCAACCCACTTGCACAGCTCATCCAAGCTGGGGATGGCAGGTGGGTGCTCCCTTCCCACAGGGGGATCTGGAGGTGCCCCCCATCCCAGAGGCTGGCATAGCAGCAGCCCATCCTCTTCCCATTGCTGCCAGTCCCTGCTCCTCCATCCTCCCATGGCAGAAATGACGGCCAGATGGAGTTGGAGGTCCTTGGGAATGGAAGAAAATGAGAAAAACATAAAAGGAGGTAAAAATGTGTGAATGCTTTATTTGCTATCATAGAATCATAGAACCGTTTAGGTTGGAAAAGACCTTTAAGATGTTGCATTTCAAAAGCTTTAATTCCCTCCCCCCGCCCAAAAAATGATGAGAAGGTTTTTGCCTCTTGTGGCCAGCTGTGATTTCCAGGTGTGAATCCTCCAGCCACGTGGAACCGCTTCACTTGCAAAGGCAAGAGATCCACTCACCCATTTCAGGTCTTCCCTCCCTCAACAGCCATACAGGCGTCACTGCCATGCTGTGCCCTTGCATGGGGCAGAGAGAAGGACCATCCCTGCTCTGGGGAGGCAGAACAGGCTGGGGCAAAAGGCAGGAGTGAGTGGTTTTCTCTGGGGAGAATAGGGTCAGAGGATGGAGGACCATTGGCTCAGCTCCAGAACTGGACATTCCTCCCAGCTGCATGTGTTGAGATGGGGCAAGAGGAAGGCAGACAGACTATCCAGGGAGCCAGCATGGATGTGGATTTGTTTTCAGCTCAAAAACTAGCTTAACAGGCAAATTAATTAATGGAAAGCGTGGTTTGGGAACACTGCCTCCAACCCTCCCCGTTTGCTGGGGCTCAGCACTTCAAACCCCAAATCTTACCCATGTGCTCCTCGAGGGAGATGGGTTCGGGGTCTGACAAGGCGACGCCTTTCTCTGAATTTCACCCCACCCTGATTTTCTTTCTGCTCCGTTTGCTGATGGGAAGTTTCACCTCCATCCTTCAGTTTCCCCACCTGTAAAATGACAGTAACACTGCCAGCCTCTGCTCACTGGGAGACCTGTAAGACAACTAGTTATTCTGATAGTAAATTATTATTACCAGTAAAAGAGAAGCGGTTGCCATGAAAAGCATTCATCAGCCCACCGAAGCATCCTGAAAGATCAGCGATTTAATCAATCTAATCCTCGCCAAGTATCAGCCTGGAAAGATCTGAGCTGCCAGAAACAAAGTCAGGCAGATTAATGTCCTGCTTTCCCGCTGACAGATCCTGGCAAAAGCTCCCGTGCCCAGAAATGTATTTTGAGATTAGCATGCTTGCAGACTAACTCATTCCCTTCAAATTAAATCAAAGCAAAATTAATCTCATCCATAGAGGGAAGGGAGCAGACAGGTGAAGCTGCCTTTGGAGCCAAGGGGTCCCTCCAGGGCTTGGGGCAGAAATGGGGTAGCAGGAGTGCAGAGACCTAAGGGTGCATTGGCCTGGATCCACCAAGCACCACAAAGTTCAAGGGCTTGGGGTACAGCGCGACAACCATGAGCTGCCAGAAATGTCCACAGCTGCCAAAACAGGCAGGTTCCCCATCCCTCCCATCAGGTCCCTCTGCTCCCAACCACCCCAGCAAGAAAGCAGGCAGCGATCTGAAGTTTTAGTGAGTTAAACTGGCTCAGCCAAATCATAGAACCATAGAATCACAGAATCATGGAATCATGGAATGTTTTGGGTTGGCAGGGACCCCTAGAGGTCACCCAGCCCAACCCCCCTGCAGGAGCAGGGACACCTTTAACCAGATCAGGTTGCTCAGAGCCCCGTCCAACCTGGCCTGGAATGTTTCCAGGGATGGGGCCTCCACCACCTCCCTGGGCAACCTGTGCCAGTGTTTCACTGCCCTCATTGTAAAGAATTTCTTCCTTATATCCAGACTAAACCTACCCTGGTTTAGTTTAAAACCATTACCCCTTGTCCTGTCACTGCTGGCCCTACTAAAAAGATTGTCCCCATCTTTCCTATAGGCCCCCTTTAGGTACGGAAAGGCTGTAATCAGCTCTGCCCACAGCCTTCTCTTCTCCAGGCTGAACATGCCCAACTCTCTCAGCCTGTCCTCATAGGAGAGGTGTTCCAGCCCTCGGATCATTTTTGTAGCCCTCCTCTGGACCCGCTCCAACACTTCCATGTCCTTCTTGTGCTGAGGGCTCCAGAGCTGGACGATGGTGCGATGGAAATGAGAACTGGCGCAAGAGGGAAGGCTGGGCCCTTCAGCTGGGAAAAGGGCGGAGGCAGAGCAAACCTTCAGCATACGTGTACTGAATGCCTCCACAAATCTGCATCTAACAGCCTGTGTGAGATGGCAGAAAGGTGCTCCAAGGGGTCAAAAAGGCAGCCAGCTGGCATGGTCTAGCCATGTCCACACCATCTGACCCTCTTAGTCACCCTAGACAAGGTGACCACATCCAGGCTGCTGTCTGGAGTGGCCCGTGGGCAGAACAATCTCTAGCACTAGGAATTGCTGGGAAGCCCAGGCTCTGCCTGGGGCCGCTCTGAAAACATGGAGCTTCATGCAGGGGACCAGCTTCACCACTACTTCTCATTCCTCCTGCAGCTCCACGGACCAGTCCAGCTTGCCCCACAGCTTGTCCTGGCACCATGGAGGTGCACCACACCATGGAGGCCAGGTGGTGCACCCAGGAACAGGAGGTCCTTCAGCTGGATTTGCCATCCAAGTCACTGTGTTGTGAAACTACTGCTTCAGAAGATAGCTTCCATAAACACCTCTCTCAGACACAGCAGCTCATCTCTTCCTAAATCCTGTTACTGCTTAATTGGAGATTGCTTTTATTCTGCAGGGCACACATCTCACATGCCACACAGACCTTTTGCTGCCCAGAGGATCTGGACAGTGTTGGGGAAATCTCAATCCTAGGTTTGGGTCGCACCTTTTGCACTATTGGGAGCCTGGCAAAATATGTTTGTGATATTTAGCAGAGCACTGGATAAAAATCCATCCCCTGGTGAAGCCCTTTGAGAGAAACACAAGCTCACTGCTGAAGTCCAAGCTGGCAGGTAGGTAGGAATCCAGAGTAAGCTGTCTTCGACAAAAGGCAAATGCTTTCTGCTGCCTCATGGTAATATTCAAGAGTCAAACAATTTTAAATAATTAAAAAAACCCCAAAGCTTCATTACTTTGCACTTCAGCTTACAGGACCATAGATATCTAGGATTGGAAAGGACCTCAGGGGGTCTCCAGTCCAAGCTCCTGCTCGAGCAGGGCCAGCTCTGGGGTCAGACCAGGTTGCTCGAGGCTTTATCTGGTCAGAACTTCTCCATCTGACCTGCTCTACTGTCCTCAGGGTGGAAAAATTTCTCCTTATACTCACCTGGGATCTCTCTTGTTTTGACTGAGGGCCTCCATACAGTTTAATAAAGATCCCAAACTCCTGATGGACAGCCTCAACCCCTTCCAAACCTGCTGTTGAAGAAGAAGGGAAGAAAACAAGACAGCATGCCTGATTTTTACAGCAAAACAGAAGTCTTTCATCTTGGGCACAGGTGTTTTTGAGGTTAGGGATGAGGTGAGCCAAAAAATGATGATGTTTCCAACAATAAAAAAGGCATTTCCACTCCTGGCGCTGAAGCTGGACCCATGGACCTGCAAGGGTAGAAGATTGCCAGAGGAAAACAAGAGGATGCCTGGCCTAGATGTTACCATGTCACCCCCCTTGGGTTAAGGAGGACCTACATGTACATCTCCCCCATCCTTCCCTGTAGTCTGACCACCTGCTTTTTATACAAAAATTTGGGCAGGAGCCCTGCCTGGCTCAGCTCCCCACCCTGACCTGCTGCCGTTGACCGAGGAGCTCCTGCCTGCGTGTGGCAGCTTATTCCCAGCATTAGGACTAAAAAGGGTCAATCGTAGGGCTCTTCTCCATCTCCACTCCTTTCCTAGCCATTTTCAGGGGGAGGTCCCCAGGTTAGGGACTCACGTGCATCTGGGGAAGAAAAATCCAAAGGGAAAGTGCTGTAATTTGTGTGTTTGTGGCTGTAGCTTGCCCACTATGAGTTTACGTGGGGGTTAGCAAGGTTCCAGTCAGGCCCTGAACAAGAGATTTCCTTCTTTAGCATCAGGAAAATAAGAAGAAAGAAACATAAAAGGAAAAAAGAAAAATGAGAAAGAAATTTAAAAAAATTAAAAATAAAATAATAAAGCTTGCAGGGTTGCAACACTTTAAAAACTTTTAATTTTTTTTCCTCCCCAAAAATCTCAGAGGAAAGACTGTCTCCTGATGTTGAATTAGATCATGGTTACAGGTTAATGATGCAGCCATAGCAAATCGCAGAAGAGAGAGGAACATCTCTAACGTTGCTTATGTGACTTCAGAGCCAGATACTCTGGGAGCATTTTAGGCACCTAAAGAACAGAGATGAGAACCTTGCCCGGCTGTAACAGCACCTAAAGCCGCAGAAAAGTTGGTGTGAGTTTAGGAAACCCCACAAAGTCCCTGCCTGCGCTGCTGGCCAGCATCTTCATCAACAGCTGATCCAATGTCATTTGGATGCTTCTGGTTTAATTTTTTTCCTGCTTTTTTCTGGGTTATATTGGTTAAGAAAACACTTGAGAAAGGGTGGGAAGCTGGAAAGGAAAATTAAATTACAGCAGAGGGAAGGAAACTGTAAAGCTCAAATGCTCTCATGGTGAAGCAGCAGCCATGTCCTAAAAGCTGGCTTGATAGACATGTCAGGGGGTGTCACCACTAGGCATATACCTCATGAATACACAAAGTGATGGCTCCTCTTCTGTCTCCTCCATCTCCCCATTCCCTACCAGGTGCCCTGAAAACTCCCCCATTGCGGTACTCGCAGGAGCACAGGCCAAGAGAAGAAAACCCGAATAACCCCTATACCCCACGCCAAGCCCATGGGGCACCCGTGGGCGGCATCGCCCCCGACCTCCCCGCAGGTTATTCACACAAAGGCTGCACAGATGTTTCCTCCCACGCGAAGACTGTGTTGCAATTCACCAGCAATTAGCTGATGTGGAAGGAGCCGGAGGGCTGAATAACCTCCCGCAAGACCTCGGCTGCTTTTCCAACCTGGAATGCAGCACTCACACAGGAGGGCTACTGTTAATTCCCCATTGGGATAAATTCCAGTTGGGCTGGGGTAGGAGAAAAGCACACCAGACACCTTGTTCTTCTGCAGGGAATGCTTGCAATTCATGGAAAAAAAAAAAAAAAGAAAAGAGAATTAAAAAAAAAAAAATCACCCCAAACCTCATTTGCGTTGAAGGCATTAAAAGACCCAGGAACAGCAGAGCCATCCTGTCCTGAGGATGCCAGGTCATGCTGGAGGCATCTCCAGAGGGTTTTGTCCCAGCAAACACTGTGACCTTGGGAGGAAGACGCAATTTTCACACCTGATGTCCAAGCCCGCAGCAAGCAGGACAGCAGCAGCTGATGTTCCGTGATCTACACAAGAAATCTCAGCCCCTGCCCCGGTGCGAGATGCCCACAGCAGGCAGAGCTGGGGAGCACGGCTGCGCTCTCCTCCTGCCTCCCATCCCCTCTGGTTTAACAGGCTCTGCCACCCAGGACCCAGCGCCCAAATCCCCCCCCTCCCCACTGCCCCTAGGTGAAGGACAGCGTGCAAGGAGCAAGCGCCACGACGGAGCATGCAAGGCGAGGGGCAAAGCCCAGCCACACACCTCGAACCTGCACCTCTCACCTACGATGCACACCCAGGAGTCCTTTTTTTTTTTTAAGCATATTTTGCACAAAAAGTATTTTTATGCATATATTTATCAAGGTCTTTATATTCACAGGTTTGCCTTGCTAAACCCATTTGGCCAAACATTTGAATCGCACGCAACTGGTGTCGTGGCATGCAAAGTTTC
Source organism: Egretta garzetta (assembly GCF_000687185.1). Lineage (NCBI taxonomy): Eukaryota > Metazoa > Chordata > Aves > Pelecaniformes > Ardeidae > Egretta > Egretta garzetta. Next base: position 727,081 of record NW_009259792.1, on the reverse strand, counting down.
TGCATCGCCCTGGATGCCTCACATGAGCCGCGCAGGAGGACAAGGACAATCTCTCCCCACGCCATGGGGTTATGCCTCCAGGTCACCAACCCATCTGTGCCTGGTTTATTTTCTTAAGGTATAAGAGAGCTGGCTCGGAGGAAGGGTGGGAGCACTGGGCTTGCGGCTCCTCACACCTCCCACGCTGCCAGGAAATACCCTGCCTATATGCGTGGCTCAGCTGCTCTCAGACATTTGCCCTGCACACCCCCAGATACATCAAATATTTATATATATACTCTACATGCATATATAAATCCATAATAAAGAAATAACACAGAAATTACATAATATAGAAAACATTTATGTAGCAGATGTTAATATATAGCATTTGTATATATGAAAGATGTATAGTAAATATATTGCACACACATACAGCAAAGGGCTGCTTAGAGGGCACAGCTCGGAAATGGGAAATGATGGAGCCAGGGCCAAGACCAACATCCAGGTGCAAGCAAAGGAGGGAGTGATGCTGGAAGCGTGCACAGCACAGATGGAGCTAAGGATTGCCCACATCTTGGCCTGTCCCACCACCTAGCCACCAAGATGAGTTAAATTTATCCCAACATCCTGGGGACCCACCTGCACCCACTTCTACAGCTTCCTTGTGCCTCCTCAGTGCCTCCTGGCCAAGGCACCCCCATGACATGCCTGCTTCGTGGCATCTCTTCAGCTGGCTGCTAAATCCACTTTCCAGGACCCCTTTTTTTTGTTTTGCTTTACCTTCAAAGCCCATCAGAAAATATGGTGGCTGCCAGGATGGAAAGCAGAGCTGTGGGAGGGGGCTGGCGGTGCCCTGGGAGGGTGGCACGATGGCTCTGGTGCTTACAACCTATGGGGGTACCCGCGAGAACCTGGACCATCAAAAAAGGATAAACCCCCAGTACCCCCAATTTCCCAGCTGGACTCACTCGGAGAGCCTGCCAAGGATAAATTAAAGCCAGTGGTTTGTGCTTGGCTTAAGCTATTGATCAGGCCCACGATCGCACGCCTTCCCTCCCCTTGCCAATTCTTGCCCAGGCAGATCAACAGCAACCACCACCGCTCCCAACACAGAGATAAAAAAAAACCCCATTTGCCAACAGGGTGGTACTGGCCTCCACCCCAAAATACTGCTGTTAGCCACCTGGTCTATGCCAGGCACACACGCCACGCTCGCTATTTCTTCGTGATGCTTTGGAGACACGTTGCAGCCACCGAGAGCTCAATGCTTCATGGCCAGCGAGGGAAAACGCCACCCCAGCACTCCCAATAAAGGCTCTTGCTATTTCACACTGTATTTCATCTGTCCATGTGTTGAAAAGTTTTAATCTTGTACCTATGTATAGTCCTGTAACAGCAAATTTCAATGCCAGCCAGAAGGAAAACATAGCACCCTAGTTAGCAGAAAACACTCTGGAGGTAAGTATGCAAAATGACAGTACTGTAAACCAGAAGCATTTGTCCTATTAAGGTCTCAATTTGCAGACAGACTAACAAGGGATGAGTTATTTGGAAGCGGAGACTTGAAGAACATCAGTAACGTAATGGGGCAAGAGAAACGCCGCGACTGCAAGGGGCGACTTAGCACAGCAGCTGCACCCTGGAAAACTGATACTTCAGCCCCCCCAAAATACCTGCAAGGCCTTTGAGAACTTGCAAAACACAACCCTGGAAGCCCCATCAGCCATCTGACCTGCTCACCATTATGGGGATTAACACACCTCCCACCCCAGCTCGGTGCAGGGACCTGCCTTGCAGGGAAGCATCCACCCCCGGCTGCAGAGAGCTCCGGCAGCGACCACGGGGGCTCAGGGCAGCACTGTCAACAGAAAGCAATTGCATTTTGGCCTCGGAGCTAAAGGAGACAACCCCCTCACCACCCCCCCAAGCCCCCAAATCCCCCTCTTCATCCCCCAGCCAGCACCTGGGCAGCCCCTGCTCTAACCCAGGTGCCCCGGGAGCAGAGGCAGAGGTTAAGGAGGTTAACACAGAATCATGTCAAGTAACAAACACCTAGTATTTATTAATAAATTAGTACACTGGAAGGCAATTTTTCAATTCATTCCCCTCTTCCCCCACTCCCACCCCTTCCCACGGGGCAGCACACGCCACCCTCATATCATGATTTCTTCAAATTGAGCATAGTACAGACTGTTTGTTACGGGAGCATAATAGTTGCAAATATAATCAGACAGACTTATGATGCAGCCCCCCCCCCCCCCTTTTTTTTTTTTCTTTAAATAAAAAGTGAAGTGTGATTTGAAGAGACTATTAAGACCGGGTAAGGTCTTTGGAGAACCTATCGGCCACATCTGTATAAAAAACAAGAGACACGAGTGTAAAAGCGTAGCTTGGTTTAAGTCTTACACCACAAGGAGAGCAGGAGCCCCGGCGGCAGCCTTCGCCCCCCCACGTCCAGCACCGGCTCCCCTCGGGGCCCCGCCGTTCCCGCAAGCAGCAAGGCAAGGTAAAACTCCTTACATTCAACTGAAGGCAAAGGACCTTTTCATCGCCTCGAAGGTTGGTGGGACTGACCCTTTTCTTTGCGTTTAAAGCACTTCTGCTTTAGCTTATAGGAGCGCGATGCATTGTCCGGCTGAAAACCGTACAATAAATAACCGTGCTAGTAAAAGCTCAGCAATGGATATGAGCTATACAATAGTACATTAAAAAAAAAAGTCAGCTCAGGTGGGAAGCTTAGCTGCGTTAAGAGATGGTAACCAGCAACGATTAAGGGTTTTGGGTTTTTTTGTGTGGTTTTGCCATTTACCGCTCCGAGGCGAAGGGAGGTGGTGGGAGATGGTCACTCCGAGCGACAGCTTTGACAGAAGAAGTGGGTTACAGAGCAATCCCCAATTCGATGTGTTAAATTACACCAGATTCGTGGTCTTTTAGTTCTTTCACTGCTTTTTTTTTTTTTTTTTTTTTTTTTTTTTAAAGTGCATCAACTGATCTGATCGGAATGAGAACAAGGAGAAGAGATGCTCAGGAAGGGGGCAGAGGGTGCAAAGACTTGGACTGAGCAACAGAGTTAAGGTGGAGGGGTGCAACGCTGGCAAACTGCCCCCCCTCCAGAAACCAAAGACACCTCAACGAAAATACTGGCCATAAATTCTACAACAAAACCTGCCCGCATATTGTCAGTCATCTTAACAAGTGCCAAGCTAGCTCTAGCAGATATTCAGAGAGTGTGTGGTGACCCAGTGCCTACAGTAAGTCGGGAAGGTGGCTATAGACAGAGTCCAGGAGGGTCTGGCTGGCTTCCTGGCTCTTGACTCCGGCGATCTCAAATAGCCTGTCCAGCTTGTCTTCGGCCTGTGGGATCTCCTCTATCACGTGGAGCTCCTCAGGGTTGAGGATGTGCAGCATGTCGTCGAAGATGGGCTGCAGGTCGCAAGGGTCCAAGCGCACCTGGCGCAGGACGGTGTCTTTCTTTTCTGTAGGAGGAAAGGAGAAGTTGGTCAAGAAACCTCCACTAACCAGGGCGTGTTCTCCTTGGGAGACCTCGGTCCATCCCCTCGTGCCACCTCTGGGGTAGGACACATGGCAAGGAGAACCAAGGGAAAAGGTGGAAGGTGATGAGTGATGGGGAAGGGAGAAGATGGAGAAGCCAGCGCTGCTGAGGCACCCAATCCAGGATCCTGCTAGAGCAAACACAGCATTTATAAATGCTGAACAGCCAATATGGAAACATGAAGGCAGGAGGGGAGCCAAAAAAGCTGAATTCTGCTCTTTTGAGTTGTTTTTGTTGGGTCAGCTTCATTTCCACACCCCAGTATAAATTCTGTAGACTGACTGAGCTCAGTGTTTCATCTTCATCAAAAGTTAAAGAAGATTAAAAACAGCAAGTTAAATGCAGTAAATTAAACCCCCTCAAAAAAAGGGGGAGGCGACCAATGATGATTTACATCTCAAGTCACATGCTGCAGCAAGCAGGAACAAGGCCGGAGAAATCTCCCTCAAACATCCCAGGATGCTTTAACTCTCTGAATTCTGCCAGAGAAGTTATAAGCCTTTAAAGGTGTTTTCCCCTCTCCAATCTGTATCATGTTTTCTAACAGGATATTCTGGTCTGGAACGAGGATGCAATGAACATATGCTGGAGAGCGAGCTTTCCTAGTTATTTAGAATAGAATCATAGAATCACTTTGGTTGGAAAAGACCTTTGAGATCATCGAGTCCAACCTTTAACCTAACCGTGCCATCCCACCACTAAACCATGTCCCTAAGCACCTCATCTATCCTTCTTTTAAATACCTCCAGGGATGAGGATTCTACCACCTCCCTGGGCAGCCCGTTCCAGAGCCTGACAACCCTTTCAGTGAAGTTTTTCCGAATGTCTAGCCTAAACCTACTTTAGTGATACAACCTTGGGCAGCTCTGCCACATATGCTGACCACAGGGGGACACACCGTGGTATCCCTTCAGGCCTCCCCCCCCTCCCCCAGGCTGATTTTGGTACCTTTGGTAATAAAAGAGCCTGTCCGGCTGGGCGCGGAGGAGCCGCTGGAGGTCGAGTCGCACCGCAGGAGGGGCTCCGCTTCATCGACGAAGAAGCATTTCTTCTCCGAAGGAGAGGGCTCCACGGTGAGGACGGCCGCCTCGGGGGGCTTGGGGCTGGGGGTGGGCGCAGGGCTGAGCGGGCTGGGACTTACCGGCAGCGCCAGTCTGTCACCTTCCAGCTTTGGGGGGAAGAAAGAGAGGGCAAATTAACTTGGGGAGGATGCTATGCAATAGGCTCACACTCAAAACGGTCTGCATCCCGGCTTTCAACTCCCCCCAGCCCATACTCGGCAAGCGGTCCCTGCATTCAGGTGGCTGCCTCCTCCCAGTGGACCTGCTGACCCAGAACGGGCACTGGAGGTGACCTGGGATGGGCATCAGCACTGGCATTTGGCACGCCAGCGCTCAGCAGGGGCAATGCGACCCGCACGCCTGTAGGAACAACTGCAGCACCAGGATGGAGCATGCAACCAGAGCAGAGCATTTTAACTTCATTCTCCTTCTCACTCTGTATTGGGTTTGCATGGCAAGATTTTGGTAGCAGGGGGGCTACAGGGGTAGCTTCTGTGAGAAGCTCCCGGAAGCTCTTCTATGTCCAACAGAGCCAATGCCAGACAGCTCCAAGAGAGACCCACCACTGGCCAAGGATAAGCCCATCAGCAATGGTGGTAGCACCTCTGGGATAGCATAGTTAAGAAAGAGTAAAAAAGCTGTGCAACAGCAGCCAGAGAGAGGGGTGAGAACACGTGAGAGGAGCAGCCCTGCAGCCCCCAGGCCAGTGCAGCAGGGGGGCAGGAGGGGCTCCAGGCGCCGGAGCAGAGATTCCCCTCAGCCCCTGGTACAGCCCATGGTGGGGCAGGCTGTGCCCCTGCAGCCCAGGGACCCCATGGGGGAGCAGATCCCCACCTGCAGCCCGGGAAGGACCCCATGCCGGAGCAGTGCATGGGGGACTGTCTGCCGTGGGAGGGACCCCGAAATTGGGAGTGAAGTTGAGCCCAGGAAGAAGGGGGGTGGGAAGGGGGGGGGCAGGAAGGTGTTTCAAGATTTAGGTTTCATTTTCTCATTATCCTCTGATAAACTGATTTCCCCAAGTCAAGTCTGTTTTGCCCATGACAGTAATTGCTGAGTGATCTCCCAGTCCTTATCTCGACCCACAAGCCTTTCATTACATCTTCTCTCCCCTGCCCAGCTGAGGAGGGGAGTGATAGAGCAGCTTTGGTGGGCACCTGATGTCCAGCCAGAGCCAACCCATCACACGCTCTCAGGTTATCAAAGCCCAAAGCACCACTCTTGGGGGCTAAGGGTGATGATGCCCAAGCAGGTAAACTCCCCCAAAAGCCTGCTCTACAGCTGTTTGCTAAAAACAAGGCACAGCCCAGTTCCACACCTCCAACGGGTGCCGAGGCTTCAGGGTAAGAGATGCGAGACCCCTCGGGGACCTCCACTGCAGCAGCTCCTGTGACCAGCTACACCAGTAACATTCCAGCTTCATGATTCGTTTGCCCTGTCTCACCTTTGCTCCCACGGGCACCCCATTAAAGTGTGATGGAGCCTGGTGGGATAGATTTCTCCAAGTTCAGGGCCAAGCAGGGGCTGGTGTTGACCACAGCATGATCCCAGCACCTTCGCTCTTGTCCCCTTATCCTGACACCAGCCAAAGGCAAGCATTCAGCTCCACAGTCCTGAAGACACAGGGAGCAGCAAGCACTGCTGGGACAGTGCTGGCTGGGTGCCAGCATGAACCCGCTTCCTAATTTTACTGTGCTCTACCATCTTCCTTCTTGCATCTCCTTCCTACCTGCACGGCAGCAGCCAATGTTATCTACCCTCCTCTGTCTCTCAGCATCCCCTTGGGGTGCAAATCTCAAGCAGAGCAATTCTGGTTCCCGTTCCCTGCAGGGATGAGAGGCTTGGAGCAGCATCCCCACATCCTTGGCTGGCAGCTTGTGCACCTCTGCAGGTCACCAGGTCCCCCCTCCCCAAGCAGGTTGCTCAAAGGACCATCCGATACTCAACCTCTTCCCAAACCTCGCATCCCTCCTCGCCCTGCCAAAGCAGAGATTTGCAAGCCCTGTCCACATGCAACCACTCTCCCAACAGCATTTTGCAACCCTGCTTTCTCCTCCCGCAGAGGGAACACTGGGCTGTTCCTGCTCACACACAGTTGCCTGCTACCAAAGGATTAAAATGCAAAATTCGGATTAAAGGCTGTGGGACAGGGAGCTGCCAAGCCACCTCCATGCCAGCATGGATGTGACTGCGCATTCCTCATCCATCTCGAGGAATTCACCACCCACAAATCATGTGTCTGTTGAGACGCCCATTAGTTCACATTAAATTAACATTCAAGCCTGTTCCTGGTAGAATAAAAGGGTGGGGTTCCCCCCCCCCATTGAAAATAAACAGGGGAGCATTTGTTCTAACTCAGCATGTTACACAATAGGCATGTTAAAAATAAAAGTCAGCTTTAATTTTTAATTAGGAGAATCTGCCTTCTCCTCTGAAATTCCAGTACAGCTCATCAACGGCAATCAGCCTATCACCATTACCAGGGAAAAGCAAGGGAAGGACAAGAACAGGGGCTGGCTGCTTTCCAAATTGCAACATGCTCTGATTTCCTCTTAAAAAAAAAAAAAAATCAACCAAAAAACCAAAACCAGGCTTTAGGGCTTAGTGTTTTCCCTGTGCAACTCATCTATTTAATATCCAGCCACTAACCCAACTCCTGATTTCCAGAAAGAGACCTGTTGGCCAAGGAGCAATTACAGGGAGGGCAGGGAACAGCCGGCTGCCCCGGCTCTGCCTTCCCAGCAGAGGAGAAAAACCCTTCCCAGAAGCGTGCGAGTCATTTGGAGTTTAATTAAACAGCTGCTAAAGCACACTAGGAAAAAAATAATCACCTGAGGTTATTTGACTGTAGGCATCCCGGGAGCCCAAAGCTTTCCAAATAGCTGAACGGTTGCGAGCTTGAGGCAAAGCAAACAGGATGCTCGGCTGCGTGTTAATATTTAAACCACATGAAGAAAGTGAGTGGGAATGAGGGTTTTGAACGGCCAGGGAAAGCAAAAGGTTGCTGGGAGGTGAAGCCTGGGGAATAGGTGTAAAAATACACTATTCCTAGCCGCTGACTCATTTGCTTGAAACCACCTCGGCCATCCCTATTTTTAAGAACGGCGGTGCTCGAGCGAAACCAAGCTCTGGATGGAAAAAAAAAAAAAAAAAAACAAACACTGTCTGAAGCGATTTTGCCTTTCCAGAGCCACCACGTTTCTCACCTTTCCATCGTCGTTGCAGGGGTCCTGTGCTTGCCACTGAGGCTGCATTTGCACCTGCACAGACAGACACATGGGACACCGTTAGATGCCTGGTCCAGCACGGAAACCGAAGGCGCTGCGGCGACTTTGACGTATCGGCAGCCTCCCGCAACCGAGCACTCGGGTCAGTCATACCCAGGCACTGTGCCATTAAATTGGGTTTTTTTTTTTTTTTTTTTTTTTTTTGAGCACTGCAGCAAGAGGTTTGCAGTGCCAAAAAAAAACCCCAAAACCCTCCTAAAAGCTCCTGTGTACGCACAGCCCTTCAGGATACAGACATCCTCTAGGATCTGGGAGGATGCTCCAAGCAGCTCGGGGTGTCTGAAGGTCCTTCCTGCAAGGGAGAAAGGGGGACAGAAGGGGCTGGGTGCCGAAGACGACACAGGCTTGGCTTTGTTTCCTTTTCACAGCTGCTCTCAACAGCTCTTTTTGACCCACTTGGTTCCATTTTCTGCCTTTGTTTTACTGTACTGCAGTAAAAGTTCAGCTCAGACAAACAGAAACGGCAGCTGCTGTGCTAATGTTAGGAAGGAGCAGCCACCAGCATTAAAAAAAAAAAAAAACACAAAACACAACACCCCTCCCTTGGGCAATGCTTTCCTGTAATTCCTCCTGCAACAACTGGGCGGTAATAAAAGCCAGTGGCAGGTTTGCTGCTGCACCAGCCCGGCTTTGGGCAGCTGTGCTGGGGTTGGCTTTGCTGGCCCCAACACAAACACAACAAACTACTGCTTTTTTATTTAAAAAAAAAAAAAAAAAAAAAAAAAAGGGGAAAATTCAGCAGGGAGCTGGGGTGAGAGCAACCTCCGCAGCGGGTGGCTGCACACCCTCTCGGAATTGGGGATAAATTTAGCACCAAGGCAGCCGATTCCCGGATTCCTGCCGAAAGATGACACCGAGCTGACACCCGCCCTATTCCCGGGTCTGCTACACCTCCGTAGGGAATGCAGGAGGAGAAATCCCAGCACATGAGGTAGGGTGGGCTGGGCGGCAGCCCCGCAAGGGCGATGCTGCGGATGCAGGGTGGTATCATGGTGGGATGTTCTTGCTATGGTCCCTGCAAGCACAGGAAGGATCTGCCCAGATGAGCAGCTTCACGGTGCACATGGAGTTTGGAGATCCACCTTCAGGGCAGACCAGACCTTGGAAGGCAAAACACTGTTGGCCAGGCCACAAGGTCTTGCCAAGGTGGCAGAGAAACACAGTAATGGTGGGCAGGTGCTACAGAGCAGAAGGCAATGCCTTTGCCAGGATGGGAAGGCATGAGGGTGCTCAGCATCCTGGAGTGGGGTGGGAAGGGATAAACATCTTCTCCGTGTCCTTCACCTCACTGGCCAGGTTTCAGAAGAGCATTTGGCCACCACTGCTGTGGTGGAGCTGGTGTCCCTCATCACAAGGCTGGAGAAGAGCTACTCAAGTCAAACCTCACCATGACCCAGGATGGGCAATGCCAGATTTGGGGAGGGTTTAGATGCCAAGACCAACATGCAGCCTTCCATGGAGGAAGCAGCTCTTCCCCATCAGCCCTGGCCACTGATGGGCCAGGTGCTCCTCCAGCAGGAGATGGTGTCTCCATGAGAGCTCCTGGTGGCTTCTCCTTTCCATGGATTTGCCCAGCCACTTTTTCCAATTCAAACCATGATGAAGAGTTGATGAAGCCATGATGAAGAGTTTCCAAACTCAGTACCAAGTTTGGCTTGCTTTGCCTCCCTCA
>NW_009259792.1:703921-717395 GCF_000687185.1 Egretta garzetta | reverse complement strand
GGAAGAACTTCTTGACTTTGAGGGTGACAGAGCCCTGGAACAGGCTGCCCAGGGGGGCTGTGGAGTCTCCTTCTCTGGAGATATTCAAAGCCTGCCTGGACAATGTCCTGTGCAACCTGCTCTGGGTGAGCCTGCTTGAGCAGGGGGGTTGGACTGGATGATCTCTGGAGGTCCCTTCCAACCCTTGCCATTCTGTGATGCTGTGATAACTGCATCTACTATAAAGTTTATAATTTTGTGTTGGTAATATTGTATTTGTATTATTTTATAAATTATTAAATTTTTGTTTATTGCACATTCTCCAGTCTGGTTCAAACACAACCTCTGTTTGCCGAAAACCAACTCATGCTTTAGAGCAAACCTGCAGGAAAACAGTGATACCCCCCCCAGCAAAACCCAACCAGCCCTACACCTTCCCTGGGGCTCCAGACACTTCACCCTACAGCTTCATGCCTCAAATAAAGCCCGACGCAAGTCCAGAAGGAAAAATGACTTGCCATTTGGGTTTTTTTTCCTGGCTGCATGGGCATTTCCCAGCCCTCAGACCACAGTCCCCCAGCTGGGAAATCCATCCAACAGCTTCACCCTCGCTCCACGGCTAATGCATGAGGTTAACACAGCACAAAGCTAACTGCTAATTACTGGGTCCACCCCAGTTCTGCTGTGCCAAAAGAGGAAACGAAGGGGACGGGCAGGAGCTGTTGAGGGCTGGATTTAGGGAACCCTGCTCCAGGCTCTTGACCCCACCCCCAGGGTTTTGGCCTGCAAAAGAGGAAGAAAAGGAGCCAAAAGGCTCTGCCAGAGCTGCGTGCCTGGACACGGGGCTGCTTTCACATCCTTTTCTCCTCCAGTACCCCCCAAAAGCCCCACAGCTCAACCTCATGCCAGAGCTGGTCCTGACAAATCTGCTGATTCACGGGATTATCCTCAGCGTGCAATTAGCCACAGACCCAAATCTCCTTGGGCTCAGGGCTGCAGCTTCCCCCTCTCTGTTTTCTATATCTCCCTTATTAATTTATTTTTTTTTTTTAAGCTTTGCTGAGGCTGCACTGCTGAACACCCTGAGCAAGGCTGTTTGCTTCCCCTCCACTTATTCCCTGAAACATTTAGCCGGGGCCAGCGGAGCCATAAATAAAAAGATAAGAGCTTAAAGCAGCGCTCACAGTAGGACACTTACGGTGCTACAAAAAAAATGAAATCTTTAATTTCCAGAGAAAGGTCCAAATATAGCAAACATATCATGCTACTGTCTGCTGCATTACATACAGTCAGAAGATATCAAGTTGTCTTATTGTTACCGTTATTTCATTTGAATTACAATTGCACCCATAGTCCAGGGGGTAATTTCCAGAGATTCCACCAGTGCTTCAGAGGATTCAGAATCTAAACCAGCAAGCAGCATACACAGGAGGAATGGGAGAATATTAAAGCATACCCTTTTTCAAACAGCAAACGTCAGCTTCTTCCACCAGCAACCTACCTACCCCCCCCCCCAAAAAAAAAAAAAAAAAAACCATTACCCAGTGCCTGCATTGCACTGAACTTTTCTGCTTTTAACCCTAAAAATGGAGAATTGCAATTTGCTGGGAGACCAGTGAAAAACCTCTCCCTTTCCCCCCTCCACCCTCTATTTTTGTTGTTGTCAGCACCACTAATTCGGGGTGTGCCTGTGCTCGCTGAACAGCGCCCGGGCTGGCACGCTGCTGCCCTGCCAGCCTGTCTGCAAGGGGAGAGATTTTGCAAACCTCGAGCCCGAGAAGCATTCCTGGCTGGGGCCAGCCTTTATCAGTAGCCCTGCAAGTTAAACACACCCAAAAAAACCCCTTCCCACAGCTGCCGCGCTTGCCATATTTTCTGGATCAGCTGCAAAAAAAAAAACCAAACAAAAACAACCCTAGCAAAGCGATTCAGAGGGCTAATCTCGTTTTAACCTAAATTCATTCAGCACGATGCAAAAGCAGCATAATCTCCTGCAGCTAAAAAAGCCGGTGAGCCTCCAGCAGAGCTGTCCCCTACCCAAAGGAAAGCGTTCCTGCCATGTACCGTAATGCTCCAGAGACTCCCATTAATTCCCCTATTCCTACTGGGGGTTGTAAATATTTGTATTTCAGAGCCCAAAAGGCTGATGAGGGAATGGGCAGTAGGAGAGAGAGGAGCTTTGCCTCCGCAGGTTTCACAGGCTGAAGCCCAACACCAGATAAAGGATTTGGGACAAGGATGCGGTAGCGGGTGGGATGGGAAGGCGCAGGGAGGCTGGCTGGGGTTTGGGTACCAAGTTGCTGTCTGAGATCTATGCCACCCAATAACACAATTTCTACCTAGGAGCTGGGGGTGTTGGTGCTTTCTTACGACACAGGACCGCGGGAAAAGATTAGGAAACCCCCTTTTGCACTCAGGGATGCCAGGCAGGGCCAAAGGGATCGTGGACAGCACAGCCACTCGCGCTTCCCTCCCGGGCCCGTCTAGGACACACTGGCACACCTTGGATGCTCACTGCTCGCCCCAAGGGCATCATGCCATTAGCTAAAGGGAGGATGCATGCATTTGCATTGCTTATGAGAGTCCTCACTCCCTCCAAAGCATGAAAAAGCTCTTTTTATTACTTTTTTTTTGGTTGTAGTGGTTTTTATTTATTTATTTATTTATTTTGCAAGACTGCTTTTGCAGGCCTGGTTGCTGGAAACACGCAGTGCAGCACCCACACAAGCCACCAACGGGGCAACCCACTCCTTCGGCTCAAACCAGTTGAGGATGGAGAGAAACCGTCTTGATTTGTCTGCATTTGGGTGGACCAACCATCAACAGCCAAACTTGGCTTAGCTCTAATTAAAGGCTTTCCAACTAGCAGATTAAAAAAAAAAAAACAAAACACCCAAATGAAGTTACCTCAATGCCTGCTCCCATCATTAAGCAACCGGCTCCCATGGCCGCTCGTGGTCTGGACCACTGCAATGCAGCTCAGCTGCTGGCACGAGGCTCCAGGGCTTTGGTCTCCCTTGCACAACCTGCTTCCCACAGCCTTCTGCATCCCTGCCAGAGCCACTCCATCCCGCCCCCACCCACAGTGCGGGAGCCAATTCAGGGAGAAGAGGTAGACAGGTTACAGCAGGTAATACCTTGCAGAAACACCATGCTGAATCTGCACCCCAGGGTGCTTTCAAGCTTTGACATCCCACGTGCCGCTTCAAAGCGGCAACCGGACCAGGACCTTCAGGGCAGGGGGATGGCCAACACCTAAGGCTGATCATGAGGGATGCTAATCCTTTTTCGGATGCATGGGGAAGGAGAACGTGCCAGCTCAGGTGAGTTTGTTTAAAAAGACACCTCCTTTGCTGAAACGAGCCCCATTTCCCATGTGGACCCACCCGAGCCCCTGCTCAGAAGATCAGCAACCCAATTTTACCAATTTCTAGGAAAACAAGTGAAAGTTGCAGGGGACCACCAGGCTCCAGGTGCTGCTGGACACTGGGGAACACAACACACTGTTTTAAAAAACAAAGAGGTATGTCGTCCAGGACAGCTGGTTGGAAGTCCAGAAGACTTGCATAAAAGTATCTGAGATTTGGGTTTGCTCATTCTCGAGACCATCCACTCGCTGCTTTTTCAGTTACGGGCACACATCTAAGGTGAGCAAACGGCTCATGGTTACTCCATCATTAGGAGTACACCATCCAAACAGGTCACCTGATAAACCCTGTTTCTGGAGCTACCACCCACATTTTTTGTGCTGTTTGAGAAGCACCACCTGATAGTCTTGGCCAAAACAGCACAACGCTCAGGAGCACTGAGCACCGCACTACCCAAGTCTGTTAATCAGGCACGGCGCTGATGAACAAGCCCCATCTTTTATCTCATGTCCTAGCCCAGCACTTTGCTGTAGTAGTCAAAGTCGAAGCAGTAACTAGGAGGACAGAGGTTACTACCTGCTCCAGGAGAGCAAGAGGACAACGTGTCCTTCTGGGACATTGCACATACTGGAAACTAATTCACATGTGCAAAATTACAAGTTTCTCCGCCTCTCTCCTTTTCCTAACCATATCTTTGTCTTGGGCTTTTAATTTCATTTTTTCCATCTTTCTTATAAAAAAAAAATTATCTTGGACTATAGTAGGAAATGAAAAAGCTACGTGCTGCTTAATTACCAGGAACTAGAAAGGAAGAAAACATCAACTGAGCAGGAGTGATTTGGCAGCTGGCAAAGAGAACCTATCCAAAATTTGGGCAGGACACACGGGGCAATGCTTGGCACGCACCTGACCCGGCGTCTCTCAAAATCACAGGCCCAGGACCCCTGCTAATGTATCGAAACTGGTGATTCCACACTACAGTTAGGAGGGACCAAGATGTTCCATGCACTAAACGAAGTCACGCAGGATACGCGATATGGTGAAGGGCCCTCTTATAGGGGAAAGTTTGGGATGGTTGAAAAGGGATTTGGGAATCCCTGCCGTGACAAACGCTCTGCCCCACAGTCTTTGCTATACACAAAGGTCCACCAAGTGCCCCCTGAGGTTTGCAGGCACCTACACATTCTCCTTTGGGTCTGGGTCACTGCTAAGGCCAGCAGGAAATGTTTCACCAACTGGTTTAGGGGGAAGAGCCCTTCCTCGACTGTCCCACCTCTATCCATGTGTCATTCCATTGGCTTCCACATTCAGAAGCAGCCCCATCCATCACCTTTACAGACACTTCCAGAAGACTGCCGAATTATCACAGCCAAAACCACAAAAGCATGCTGACACCTAAGAGCTGCTGAAGAAGGGCAACATCTCTGGAGGACAACATGCATGGACTTCCCCATGCCACCAGTCACCACCTTGGAAGAAGCAACTCACTGCTTCACAACAGCAACACTTATTGCTCAAGGATGCTTGGACCTTCTCACAAAATCCTGGGCATTCAGTTATAGCCTTTAAGAGCAAGTTTAAAGGGGGATGCTCTTTTCCTCCACGTCCCCAAGACGGGGGCTCAAGTATGAGGTCCTCCTGGTGACCTTCAAAGATACACACACAAACCACAACACGTGGGACTCAAGAGCTTGCCAAAACTTTGACAAGGTTTTGAGTGAACTTTGGCAAAGCTTTGCTCAAAAGCAACGTAAAGCTTAAATATAAGCCCCTGAGGAGCTCAAGGGGGGAAAATGAAGTCCAGCTACTTGGCTATCAGCTAAGCTCGAGGCCGCAGCTGGGTCCCACGCACCCAACATGCTTGCCAGGGCCAGACGAGACGTGCACCGCATCAGACAAGAGCGCGCAAAGCCCAGCCCGTCATTACCGGCGTGGTGTCCTCCATCAGGCCTCGTATCTTCTCCACCACGTCGTTGCGGCGGTGCTGGCGGAGGGCGCTGATAACTGGTAGATGTCTTTCCACTGGCTCCCCCCCTGGGCTGCCACCAGCTTCAGGATGTCGATGCCTGCAGGGCAGAAGAGCTACAGGTAAGCATGGGGCTTTGCAGCCCCTTGGTGCTGCAGATCTAAGCTTTAACAAAGCTTCTCCCACCCCCAAATAGCCATGCTTTGCTTTTCTTTGGTTGTTTCTTGTTTGGAGATTTTTATTGTTATTGTTATTTTTAAGACCTTTCATGACTCCAGGCTGCAAAGAGCTCTGCAGACACGCAGCACCCATTAAAGTGCTCAACACCTGCTATGCAAGTAAAGGGTGACAGACCCACAGATTGCTCCAGCTGAGGCACACACACTCTAAAATGAACCACATTAATTTAACCGTAAAATTTCCTGCGCTCTTCAGCACAGGAAGAAACTTGGCACTCAGCCACCGCACGGCTGCCAGGGCAGGGGAGATGGCAACACCATCGCCCATACGCCTGCTACTGCTTTGAACAGGAGCTAGATTAAGAGGAGTCATCAAAGCATCTCTATAAAGACAAGTATTTCCATAACAGAGCACCTATAGCAGCTACCGTCTCATTCAGAGCCGTTTCCAGTGCAGACTGGTGGGGCAACTCAGTTACGGGATGGGAGAAGCTGCACAAGGTGAACGCTGGGTGAGTGGAAGATCTAGAGTGGGATCAGAAGAGCAAAAAAGGCAGAACTTCCCCAAGAAAAGCCCTTGAGATGCGCTGGTTCAAGAGGGTGAGGGTTTCCCCCCTTTAGCTTTGGGCGCAATGCAAAAAGCACGCTCATCCTTGCGTCTACTAAGAGACCAGGAGTTGGACCTTCAAATAAAGCCATACCTCTTCCATCATAGCTAGTTAACCTTGTTTTATCAGGCCAAACACCACCTTGTTTTAAACCACCACATGAAGGGTCAGCATAAGGGGAGCTGCAGAGATAAACTTGCTTTTTCCGGAGAGGTACCCACACCTCGGGTTCCTGGTAAGCCTTCATCGCTGCAGGAATTATTTCTCCTTCCCTCTGCAGGCCTAAAATTTAATTTCTAATGCAGTTTAGACCAGACATCCCAACTTGCACCTTCAGATTGCAGCTCTGATATAGCCAAGTAGATATATATATTTTTTTAATACATAAAAACTATACAGTCCGATATAGACATATTGACATCTCTTTTTATATATAAACCCTATACAGCCTGATATATTTATATCTTTTTGTGTGTATGTGTATATATCTCCATATGATATATTTTCATATATCTCCATATATATTTTTATACATCTCCATATACAATATATTTTATGTATGATATATAGATGTAAAAAATGTATTTTTATATATGTCCATGATATATTTTTATGTGTGTACAAATATACACACATAAAATACCTATACAGCCTGATATATTTTTATATATGTGTGTATATATAATAGAGAGATACATAAAATATGTATATATGCTATATGTCTGTATATACACACTTATATACACATATAGAGAAAACTATACAGCCTCCTATCGATATTTTTGACCCAAACCCTTCCCACTATTAAAGCAAGCTTATCCAGACCTGCTATGTATAGACTTCAGTTTTCAGTTCTGAGCTAATGCAACGTAGCCTTGACCCCACGGGGCTCAGAGCACCCGCAGCCGGCGTTCGACCTGCTCGACAGCAGGAACACCAAATTGCAAACCGCATTTTGCACATCCCTGTCCCCCTCCCACCCTGATCTCCAAACACCCTCCCCAGCTCATTTATGGCCACATCCATGTGCCAGGGTCAGGGTGTCTCCTACCAAAAAAAGGTCAGCCCAGCGTGGGGGATGCAGCCTCCCAAAAACCAAACCAACCACAGGGCTTGGTTTTAACTATGGAGAGGTTTTTGGGGTGAGGGAGCCGCCTTCATTATTCAAAATAAGCCCAAGACAAGGTAGCAGGAATTAAGCCTGGTCTTGTTCACTCCTCCCATTACTCTGATGAAGATAAATTCCTCTCCCTCGGCCGTTGGTCCCGCGCAGGAAGGACACACGGCCCAGATCACGCCGGCAACCAAGCCCCGTGCCTTTGGGCATCACACACCTGCATTGGTAAGAAGCCCAAAAGCCAACTCAGGTTTGGGGTCAGATCCTTTAAACCAGCAAATTCAACTAGTTTTGGCACAAAACTAGCAAAACACTAGGTTTATGCAGCCAAGGCTTAATTTTATCACTCAATCCAGGGAAAAAAGTAATCATCCCCGACTTTGAGGGTAGAAAAAGCTCCGCGAGGCTTGTGCACCAAGGTAGCAAGAGCAATGGAAAGAGGGACGAGCAGGTCTGGTGCTGCCCATTATACATCTGTATTGATATATGGATATATCTCAGTGCATAAGTTATCTCGGAGCTTTTCTACCCTCATACTCAGGGATTTTTTTTTTTTCCTGGGTTGAGCAATATCTAGCTACATATAGATAATGCTTCCCATTTTTATTTGTATATAAAAATTAAATGGTGCCCATTAGGAGAAATGTCTTCACAGAAAGGGCTGTCAGGCTCTGGAATGGGCTGCCCAGGGAGGTGGTCAAGTCCCCATCCCTGGAGGTATTTAAAAGAAGGGCAGACGAGGTGCTTAAGGACAGGCGTTAGTGGTGGGATGGCAGGGTTAGGTTAAAGGTTGGACGCGATGATCTTAAAGGTCTTTTCCAACCTAAACGATTCTATGATTTTATATACAAAATGAGCAGAGCCGGGTCGCCCCCAACAGTGCTGCCCTGTGTCGAGACAAAGCGTTACAGCTAGGTGGGAGCCTTGCCCGCACCCTCTCCCACACACGGCAGCCGTACAGAAGCATTAAAACAGAATTTGCTGTTTTATGACCCCTGTGTGGCACACCTAGTCCTCCTGGGAAAGGAAGAGCCCATATACTACCTGCTCCCATCTACATATTTAATGCTGATAAATCCCAGCATTTACAGCTGCTGTACTGGTGAAGAAAGTTTCCAGCTGGTTGCAACTTGATTTGCACCAGTTTTAGGCGGTGGCACGACCTTTACGTCCTAATGTTCTCTCACAAGATTTATGACAAGGCGCTTATACTCCTACTGACATTTTCAAGTTTAGTGTATTTAATCTCATCGTTCAATAAAGTGGCCCCATAAACATGTTTATATCCCTTGGCAATAATATCCCAGGGCACGAGAACGCACCAGGCAGCAGAGGACTTAATGGTGCGTAATAATCTTTGGAGAACAAATGTTCCATTAAAAACGAATTTGGAAATGTCTACCTTAATACTATAAGAACCTTAAACTCATTTTCTTGCAAGTATTAAATGAATTTAAGCCCCATATGTTCGCTACATCCACTACAATATTGTGCAAACAAAACCCCAGAGAGATATGGAAGAGACACAGACGTGAGCGCAGATTTGGCTCCAGTCAGTTAGAAAACCATTGCTCCCCTCTGTTCTTGAAAAATAAGATTAAAACCATTACATGACAAGTTGCGGCTGCACGCTGCCAAGTATTACTGCTCAAGCCATTTACAGTAACTTAATTCACTTGTTCAAAACTAAACTAAATGTTAATGCTTATAATAAGCTTACAGTCCTACTATTTCCATATTTCCAGAAGCCCTACAACTTACTCTGCGGAGCACTAATAGTGCCGGAGTGTCCCGTTGGGATGGGAAGGTGCCCACCAGGGTGCATGGAGCAAAAAACCCCAGCTCCACCTTAGGTCCTGGGTCCTTCCCGCCCACCAAACCACATGGACAATCTCCCACCATGCTCATCTGCACGCCGAGGCTGGAGATGATGCTCAAAGCCCTCCAGACCCCACCATTCCCAAGGAAAGCGGCCAAGCTCAGCGGGCATGGTATTTTAACCCACCCGTTTCACACCTCCCACGTGAGGCCAGTCACACCCACGTCAGTGCAATGTAAAAGCTGCTCTGGGCTTGCAAATACCGAAGAACAGCCTGAGCCGTCCTCCTTTTTTAACACGGGTCACGGGAACAGCCTGGGAGAGCTGCCACCACCCTGCTGCTAATGCAGAAGGCACCACCACCACCCTCTCCCTCATCACCATCAGGGACCATCATCATTTATCACCCAGCTTTGTTTGCCTCAGACACTGGAATTAAAGAGGAGCCCTTGTGGTGAAACCCCCACGACCACATCCAGCAGAGCTGCGCGTGCCTCGGCCATCCCAGAGCAGACGAGCGTCTGAAGGATCCAGGACACCCACACATGTCTTGGGCACCTGGGCATTTCAGTTACCACCATCTATCTAAACACTGCAATTCTCTGAATGTTGTGATGGGCTACTCCGGGTAACCACCTAGTATTTTAAGGAGGTGATAACCCCAGAGCAATGAAGAGCTCCCCTTCAAGCCAGGACAAGGCCAACTGGTTGCACACAGGCACACGTGAAGCCCACGGGTGGAGGTACACACACGGGAACATGGGTGCAACCAGGCTTGTCTACAGCCAGAGCAAGCTGAGTCAAGTCCAGAGATGGACAGATGCCTGCAGAGCGGCACAAGCAAACAGCCCTGCTAAATACATGTCCAGCTCATCTACAAAGCTGCTGAGCTGAAGGGAGGACCTTCCTGGAGAGGCAGGGTGGGTCTACAGCCAGGCCTCTCGCCTTCGAGCACACTGCCCACCTCCGCCCCAATCTTCCCCATAAACACCATTTCAGTTTATTTCAGTGACTTCCATTTGCTTATTTTGAATCTGGTTCAAGATTTTTTCCCACTCATTTCCAGCTCCTTCGGACGTCTCCCACCTCATTGCAGGACACAGTTTGGCGTAGACAGAGCAGTCACTCCTTCCACTCATGACCATTGCCACAGTGGTCATCACACAAGTGCATGGGACTTGGCTGAGCTTTGATGACTCTCTTGAGCTTGTTCTGGAGAAGCCTCACTCGTCTCCCATAGCCCTGCTATTTACAGGTTGGACATGAAGCCAGTTCTTCAGCAATTGTGCTGGCGTGCTTACGTACAATACCTGCAAGAGGCCATTTCTCTTCTCTGCCATTGCTTTTTCACATCTTCAAGCAAACTCAAGAGGAGCGAAAGAGCTACTGCGCCAGAAGGCTACACCCAAGCACCTGGCAGCAGATAGGCTAAAGTCTAACCACAGCCTAGCCACAGAGGAGCTTCGGTTCCTTCCTCTCTCCACCCTCTCACAAACAAAGAGACATCATTATTTTCATTTTCGGAGCTCAAGCCAAACGTAATTTGGTATTTTTCAGAAGAGTACTCATTGAGAAGCAGCTGGCTTTAAGGGGAAATCTCATGCTCAAGTCTACAGAGCCCTCCCAGGCCACGTGTCCTCCCATCCCACTAATAATGAAGAGTCATAGCACAGAGTAAAGGATTAACACAGCATCAGTTCAAGTCTTACAGGTTGCCTTATCCAGAAGCAAAGCTCAGAAGATCATCCAGGCCCTGTGGCACACACGGTCTCATCTAGTGAGCAGCTCATCTGCCCAGGGTTCCAAAGCCAGCTCCATGCATTTTCAGAAAGGCTGGATTTCAGGAAACTCCATGCTCCAGCCCTTGATCAGCAGGGACGGGTCCCACCAGTCCACCCATGATGCCTGCAGGAAATCTCCTCCACCATCCCAGTACCTATCTGAGCTGAAGCACCTGGAGCTTCCACCACCTACCTACTGACACAGGCATCCCAAAGATAGGCAGTACTAACGCACACCACATGCAGTGACAAATCCTGACCATGACAGGGTGGCTGGATTTTAACACTTGCCCAGACCCTTGAGGATGAAGCATGACTGGTGGAGAGCACAGCCCAAGGACACGCACAAGGCAGACAGGAGAACCGCCATGATGCAGCCCAACCCTCCCCTTCGCTCAGATAAAAGCTCCAAATCACTGCAAACCCAGCTCTGTTCCCGAGCTCAGCCCACCTACCTCCTCCAAATATCCTCCTGACTCACGCGAAGCACAGCCACAGCCTATTTTTACCTCTGAGCACACACCGAGAGCCTGCACGTACAAGCGAGCCAGGATGCGGCACATCCAAACTCCAGTTGACAAGACACCAGGGCTCAAGCAAACCAGGACTTAGAAATCCCAAATCTCTGACACAAATACCTTTCCAAAAATGTGAAAATTTCACCAACTCCACGAAAAAGGGGAAATTATTGGAAACTCAATTTCTCCCCCTCCGCCCCCCAACAGATTCAGGTCTCCCAGCACAGGCTGGGGGATGAAGAGATTGAGAGCATCTCTGTGGAGAAGGACTCGGAGATCCTGGTGGATGAAAAATTGGATAAGAGTCTGCAGTGTACACTCACAGCTCCGAAATCCAACCATATCCCAGGCTGCATCCAAAGCAGCGTGGCCAGCAGGTTGAGGGAGGGGATTCTGCCCCTCTGCTCCGCTCTGGTGAGACCCCACCTGGGGTACTGTGTCCAGCTTGGGGGTCCTCAGCACGGGAAAGACATGGACCTGTTGGAGCAGGTCCAGAGGAGGGCCATGAACATGGTCAGAGGGCTGGAGCACCTCTCCTAGTAAGAAAGCCTGAGGTGGGGTTATTGAGCCTGGAGAAGAGAAGGCTCAGGGGAGACCCAAGTGCAGCCTTTCTGTACTTAAAGGGGACTTATAAGAAAGATGGAGAGATTATTTTTTAGCAGGCCCTGTAGTGACAGGCAAGGGGCAACAGTTTTAAACTGAAAGAGGTAGATCTAGATTGGACATAAGGATGAAATTCTTTATGATGAGGCTGGTGAGGCACTGGAACAGGTTGCCCAGAGAAGCTGTGGATGCCCCATCATTGGAAGTGTTCAAGGTCAGGTTGGACAGGGCTCTGAGCAACCTGATCTAATGAAAGCTGTCCCTGCCCATGGCAGGGGGGCTGGACTAGATGATCTTTGAAGGTCCCTTCCAATCCAAACCTTTCCATGATTCTAACAAGAGCCTTTGTCTAGACAGGAGGAAAGGACGCACTGATGAAGACCTGTTAGTGACCTGCTAGTTCTCCCATGGAGGACAGTGCTGGTATCAGACCCTCCCAGGAGCCAGCGATTCACACCCTCAGCAAGCACAGTTTGGGCAACAAAGCACTAAATGGTGATGTTTGTGGGTTTAAAAAAAAACAAACAAACAAACAACCACCAAATCAAAAATCTTGCAGGGCAGGAAAGGGACTCCTGACAAACAGTTCCCACATGCTCTCTGAAAAACAACTCAACCAAACCAGGCAGCTGAGGAAGGTCTGATCAGCCACATGCTTCTGCAAACACGTTTGAGACTCCTGAGGGTCAGCACAAGACCAGACCCCCCCCTTCCCACCACATGCTATGTGGAAGTCCCCTCTATAACAGCACCTTTGGTCCAACCCCCCTGGGACCTAGGCGAGCTCCTGCCCACCACCATGGGATGTTCTCCCTGCACAACTCCCTACCTTGGCATGGGGACCTGTAGAGTGGACTTGCTTTTCCTTTGGTTTAAAAGGGAACGGCCAGCATAAGTATTTTATGTAATTATTAAATTTTAAATGGCTTTCACAGAGTTAATCTTTATTACAACCCTCTCGGACAGCTGGTAACCCTGAACAAGCACGCTGCCACAGCCGGAGCCATATAAATATCCAGACACCCGCAGATGCCAACCCGAGGATTAAATTCACTTCCTAAATTTCCCCCCCCCTCCCCCCTGACAAAGCCTTGGCAGGAGAGGAAAAATATCTGCCTTGTCATTCGAGGAGTTATGTGCAAGAGCCTTACCAATGTGAGAAATCACAGCCCTCCTGGCGCAGAAACTGGTGCTGGGCTTTGAAAAAAAACAAAACACAAAAACCCCACACACCACAAAACCCAAAAAATCAAAAAAAAAAAACCCTAAGCCAAAACCCCAGGCTTGGTGTGTTTTTCTACAAGGATGACCCTACCCTGGCCCGCAGAGTTGCCCTGCCTCTGACGCTTGGCCATACACCCTAACAGGCAGGCACAAATCCTGATCCCTTATTAAATTAATCCAGGGGCCATCCAGGAACTTTGACTATTGGATAGTTTGGTGGTTTGGGTTTGTTTTTTTTTTTTGGGGGGGAATGACCCTTGTGCATTTCTAGGGGGATGGTTTAAGCTAAACTGGAAAAGACATGGTATTATG
>NW_009259792.1:689905-703897 GCF_000687185.1 Egretta garzetta | reverse complement strand
TTTGAAGATTTGGGAGCAAGCATACCAGCTTCCCAGGGCAGCTCCGCGCAGCCCTGTGCATGCTGCGGACAGATGGCTCACGTAGCAACACACATAAAAAGTGATCAAGCACCAACCTTCAGGCCTGCTAATGCAATAAGGCTGAGGAGCAAGATATGATAAACCTGCACATGATTAGGTTTCCTCCTCTCCAAGCAGAACAGCAGCCTCCCTCGTCTGCATTTTCCAAGGCTCCCTTTCACCACGAAGCCTTGGTCAGCTCCTGCACACGCCCTTTGGAAACCACACAGTTTCCCAAAAGGTCAAGGATGAGTTTGGGGCAAACCTGAGCAAAGCTTTATAAGTCGAGTAGTTTGAGGAGGATGGTGTTTGGGACTCATCGGATGTCACCCCAAAGCTCCCATGGCAGAGGTTCACGCTGCAGATGAGGAGCTGCTGCATCCCACCCCAAAGCGGAGCATCGTGCCCGTGTTGGAGCAACCACGGCATGGAACGCAGAGCTCCCGCACAGCTGAGCAAGCTCCAGCGAGGGAACGTTCCTGTTTTAAGGCTCAGCAGTACCAGCATCCATATTCCTCGTGCTGCCTGGCACATACCTGCCCCTTCCAATTTAACAAGGTCCCTTTCTGCCTGGGTATCACTTTGTGGAGGTGGACAGGCTGACACTAAAGGACCAGCAGTCACCTGCAGATGCCAGAAGAGAGACCGCTTTGGAAAAAAAAACAACCAACCAAGCCACACCACCTTCTGCCTCTCCCTTTTGGCAGGTAGACAGGCATTAATCCCTCATCTCATGCTCCGCCTGCCAGAGTCATATTAGGGTTTGCCCGCAAGCCCAGGGCTGCTCCTCTCTGGGTGTAACCGCAATTACCAAATTATGTTAGCAGCAACGGGCACACCTGCCCTCGGGAGGTGCTGCTGCCCATCTCTGCCCTACCTGTGGTCTGGGCACAAAAACTAGAGGCCACCACAGTTTGAGGCTGACAAAGATTTTAACCCCATGGCTCCTGCCCATGCTTTGCAGATGTGCAGCAGAGACGGAGTCCCCGGGGGTGCGTTTGCACAGCAGCTCCTCTATCCTCACCCTGCCTCCCTGCATGATGCTCCTGCCACCACACTGTGACCAGTTCTGGAGCTGATCAAAGGGAAAACTAACCCTACAAAATGAAAAAACCCAACCCACTACATGGCTTTTATCTCATTTACTCATACAAACACTAAGGAGGGGTCCTAATGTAGCATCCAGTGCCAGGCAGTCACCCTGTAGACCCATGAACGCCATCCCTGCAGCTGGGTTTCCTTATTTAGGAAGTAAGTCGAGTAGGGAGTGACACCAGGCTTGAGGAAGAACATCTACTGCTGGGTTGTTTCCATGCACTTGCTTCCCTTCATTAGGTGATGTAGCTTTAGAAAAGATTACGGTTACATGTGGGCTTTTTTAGTCAATGTGCTGTCTCTTTAAAAGAAAAAGAATCAAGTAATTTTACTCTGATAAGCATCTTCCAACATCAGCCATAAATGAGTATCTGATTCCACGTGAGGGCACGCCTGCAATGACCCGAGATGTCCCCATGCATGCTGCCAACACATCGGTTGGTTATATTCACGTGGGGATGCTTTGGAGCTGCGGCGCAGGGTCAGGTTCTCCATGGCACAGGGCTTTCCAGCGAGGCTCTGGTCTCTCTTCAACACCCTCACCACTTCCTTTGGAGCAGACCAAGCTTAAGCCTAGCCCTGGTACTACAGCAACCAAGCTGAAAGCCAAGGACTATCCCTTATGAATCGCCAGCCAAGATGATCCTGGCTCCCAACGTGATGACAACTGGGCATCCTAGCAGCTGAGCAACCAAGACCCCCAAATCCTGATGCTCCCCGTCTTCCCAGCATCATCCCTCAACTCCCCACTCTGGTTTCAATCCCAAGCCTTTTTCAGTACATGCTCCTCTACCTGCAGTCAAGCCTCAGCTCCATCTCAGCTGCAAACAGCTTTTGCAGAACAGTTTATCTCTCCAATTATTTAACCAGAGGCCTCCTGGCTTCACTCTCACCACCCACGGCAATAACATGTAATTACCAGACTTGAAGAAAAATAAAGGGGAAGTGGCATCTCATGCCAGGCCAGTGCTGCCAAGATCTGTTCTTCCATCTTTCAACTCAAGGAAAAAAAAAAAAAAAAAGAAAAAAAAAAAAAATCACCAAATTCTCTTCCTGCCTCTTGGCACACCATGTCAGGCTACGACTTCTACACACAAGAGGTTTTACCCCAAAATTACCCAAAAAAAAAGACTAACATTTTAGAGTCTCTTGCCTTTCATCTTCTACTACTCAATGGGTGAAAGTCAAAGACAACACTATCAGCAATTTCTGCGAGATGATTTCAGGCCCATCTTCATGTTTGGCATAGACCGATGCCAAATTTGGCATTTCCAAGACATTCAAGAGACAGCTTCTATTCTCCATTTTTATTACAAGCTCAATTCCTTGCCTTTGGAAACAGCTGAAGAAATGAAATGGGGATTTCCTAAAATAAAGAGGTTGTTTAGAAGAAAGTGTTTCCAGCGTGTAGGCTGTTCTTCATCTTCTAAAAGAAAGAAGTTGTACAAGGTTAAAACCCCAGAGTGCTATCAGCCCCGTACCCACATTGTTCAGGCACCACACTGATAATTTCTCTGGAAGTCTTTGGCAAACCACTTTTCCTCTTTGGATTCCCATCTGTGGGGCTAGAAAGTAAGAGCCAGCTGAAGCAGCAAGATGTCCAGCTTCTCCAACCGCAGCTGCACCGTTGATGCTGCTCCACCTTCAAGATGCTGCACAGATGAGACCCGGGGGCTTTGGGGAGAGCCCCCACCATGGGGACAGACATGGAGGTAGGCTGGCTGCTAACTTGGTCATCACAAGCTCTTCCCAGACCTCCAAACTACTTAATCCAGTGAGAATCATCGGCATTTGCTGTCTTGGCTGGAACATGTCCATGTTAAGGACACAGGCCTTGTTTTAACGCCAGCCTCCCAAGCTACTGCTATTTTTAGGTTTGGGCTGTTATTTAAGGTAGGTATTTTGACCAGAGAGAGCACGGGGCAGAGACACAAGCTCACGGGAAGATGAAGACAAGCAAAACACCCCATGACAACAACTGCTGCTCAGGATCGCACATGTATCTCGATGACCTAAGCAATTCAGTTTATCAAGCACCACCAGGAACCAGGCAAGAGTTTGAGCCATTGCTTCCCCCCTAAAATCCTCCTCTTTTGGGAAGAAGCCCAATCACAGCAAGATGTCTTTGCTCCAGCACCGAGCAGGGCCACCCTGACCATGCGTCACCCAGAACTGATGGGCTTAAAGAAATTGGTAGTAAAAAAAAAAAAATTAAAAAAAAATCAATAATAAAATCTTCTAAATGGGCAAAGCCTTGGATGCCAGCTGTGCTCCTGTCCAGCATCACGGGAGGTGCACGGGGTGCCGGTGCAAGGGCAGCCACCCAAGCACAGCTCCTCCGAGCAGAGGCCGCAGCGCCTACGTCAGACCCGGTCTTACCTTCCAAAGGTTAAAGCTGTTTACTGAAAGGATTAGGAGGGAGGAGATGGTAAACTAGGAGGAAGCGGGGGGGGGGACTGTGCGCAACAGCTACGCACACAGGCTTCGCCCTGGCAATAAACACACCCCAACTCCTCGTTGGCATGGCCAGCCAACATATGGGTGGGGACATCCTATGGATGTCAGCACATTGCCAGCACCAGACCCCAGGGCTTTGCCCCCAGCCCCAGAAGACGATTTAAACCTAGTTGCTTGCCCTCCACACCCCTAGTGCAACCACAAGCCAGGCTGGCACCTGAAGACCTGGTGAGCAGCTGTGGTCCTCACATCTGTGGAGGCTTTGCTCTGGCTGCCTACTATGGAGGGATCTGCACGAGCAGCATGGGAGGGGAAAGATTCCCTCTCTGCAACAGCCTGAAGTTTGTTCCTGGCTATATTCATCCTTGTCTGAAACGTTGCTTCAGGATGAAGCATGATTTGGGTACAAGCACTGCTGGCGCAGCAGAAAGCCAAGCCATGACGCTGCAGCTCTGCAGTACCTCTTAGCTCTACCGCTGGTTATTAAATAAAAGGTCAGTTCCTCTACAGCACTACATCTTCTCTCATTTCAAGTGAACAGTCTTAAGAGAGCCAGACGTTTCAATAGGCAAACCAAAGAGGGATTTATACACCACTGCGGAGGAGAACAATTTCCATATCTGACACGACAGAGCACCACCACCAAGTAAGAACTAATGAGCAAGGCCCTTCCAGCTAACGCAACGTGACTGAGGCAGCACCAGAGCTGCACTAAAGGCAAGACAAAGCATTAATTGGTTTGTGCTCGTCTGTCTGCCCTCACTGCACAAAGTTCAGCTGAGGACGTTCCATGGCAGGAGGAAGTCACGAAGCCGCCCATGCCGACACGGAACCAGCGCGACTATTGCAAGAATGACTGGGAGGGATGTGCAAAACCGCCCGGCCAGGAGCCCAAAGCAATTCACTTCCAGACCTGAGCAGCTTGGCCTGTCACTGGGCCAGTTTATCACCTAAGTGTGTTTTTTGCTGTTACATTCGGCTTATTTCCCAAGAGGAAAACTTAGCAATTATCCTGCAAATTTGATGCCCTAGGTGCATTCAGCTGTTAAAGGCTGACACAGAAGACTGGAACAACTCCTCTTGGGAAGCACAGGATGACCCATGAATGATGCTGTCCCCTAAAGGATGACAAGATCTGGGAGGTGGGGTTATACCTAAATGGGCTAACGTAGCCTCATTGCTCACCACGTGTCACCTTCTCTTCCTTGCATGATTTCTTTAACCTGACTCATGCTCGGTGACCGAACGCACAGCACCACCCACAAAGGCGCCTCTAACGTGGCCTCCAAGAGAAGGGCTGGCCGTAGTGCAGGCATTTCAGCACGGGGGCTGAAATGCCAGGTTAGAAACCAGAGCTGCACTCGCTCAGAGCAACTTGGTTTGGTCCCTGCACTCGATCACTCCCCACCCTGTTCAAATTCAGGATCTCCTGCTCCGAGATCACAACACTCGCTGCTCAAAAAAACCAGGAAAAGTGGGAAATTCAACCAACTGGTAGTTAAGGTCATGGGGGGAAACAGTTACTTCAAGCTAGTAACAACCGGCTGCTTTTGGCCAGTGAACCATGGCCAAAGCCATGCAGTATTTCTGGTAGCGCCCACAAATAAGGATGTTTAATAAGGTTCTGCAACCCTGCTGCAGATCATTCACCATCGCCCCAAGGACCACGCTTCGGGTACCACAGATCTTCGGGGCAATGGAGTGCAGGGATTACTGGAAAAAGTTATGGCAAAAGGGGGGGAAAAAAAAAAAGCTCAAGAAGCCGCACCCCAAGAATTCAAAAGTTAAAAGGAAACTGATAAGTAGCACAAACACAAGAGAAGGCAATAAACTAATTCCAACAAGACCTTACTGGTTCTATAAATGCAAACGCAAAGAAATGTTCGGATGATCAATCATCAGGAAGGAAAAGAGAGTACATGACAGAAGACGCCCTGCTCCAAGCCTTCTTTGCTTTGTACTTAAGCATTCAAGGATGACTTTCATCAAGCACTGACCTCTCTTAAACCTTCCAATCTTTTTCCAATCCATTCTTTGTTTGCCCCTCCCACCCCTTGTTAAATGTGCTTTGCTAAAGGTTAACTGGGAACAGCTGTTTAAGGTTGAACAACCCCAACCCAAAGTAAGGACTCATCAGTGCTGTCCACCTGCACAGGATAAAGGGGGTGTGTGTCAAAATTGCCACTGTAGCTTTGCAGAGGAAGAACCATGCATCCTGCCAGGGAGATCATGGCTGCTTGGTGCTCACGTTCATGCCACCATTAATTCATCGCTGATTTTTTACAAATTTCAGTTTAAGGACCACAACAGGTCATCTCTGATGGCTCATCAAAAAGCTGACAGCAAGTCATTCACCAAAAAAGCCATCCCCCAAAAGAACAGAAAACATTATGAAGCAGAGCCTCCAGGAAGACCTCATGACACTCATGGAGCCATACGCCTCCATGACACAACCTTTAAGGACAACCTTCTGGGCTCCAGCATGGGCCAAGGGCTGGGGACACAAGCCAGCAGTTGGGATTTAGGGCTAAGAACACGAAAATAAGGTGCTGCCAAGAGGTGGGTGACTCAGCCTTCCAGGAACAGCCAGGGTAAGGGGAAAAAGGACGACGTGAAAGACAGCCTAGACCCACATGTGAGTGACCAAGGAAATAAGGACAGTGAAAAAAAAAAGAAAAGGTGACATTCCCTCCATTAACTCTTCTTAGGAGCAGGGACACACCATGGGAACAGGGATGGGGAGAAGCCAAGGATGAAGAAACATCCGAGGAACCAGTTTATGGGCTTTGTCCTTGCTCCAAGACCCAGCTAGTCAGAAGAGCAACCAGTGGCTCCTCCAAAGCACCCCATGGGACAGCACAAAGGACGCTACCGCCTACAGCCCCCGATCGCTACTGCTCACCATGTCCATTGCAGTAATAGATCCACTTCTCCCTGTTCTGCGTAGGGGTGGTGGACTTTTTCATAATAGCTTTTTCCACAATGGCACTGGGATCTTGCCTGGGTCCCTTCTTCAGAGTCCGTGAGCTCTTCCTGACACTGCAGACAACGATAACCACCAGGACCAGCAGGAGGAAGAGGACGATCATCCACGGCAAGTGTTCGTTGATGTCAAAGTGCTGGTGGACGTTCTGTGGACCTCGCCGGGGGGGCCTGTATGGGACGCTGGACTTCTCGCTCCCTGACATCTCCAGTGACGGCTGCTTCTCCAGCGCTTGGCTGCTCTGCTTGTGCCGGTAGCTCTGTGCCTCACCAGCAGCACTGGAGCCCACGAAGGTCCCACCGGCACCGTCCGTCTCGTTGGCTGAGGTTTCGTTGTAGTAGCCAGCTGGCTTCGCCGTGCCACTGGATGTGCGTGGCACGGGAGAGGGAACAAAATCGGGAACTGAAGAGTTCAAACCTGCGAAAGGAAAGGAGAGTTCAGTGCCACAGCACCAGAGACACGATACGGCATCATGTCACAGTCTGAGCATCTGCTTGGCCAGCAGACAGAAACCCAACGCCAGGCAGCGAGAAAGGGAAGAGGTGAAGTTGAGGTTTGGCTCTGGGAACAGATGGGTACAGTTACAGAGGTAGGTTCAAGATAAAATTGACCCTTGTTGGTTAAGGTTAGTGGCAGTTTGTTTGAAAAAACCCAAGTGATTAAAGGCAGGTAGTCAATCTATGGTTGTCCCACATTCACTACTTCTCAGAAAACCTACAACTTTGACGTTTCTTAGGCTTACGAACACGTGTTTCATTCCAAATGTGGAAGATGTGGTATCTGGGCTAGAAACATGAAAATTTGGAGGCTTAGTATCTTTCTACCAGGTTTTGTTAAGGAAGCACAAACTTTTTTTATCAGCACTGCAAGCAGCCGCGGATGCATCAACTACAAAACAGATTTCTGAAACAACAGAAGCAATCCAACCTTTCCCTAAGAGCTACTTTCCACCTTTATTGAGTTTTCTTATCAACCAACAGCTCTTGGGTCCCTGCCAGCTGCATGACCAAAGCCCAGTGAGAAGAGGAAGGGCTTTCGTGGCAAAAACTAGAGCTTACTTTGGAAACTCTGCTTTTGAAGATCATGTCTCATCCCAGTTGAGCCACAGAGTGGGTGTAACCACCTATAACCCGACTTTTGCCACTGACTTGGTTACCCAAAATATTCTGACCAGGATACCAACAGGTAAAATGCTTTTCTTTTTACCTAATCGCCTACAGTTGATTTCAAAGTTCAGGGAACACCCTCCCGTCCTCTCCCAATGACACACCAACTTCATATCAAGCTTTGAGACCTAACAAAGGAGAAGCACCAGGAGTCTATCACTGTCAATGCTTCCATGATATTGCATTTACCAACTCAAGCTTTCAGGCCATCAAAAGTTGCATTTTTTAAATCAAAATGCCCCATCTGAGACAGTGTAAGGAGGCTACTTCCCAGAGAGTGTCAAGAACCACCTCAGATGGGGTCCTAAAGCACCACTGCAACCAGCCACGGCTAAAGCATCTCCCTAAAGACTGCAATGATACATCATTTTCAGTTAAATGAGAGAATGGGGAATTCAGCTTGCTTCTCCCCACCGGTGGTAACTAACAGAAATTTTAGAGGTTAAAGAAAAGAAAATTGACGGCACAGCCTAGGCTCCCAGGGGGCTGTTTTGGCAATGGATCCTGTTCAAGCCAATACACCGGGATCAGTACAGGGCAAAACGCAGCAGGGAAAGCACAGACACGAAAGTAGTGAACCCATCAGGGAAGCAGTCTGGTGGAGAAAAGCTCCTCTCCTGCCAGGCTTTTCCTGCCGCACTCTGCTCAGGTTTGCCACAAATGCACAAGGACTTGTGCCAGCACGACACACGGACGGGAACAGGGGCTGGGGAATGTGACGTCCTTTCAATCCAAACAGGAGGACAGCCAGGAGCCCAATCACAACTGCAGTCTCAGTGAAAAATGTTATTAAACATGGTTTAACACAACTGAGGGCAACCTGATGCACTCCAGAGCTGCCTTCTGGCCACGAAGCAAAAGTACCATCCACGCTTTAGATCAGGCTGCCCTGTAACAGCCTAAAGCCAGCCTTGACCGCGGCCGGAAAGCAAGCTCATGACCAAAACCACACCTGTGTTTCAGTGGTGGACATTACCTTTGGGAAGAGGAGCGGTTGGTGGAACTTCGTAGGGCTCTTCACCCACTTCGGTGCTTGACAAAGTCAAAGACGTGTTCGGAAGAGATGCTGGAGAACCACAGACATTGTCACTCTCCTTCGTCCCTGGTTTGATGACCACCATGTTTTTCCCAAAGCAGTCAGTGTATGTTTTGCACTTCATCACACTAGAAGGCACATCAGAAAAGGTACCACGAGGGCACGGCTTGCACCTAACGTCTTCCGTCTCGGTTCCTTTCTTGCGGACGCCCCAGCCGACCGGGCACACCGTGTAAGGGACGCAGGTATCGTTCGTCTGAAACGTACCAGACAGGCAAGTGCACTCGCGGTCAGTCAAGGCAGTACAATGAGTTTTCTCAATCATTGGCAGTTCACAGGGTTTTCTACAAGGGTGGCACCGCTCTATGCCATTCTCATGCTTAGTAAAGGTCCCATCCGGGCAAGGGCTGCACTCTCTTAAGGTACTCTTCGTACAATGCTTAGACACGTAGGTTCCTGCGGGACATTTGTCGCAGATCAGCTCTTTGTTGGTGGCACGGTCGAAGTGGCGGTACTTTCCAGGGGAGAGGCTGATGGCATTCTGCTCGGAGGTCAGCTTCGACTGACCATCGGCGGTGCCAAGGAGCACGAGCAGCTGGAAGACAGGCGGGAAGCATTAGTCAACAACAGCACATGACCGGAGCCCCCTCTGCCAGCCACCCCTTGCAGGGTCACAAAGCACATCCGAGAGCCAGGGGACCACAGAGATGTTTCTACAAGCAAGGGAAGGAGCTCAGCGGGGTTGGGGTGGAACGGAATCGGTGCAGACGGCAGCACGCTCTCCGGACACATCGCCAGCTACGATTATAATTCCTTAAATTGGACACCACGCTTCTCTGTCAGACTAAGCATCATTTACACTGCAACCCTGCCAGGGCGGTAAATACTGCTAATTGTGTTTCAGCAGTACGTGCTACCTGGCCACCCCGGGAAGAGTCCGACCCGCTTTGCATTTCAAGGCTGAGAGCACGAGCCAGGAGCTTGACGAGAAGACAAAAAAAAAAAAAAAAAAAAAAAAATACACACGCAGGTGGCAGCTCTGACCTGTAAAACTTTCCTCCTCGGTATTTATTAATCTGCACTTGTTCTAATAGTTACCTTCCTAAATAATGCAAACTGGGATGAAATCCAGGCTGGCCAGCGTTACCGGACTGTTTCTCAGCCCCTCTGCCCTTCCATGATTTTTTATAGCCCTGCACAAACATAGGGTTTGGTGAGACCGCAGGGGATATTCTGCTTCGAGCCTCCAACCACATCTGAACACACTTTAAACCAGCTGCATTAGCAACAGGAGAGAAAACCTGATGCTATTTTTAAGCTCTCTGAGGAGCTCTGCTGTAACTCAGTTCCTCATTGCATCAGACACAGGTAAAAGGTCTCCAGTTTTTAGACGCCGACCTGCCCCCAAGCTGGGCTTGCCTAGGTGATGGCTACAAATCTGTTTACCTGTTTCTAATCCCAAGGCTTCATTCCCTTAATTCCTTTTCATCGAGGCTGCTCCATCTCCAAGAGAAGCTCCACCTACCAAGCGGGTCCTCTGCTTCCTCCAGAAGACCTCTGGTCCATGGATTTAATGCCAGTGGAGATAAGACACCGTGACCAAAAGGCGTATCAAAGGAATGGCTGACACAGCCTCATACAACATGCAAAGCAATAGAAAAAAAAAAAACAAAACATTTTCAAACAGCTGCAGGCTGAGGTAGACAGGAGAGGGAGGAACAAGCCAACATTGCCCTGAATTTCAAAGGTGCTTTCCTGCACGGAAGGTAAAAGCCAGAGACCCCAACGCTTTTCAGCCACGCAGCCGGGCACATAAATCACTCAGCTATGTTACACAAGCCCTCGCTTCTTGCTCTGCTGCTACCTATTCTGGGCTATCAGCCAGCGAGAATATATTCAGATGGGGAAAAAAAAAAAAAAAAAAAAAAAAAAAAGAAAAAAGCAAAAAGCCTCCCTCCCAACAACATGACTCTGCAGAAGGCACATCGCGGCAGAGCCCCGAGCCGTGCCGCATCGGTTTTGGTGCAGTCTCTCGCTTCCTGGAAACACACAGCACATTTCTCTTTCACCCGCTAAATCATTTACGGCTCAGGATTTGTACAAAACACTTTTTTTTAAAATTTATATATTTATTTATTCCCCCCCCCTCCCCGAAGCAGCAATTCCAGAGCAGGCAGAAGCAGGCGAGCCCGCAGGAGCTGACAAGGATCCTGCAGCGGCCAGGCTCATTACGGCACGACAAATTAAAACAAAAAGCGGGGCTGCCCTGGCAGGCAGCACAGGCTTACAGGATGCGTTTTATTTTTTCCCCCTCCCTTAAGGCACGATTTAGCGAAGCGCTTAGCTGGCTCTAAGGAAACCTGCCGCCCCATAATCTTCATGACGCAGCCCTGTATTAGCAAACCAGACACAGCAGGATCCGGCCTCCCCAGGTGCATGGGGGGTCACCCGTGTTCTGCATCCCCCTCCCCGTGCCGAGCCGAGCGGGACGGGGCGGCAGGAGAGGCAGGGCATGCAGCGGCTCCCCTGCCTCACCAGGGATGAGCTGCGTGCCGACAGCTCGGATCCCAATTTCTCCCTCTGCATCAAGCCAGACCTCAGGGAACCCACGGACAACCCTGCTGCCAGCACGTGCCATGAGTCCCATCCTGCCCTCCCTTTTCCTCCCATCTCCAGCATCTTTCCGTCACTCATCTGGGTAACTAAAGCCAGTGGGACCCACACTACCATGACAGCACCAGGTTTGTTTTTTGTTTGTTTCCATTTATTTTATTTTTTTTTTTAAACCCTCTCTCAAGCAAAGCAGCACTGGCACTTTTGAACATCTCCAGATCTTCAGCTGCACATGCATTTCCAAGCATAAGGACAGCAGCAAGTCCCGGTGGGGGAAGGCTAAGCAGTGTTGAGCATCTGCTATTTATTCAGATTGGTGTTTCTGGTCCCTAAAAACCTCCAGCTGCCAGGGTTCCATGGCTGGCACCACTCAGATCTCTGAAAGAGAAGGCCAGGAGCAGGAGGAAATCCTCAAGAAAAAGGGGTGTCTGCTGGCTTGGTCCCTCATCCTCAGGACTGACCAAGCAGCAGGCAAAACCAGACCTTTCTGGCCGATGCGCCCAGTCCCAATGGCAACAGCAACAGAAGAATGAAGTGAGCGCTGCTTCGCCGACAGATTTCAGTTCAGTACTCCAATACCAAAGAGAGCGTATAGGGTAATAAAAAAAACCACCCCCAAAAAAAGGAATCGGTGCAAGACAATGCTAAGAGCAGGTGTGGTTTCAAGCAGTTTCGGTGCTGCTCTCCATGCCCAACGCGGGAGCAGCTCTCGACACTGAAGCCAAAAGGGTAAATCGGGACAGGGCAGTCAGGATCCCAAAGAGCATCCCCAGCTCAGCATCGACACCCCACACCGCACGGGCAAAGGTGCTTCCCAGCCGCCTCCTATCCCACCACGTGGAGGTTTCATGGTACGAGAAAAGCGAATCAGGCTGGGGAACGCTCTCATTTTCACCTCCTCACGTTGGGAAAATGGCTGAGACAAGAGGACCTTCGCACTCGACCGCAAACAAACCCTTGAGCCAGCAGCGCCCCACGGCTGACGTGGGCCTAAGCCACCTCGGCACCATCCAGCTTGATGATCTGAGGGCTGGAGCACCTCTCCTATGAGGACAGGCTGAGGGAGTTGGGCTTGTTCAGCCTGGAGAAGAGAAGGCTGCGGGGAGACCTGATTGCGGCCTTTCAGTACCTAAAGGGGGCCTATAGGAAAGATGGGGAAAATCTTTTTAGTAGGGCCAGCTGTGACAAGACAAGGGGTGATGGTTTTAAACTAAACCAGGGTAGGTTTAGTCTAGAAATAAGAAGAAATTCTTTACAATGAGGGTGGTGAAACACTGGCAGGGGGTGCCCAGAGAGGGGGTGGAGGCCCCATCCCTGGAAACATTCAAGGCCAGGTTTGACGGGGCTGGGAGCAACCTGATCTGGTTAAAGGTGTCCCTGCTCCCTGCAGGGGGGTTGGACTAGATGACCTCTAGGTGTCCCTTCCAACCCCAAACATTCTATGATTCTATGCCATCTCCACGATCACATCTATGCCATGCCTCCATCACCCTCTTCAATCCCTGCGTGTCGCAGGAGAGACCTGATGGGCAATTTGCACAGCAAATAGCTTTTAGGAGGCCAAAAGCCTCCCAGGCACGTGCCTGGGGACACGGCAGGGAATACAGCGGCTCGTTCAGGACCCAGACCCACTCGGTGAGTCAACACGCCAGCAGAAAGCTGCTGGATCAACAGGCATTTGTGTCCTGAGACAGGGTGACACCTCGAGATAGTCAACGCCTCGGGTTGTGTACAGCGATGCCCCACCACCAGCCCTGCAGGGAGGCAGTGATAAACCTAAAAAAAAAAAAATCAAAAAAAAAAAGACAAAAGGCAGCTAAACACAGGGCACTCGACCTCAGCAGAGAGGAGCAGGAGCAGAGAGCTGTCAGCGAGGACTGACAGCGCTAAACTGATACTCTGGGAACCATTTCTGAGCAAAACCAGCAGAATTTGGTAGAAATGGCAGCTGGCTCCATGGCGATGCCTTGGCACAGGTTGGGGATGGGCTTCATGGCCCACTGCCCTTCCAGAAGGTCAGCTACACCCTCCGCCAACCAGCACCGGGAAGCCACTTGCGACATGAAAGGGGAAAAAAAAAAAAAATTCTAAAACAAACCCAGAAAGACAAATAAACTGGTCTGGAAGTTTTACGGTAACTTCACAGACAGGAGGAGCACATCTCCTGCCCCACTCGCTGTAAAAAGGATCCAGTTACTCACTCCAAAAAAGGCTGTCCGTGAGGAGAGTATCAAAGAGCAAAGCAAGTTTCTGCTTCTTGCAAGGCTACTTCAGCTGGTTTGGGGGTTGTGAAACCGAGAGTCCGGGGCTCACCCTGCTCAGCAGCCCCTTTACTACGTCTCAAGAGTGAAACGCAGGCAGCCGAGCATGCCAAAACAGCAGCACCAGCACATCTGGTCCCCATGGAGGAAAACCCGGCAGCTATTCCTTCAGCCAATGCTGATCAGAGCTCGCAAGCATCCCCGGCGCCCAAGGTTTTGCTCCAAGCGGATGAAATCCCCCAGGCTCCCGAAAGCCCCAAGTCAAAGCAAGGCGATGTTGTGCCGGTTGGAGGCGAGGGCATTAGGGGAGATGGTGGAAAC
>NW_009259792.1:688842-689804 GCF_000687185.1 Egretta garzetta | reverse complement strand
GGCCAGGAGGATTTGGGTTTGCACACCAGTAAGAGACCCGCCAACTCCTGATTTGGGCGTACTTCCATCGGGCTGCAAAGACATTAACTCCTTGTGAGGCCAAAGGGAGTTGCCCAAAATTCTGAAGATGAAGATGTCGGAGGAAGAAACCCTGGCCGGTGGCCAAGGGCGCATCCTGCCAGCTCACGAGCAAACAGGAATTTTGTCTTATGGCTCGTTTGCTCGTACGCAGAGGTTTGAGTACACGCGTGCACAAGCACTACAAACACGCGTTCGCCCAGAGTCTCAGCTTCACATCGCAAAACTGCTGATGTTTTTCCCTACCCCTTTATATCACGCCTTCCCCCCACCACCACCACCTCCTTTCTCTCTACATCCACCATTCCTGACTGACCTCCAGGATCCCAGCTCCTCCGTATCTCAAGCTCCCCATCAGCATCTCATCTTCCAGCCGTGCAGCAGCACTCGCCTCTCTCCCAGCGGGAAGCCTGTGCTCGGGAGCACCCAGCCAGCACCGTGCACGGGACCCGGGCTGCTCCACTGCCGCACCAAGTTACCCTCCGCCTTCGACGTCAACAAGGCTGTTTCCCGGCTAATGCTCTCCCAGCTTTAGATTATTTTCAGTTTACTCGGATTCCTGCCGAGCCAGCACCAGCTTGCTAAGATCCACCTTGAGTTCAAGAGCAAGTGCACTCTCCTCGGTTACACAACCCAGCCGCAGCAGCTGCGGCGTGTGCCTGACACACCGAATTACCGGCCCTCCCCAGAAAGAGGGGGCGCAGCCCTAAAGTGCTGCTTGGGAAGGGCCCTCCCTGGGAAGGTAAAACCGGAGGCAAACCTGCTGGAGAACTATTCCTGGGTTAAGTCAGGGCAGCTGCCTGCAGCCAGCGGCTGTGAGTTTTGCTGCTTGTCCAAAGGGTGGCAAGAAAAAGCAGCTGGGAGGGTGGATGGGTGGGTGGATG
>NW_009259792.1:665384-688016 GCF_000687185.1 Egretta garzetta | reverse complement strand
ATGCCGCGGGGAGCTGCACGCCCCGCCACCCCAAATCCATCCCTGCGCCAGGCAGCCGCGCCTTGGGCGTAGGCACGTGGCTTAGTGCTCAGGGACAGGGGTTGGTGGTGGGATGGCAGGGTTGGGGGAACGGTTGGAC
This sequence comes from Egretta garzetta, assembly GCF_000687185.1. Taxonomy (NCBI): domain Eukaryota; kingdom Metazoa; phylum Chordata; class Aves; order Pelecaniformes; family Ardeidae; genus Egretta; species Egretta garzetta. The sequence continues at coordinate 687,877 of NW_009259792.1, read as the reverse complement.
TTGACGAGCTTAAAGGGCTTTTCCAACCTAGACGATTCTGTGATTTTGTGAAAACGGGGGCCCTACGGGGCATCGCTGCCTGTGCCGCCTGTCCGTCCGTCCATCCGTCCAGCTGTGGCCGCCTGCCACCCGCCTGGGGCCCTAGGGATGGGAGCGCTGTGTAGGACTTGATGATCTTAAAGGTCTTTTCCAACCTAAACGACTCTGTGATTCTGTGGCTGCGGGGGAAATGGCTTTGCGCCACTTCTACCCCATCTTGCTCCAGCATCTCCGGCCACCATCCTCCCTAAAAACGGGGTGGGAGTGGTTTCTCTGGGCAGACCAGGTCGCAGCAACCATCAGCGGCCATGACAAGCAACAAACAACGGGTCCAGGTCTACCCAGGGAGTTAGGTGGAGCAGGACACGGGGTGAGAGACAGGACTGGAGAGGCTGCAATGTCAGCCCAAGGTCCTTCCAGGAGAGAGGAACAGAGATGAGGCTTTGGGGTGGATCCAAGGTCTGACCTTGGTGGATCCAAGGGGGGGGGGGCACCCATAAGGCTGGTCAGGGCTTTCGAGGTTTATGAGTGCCCTCAGGGCGCTCACCTCTCTGGGTGCACCAAATGAAGGCACTGTGGGACTCCCTACCCTGCTGGTTGCCCATTGAGGAGAACACTCAATTCCCAGAGCCTGCAGAAATTCTATGGACCAACAGTCACCTTCTGGAGGAATCCTGAGGGCAGGTGAAACAAGGGAGGATTTCACCAAACCAAACAGCACAGAACCCTTGTGAATGACAGAAAATCTCCCCTAAAGTGGTGTTCCTGCTCTACAGCAGCGTGGGCTTCTTCCAAACCCTTCTGAAGCCCACAAGAACCCTCCTCCTGATTTCAGAGAGGTTTGAATCCCCCTGGAAGGCTCTTCTTCCAGCCAAGGTGGACTTTTTCTCCCCATACTTTCTCCATATCTAATCCTGGAAGGCAGCTGGAAGGGAGCAACGACCTTCGGGAGCCTGGGAATGAGCCTGGAGAACAGCTTCCCTCCCTGAGCCGGGGGGGCAGCAGCAGGACTGCTGTTCCCAGGAGGGGACAAGGCAGACTGTGTGTCATGGTTTAACCCCAGCCGGCAACTGAGTCCCCCCCCAGCTGCTTGCTCACTCCCCCCCAGTGGGATGGGGGAGAGAATCCGAAGGGTAAAGGTGAGAAAACTCATGGGTTGAGATAAAGACAGCTTAATAGGGAGAGCAAAAGCTGTGCGCGCAAACAAAGCAAAACAAGGAATTCATTCCCCACTTCCCATGGACAGGCGGGTATGCAGGCATCCCCAGGACAGCAGGGCTCCATCACACCTAATGGTGACTTGGGAAGACAAACGCCATTACTCCCAACATCCCCCTTTCCTTCTTCTTCCCCCAGCTCTATATGCTGAGCATGACATTATATGGTGTGGGATATCCCTGGGGTCAGTTGGGGTCAGCTGTCCTGGCTGTGCCCCCTCCCAGATTCTTGTGTCCCCTCAGCCTCCTCGCTGGTGGGGTGGGGTGAGGAGCAGAAAAGGCCCTGACTCTGTGTCAGCCCTGTTCCTGGGCTATCAACACTGTTTCCAGTGCAAATCCAAAACACAGCCCCATACCAGCTACTGTGAAGAAAATTAACTCTACCCCAGCCAAACCCAGCACACCGTGTCACATGTGCAGGACCTTCCTCCACATCTGGCCGTGCTGCTGTGCAAGGGCTGCAGAGCCCCACTTTGGGCTTTGCCTTCCCCCAGGGCCACCAAACCTAGGAACAACGTGCTCTTCCCAGGAGGGCAAGGAAGGGGAGCCTCATCCCAAATAGAGATCACGATGCAAAGCAAGACCCAGTAAGGCTGCCCAGAAGGAAATCTGGAATGCCCATCGCTGCTTTTAATTCAAAATAAATCGGGCAAAGCCTTGCCCCGCTGGTGTAGAGCTAACGGGGCTGCTTGTGTCTGGGCTAGAAGGTTGGGGCGCCCCAGCAGCCCCAACCCATGCCAGATCCATCGGTGGTATGAAAGGCAGTGTTCAGGTCATGTTAGGGAAAAGCAGAAAAATAATCACCCGGAGGACGGAGTGACTCAGGGGATTGGCAATAAGATGGATCATGTTACTGCCGTGGAATGGATTCCAATTAGTTACATCCGCTTTTAATTATTATTATTTATACAGAAACTAAAGGCAGTCCACCGATTATTCAAAAATGCGTGAGCTGATCTGTAAATCCCCTACCCCACCCCACCCCCCTCCTTATAATGACAAACACCAGTCACGCTGCCTAGACTGGTTCATACTGGCTGTGACACAAATTGCTTACTACTGTCCAGCTTGCTGCATCTCCACTTTTCGCACTCTTTGGAAAGAAAATAGGGAAGCGGGTGCCTGAGGTTGGAGTTTCGTGTTAAGTGTTTTTGGTAGCAGCAGCAGTAGCTCAAGAAGTTCCTCCTCGCCTCCCTGCACTTGGTTCCTTTTTCCCCCTTGTGCCACCCCACGAGTCATGCAAAAACAGGCCCCTGGGAGCAAACAGGTCAGTGGACTGGTAACTTAAAAAAAAAAAACAAAACCAAGAACAAGGGTATTTTTGATCACAGTTGGTCAACCTTGCTGCTCATGTTGACCGGAGACCCCCAGGTCTTTGCTAAGACAGTGACAGGAGGCCAAGTGAGTGACGGAGGGACATCCGCTGCCCTGGTTTGCCACCAGAAGTCATTTTGTCTTCCACGGCAATCTCTCCTCTCTTGCAAGGAAAAGCCCGTGGTCCTGATTGGTCATCTGAGGCTGAAGTGGGAGGAATTGTTTTGCCTAAAGAGGGTTTTGGGGAAATGTTGAAGAATACACTACAGAACCATCACTCGCTTCAGCCTGTAGAAACCAGAAGTGTTCTGGGAAGTGATTTCTCATCACTTATTTGCAATAAAAGAAGACAGGCTAACAGGGCAGGTGTAATTTACTTCTGGACTTTCTCGTTCTCTGTACATGGACCATCCCTTCCACATCTCCTGTAGAAACAACATTTCTATGTTCTGTTGCTGTTATGGGAAAGCAGCCACTGCTTGGGAAAATTGGCAGCTCCGATTCATATAGAAACCACCATTATCACTTGCATCAACACGTATTGAGAAGTTAAACCAACAAAACCTGTAGACTTCCTCGGGTGAGGGGAAGGAGAGTTTGGGTGGGCGTTCTCACCCTTCTGGCCCTCCCTATGATCTCCCGGAAACTGGGAAGGGAAACGTCTACCAAAAGCAGATGTTCCCAGCAGTAACATATATATACACACACACACACATATATATATATAAACACGGTGGTTTCTAGCAGGTTCCATAGCAAATGCGGGATTGCCTGCAGGAAGGTCTTTCGGGTGGTTGAGGTGAGATGAGAAAACATCGCTCTTCCAGTGTGAGACACAACTGAAAAAGAGCATGAGAACGTCCTCCAGGTCAGCGGACATAGCAGCTCCCCCGTGGCCGTTTGTCCGGACTGGGACAGAGTGCAATTCTGCCGTCTCCTTATTAAATGAACTTTTCTCACCTTATGCTGTGGGAAAACAAAATCATGTTCTCCGCTACAGAACTAAGATGATTCTGGGTGTCCCTGTAGAGAATCCAGTTCCTGCCATAAAATTTTTGCCAGCAGCAAGTTGCTTTTATATATTATTTTGATTCCACTGGCTGAGAAGCATCTTGAAGGAGAGAGATTTCCTTAAGGAAGGTGCATTATGACTGATGGATCTCCTGCCTAGGTACCCCATGGGCTGTCAGGGCAAGGAGCCGGGGGTGGCAGCTAGGAAGTGAAACGCAGCGCTGGTCGATGCGGGCTTGGTGGCCATCGCTCCTGAGCTGATCTCTCTTCTGGAAAAGGCTGATGCACAGCTGACAAGCATGTTTTCCCAGAGGGCCTTCAGAAAGGAGAAGCTCAGCCACCGATGGCCAGGCTAAGTGCATAAACATGACTTGAACCCTGCACCCAGGGTAATGGCTGGGAGATAACCAGCAAGGTGAGGCGGGGAGACCAGGCTGCCCATGGAGCACAGCCCCTGGCAAAGAAGGGGAGAGGGTCGCACGGGGCCGGCATGTCAAATCCTTTCCAGGTCAGTGACTCGCTGTAAAGAAGTTTCCCTTCTGCCCCCGGAGCAGCACAGTAACACAACAGTTTATCTCTGTCTGAAAGCCATGGCTGCCTGCGCGCCGAGCTCAGTGCAGGTGGAGCAAGCCCAGCGGTCATGTCAGTACCTTTCAGAGGAAAAATAATGAACGTATGTAAAGTTAATGCTTCCTTCAGGGGAATTTATCCCTTTGGTTATATATACTTTTGTTTTGCAGGAGGTCTTTTGGCTTAGCTGAGGAGCGAGGCTCAGGTTTTGAAGCCTGGAGGCTCATCTCAACCTCACCAAAACCACGATGACTCTGGGCACATCACGTAGTGCCCTTGCTCACCTTCCTTCTACTCCTTGGGTGCAAGTGCCCTGGGACTGAGGCTTGAATGGTGCCTGGCAAGGCAGAGCCTGGCTCTCAGCTGTGGCATCTTGATGGTCATGAAGTTGCAAATGAAAAATTAGGAAGATTGGTTTTATGCATGGATCTGAAAGTCTTGCTATGTCCCTAAGTTTACACTGGAGAAACCAAAGCAGTGAATTAAGTGGCGTAGCCAATATCAGAGAGTTGGCAGCAAAGCTGAGAGCTTCACGCCAAGCAGAAGACCATGTCTTGTCTTGCTCCTTTGAGCCCAGCCCAGCCTGAGTGGGACAGGGAGGTGGGCAAGGGTGGCGGGGTGGTTTGCAGAGCTTTCAGAGAGCACTGCAAAATTTAGTACCAGTTTCCCAAATGCAAGCTCTTCCCTGGGACAGTTGTACACTCTTGTAGGTTCAACATCACAAAAAGACACCGAGCCAACACACCCCCCCGCAAATCTGTGATTCGTGTCAGCTGGGGACGCAAGATCAGTTTTGTGTCAGATTACCCGGCACACTGACGCTGCCAGCTTTATGCTTGGTGTCGCCTGCAGAAGGAGTGGCACGGGCAGCCACTGCCTAATCCAGCCTAAATCCTCCTGGTACGGAGCTGAACCAGCAAACAACTCTCTCCACCTCTAACCCAGCAGGCTTCATTTCGCTGGGCTCAGCACAGCGCTTTTCTTGCTCGAGCGAGAGCTCAAAGCCAGCTGTACAGCCTTGGGGTTTCGGTTTTTTTGGAGCCCCAGGAGAATGTCAGTTCCCAAGTGACCTTGCTGAGCCACCCCAGCTGCACCCGGCGGGGCGGACCTCATTGCCAGCTGATCACGGATCATCTTAGTCATGGAATCATAGAATTGTCTAGGTTGGAAAAGACCTTTAAGATCATCAAGTCCAACCTTTAACCTAGCACTGCCATCCCACCACTAAACCATGTCCCTAAGCACCTCATCTATCCTTCTTTTAAATACCTCCAGGGACAGGGGGACAACCACCTCCCTGGGCAGCCCATTCCAGAGCCTGACAACCCTTTCTGTGAAGAAATTTTTCCTAATGTCCAACCTAAACCTGCCCTGGTGCAACTTCAGACCATTCCCCCTTGTCCTATCATTTGTTGCCAGGGAGAAGAGGCCGTCCCCCCCCTCGCTACACCTCCCTGTCAGGCAGTTGTAGAGGGAGATAAGGTCTCCCCTCAGCCTCCTCTTCTCCAGACTAAAGTCGCAGCTTAAGGTCTCCTCCCGCCTCCCCGATGAAGCGGGGGACCCCACCACTCCATGGGGCTGAGGGCACGCAGGGCTGTATCTGCACCAGGGGGGCTACAGCCACCAGATAACAGTGTTCGTGGTGGGGAAGATGGTTGGGCTGAGGAGTAACTCACGGGGGCCGTGCTGGCCCTGCACTGTACGTCCTATCTGAGGTGTTTGCACAGGATATGGAGCTACCCAGGGCGGTCACTAAGGGTGACTGCGAAGAGATGCAAAAAGCTTAAAATAATACCTGACCAGGCAATACAAGCACACGTAAAACTCAGTGTTCCTGATGAGGGGCAAGGACTCCCTCCATGTGAGTTACTGCCACCCGGGAATGAGATCCCGAAGCCTTCCAGAAGCTCCCCTGGATTATCAGGTCACAGCACGGCAGTGGGCGAGGAAGGCAAACAGCCTCCCCTGCATCTGTGAGGATGGTGATGGGTGTGGAGGAGCCCCTGGATGGGGAGGGCTCAGCAGGCGGATCAGGACAGGCTGGATGGGCTGAGGTTCAACAAGGCCAAGTGCTGGGTCCTGCACTTTGGTCACAACAACCCCATGCAACGCTACAGGCTTGGGGGAAAGTGGCTGGGAAGGTGCTTGGCGGAAAAAGACCTGGGGGTACTGGTTGACAGCCAGCTGAATATGAGCCAGCAGTGTGCCCAGGTGGCCAAGAAGGCCAATGGCATCCTGGCTTGTATCAAGAACAGTGTAGCCAGCAGGAGTAGGGAAGTGATCGTGCCCCTGTACTCGGTGCTGGTGAGGCTGCACCTCTAATACTGTGTTCAGTTTGGGGCCCCTCACGACAAGAAGGATGTTGCCTTGCTGGAACATGTCCAGAGGAGAGCCACAAAGCTGGTGAGAAGTTTGGACCACAAGTCACAGGAGGAGCGGCTGAGGGAACGGGGGGTGTTTAGCCTGGAGGAGACCAAGGGAAGACCTTATCGCCCTCTACAACTGCCTGACAGGAGGCTGTAGTGAGGTGGGGGTTGGCCTCTTCTCCCTGGTAAGGGACGATAGGATGAGGGGGAATGGTCTGAAGTTGCACCAGGGCAGGTTTAGGTTGGACATTAGGAAAAATTTCTTCACAGAGAGGGTTGTCAGGCTCTGGAATGGGCTGCCCAGTCCTGGAGTCCCCATCCCTGGAGGTATTTAAAAGCCGGGCAGACGAGGTGCTTAGGGACAGGGTTTAGTGGTGGGATGGCAGTGCTAGGTTAAAGGTTGGACTTGATGATCTTAAAGGTCTTTTCCAACCGAAACGATTCTGTGATTCTATGATTCTATAGCATGGGCAACATGAGGCTGAAGTCATGGATGATACAGAGAAAGCCATGGATGATACAAAGAAATGAGTAAGGTACCACTCACAGCGTAGGTAGGTGACGGAGCCTGGGAACACGCCAGGTCTCTGAATCACTGGGGTTTGTGCAACTGCAGTTCAAGCAGTGCTGGGTGTTCCCCGCCGCTGAGTGCTGGGAGGCAGCCTTTTCCCCGGAGCGGGCAGTGGTGGGAAGCACGCACGGAGCAGCCTCTGTCACTGCAGGCAGCTGCCTGGGCTCCAAGCCGTGGCTGGATGTCCTTGGCACCGGGGGGAGCAGGGCAAAGTGCCTTGGAGGTAGCAAGATGTTCACATCTTTCGTGGGCTCCTGCGGTCCAGCACAACTCTTTGAAAGCCTCACCCAAGTTTGGCTGATTTAAATCAGTTCAGGCTACATAATCATTGTATAAGCAGACATTATAGACTTAGCATTGATTAGAGTATCTTAGTGGGTTGTATAAGGAGCTGGTCATGCCATGGAAAGCTTTCAGTGGATATGAAGACCCAGGGAGCAAGACCTCTGGCAGAAGGGAGCTCAAGCCTTGCTTTAGGCACCAGTTTAGGAGGCAAGAAGAGCCTGTAAGAAACTGCCTGCAGTCTGGCACTCTCCTGCCTTCACACATTTTTTCTGCGTGCAAATTTCCCTCCAGGAAATTTAGGATTAGCCCTGGTGCTAAATTGCTCTGGAAAAGAGCATCTTGAGCACAGGTTATTGCTGGAGAGGACAACGCCCCTTCTCAGGGCTCGATGTGCAAAGCAGCGCAGAGGTGACAGGGCAGCTCATGTGAAGGACACATCCACCCCTTCTCACCTGCCCCCAGGTCCTTCCCAGGGTCTGGGCAGTTTTTGTCTGTTCCTTGGCAGCTTTTCAGCCCCTCTCCTGTGACAGTTTCTGGTCCTGCTTGTCACCGCAGTTACGCTCAGGCTGGATAAGAGGGAGAAGGTCCCATGCCCTGAGCTTAAATCACCTTCAGATTGCCACTGCCAAGCATGGAGGTCTCTTTCCTGTCCTTTCTCCTGCAGCCCCAGGCCACCAGCCCTTGTCCTCCCCTCTGTCTTAGCCCTCATGCTGGCCGATTCAGCACTGACTTAGCAGAAACCTGTTCCCTTTTCTTCCTCAGCTATTTTTGTGCCAGATTTGTGGTTTCGGTGTGTGGAGACTGTGGAACCCCAAGGCTGATGTAAGAAAGAGCGATGTGGGTTGGTGGAGGCTGGTCCCAGGCAGTCTGTGGGTGGGGGATGCTCACCGTGGATGCGAATGCCATCAGAGCCTATGCCCAGACCATGCAGGAGCAGAGGTGGTCATGTGGGGCTACAGTGATAACTGGGGTGGAAGGCCTGAGATTGGGGGAACTGGGCAGAGACATTGGCAGGTTGCTGGGACAATCCCAGAAGCAGCTGGGGAATGACTGCCATGGCATGGTGGTAGCTGGGGGATGCTATGGGAGCTCTGGGGTTGCACCAGGTCTTGCTTGTAGCTCACTCCATCCCGAGTCTTGCCCCATCACTGCAAGGCATTTGCTGGATGAGCAGCAGCGGGATGGTGGGATGCCCAGTGCCATGCCTATGGGATAAGCCTGCTTAGACGTAGCACATGTGTAGCCACCACGTTCCCACTCTCAGCCCAGTTCTTTTCATTTGCACCTCTGGGAACCTCCTTTTCAAGCACTGAAGTATCAATGGAGCAAGTTGTTCTTGAAAAAGAGCCAGGGCACAGCCCTAAAAGCTCTAGATGCTGCCCTGTCTGGAGGTAATGCTGTAATAAATGCAACCTTTCTGGCAGAAACAAGAAGGCAATTAAGGAACCCTTAACTTCTAAGGGTGCTTCCAAACATCACTAACCTTCAGCCAGAAACCTGGGAAAATTCAGTCAAACCAGCTTGGGTGCTCATGGGACTGTCCTGCCCCGTGAGCCTTTCCCCATCATCCTCCCCCCACCTGCCATCCCCCAGCCATCCTTCCCCTGCTCCCCTTCCCAGCCATCCTTCTCCTGCTCCTCTTCCCAGCTATTCTTCCCCTGCTCCCCTTCCCAGCCATCCTTCCCCTGCTCCCCTTCCCAGCCATCCTTCTCCTGCTCCCCTTCCCAGCCATCCTTCCCCTGCTCCCCTTCCCAGCCATCCTTCCTCGCTCGTGAACAAAGAAACTTAACAAAACACTGCTTTACTGAAAGGCAGGGAGGCAAGGGAAACAGGAAAGCAGAGAGTATAACAATAAACAACCGCCTCATCCAAAGTACACAGAGAAATGTTCAACTCTCCCTTTCTCTTTGGTTTTCCGGGGCCTCCTAGGAAAACTGGCTACTGCCTCTGTCCTGCAGCCTCCCACTGCGCTCAGTTCACTGGTGTCAAGCCTCAGGCTGTGCGTTTCTCCCAGGCTGCGGATATCCACCCATTCACCCACCCCAATAGCCACTACTCGTCATTAGCAATGGTGATGTCCTTAGCAGGGACCCCATAATGTCCTCTCTCGGGAGAAGACTTCCTAAATAAAGTCAAAACCCAAGGGCAGCCCATTTTTTGTGCACAATTTCTGATAGCGGTTGTGCTGAGCTAAGGTCTCGAGGTCACGGAGTGAGAGGACTTTGACCCAGGAACCAGTGCGCTTGTGGACCCCCAATTTCCATTGCTGGGTTGACCTTGCGCTCCAGCAGGGGTGGAAGAGGAGGCTCAGAGCGGGAGCGTGGGGAAGGGGCACTTCTGGCCACATCACCTGAGGAGTGGCGTGGGTGCCAGGCAAGGGGCGAGCTCTTCCCCTGCTCATTTCGTTACCAGATGAGTGGGGGACTTCTACGATTGCTGGGTTTGGATAATCAACCGCTGAGTGTGGCAGAGGAAGGCGGGCTGCCCTCCTCCTCCCTCCGGTGCCCTGCGCTGGCAGGGAGGGGTGGTGGGCACGGCCCCCTGCCCTCGCCCCCAGGGCTTTGTTCCTAGGGGTGGCACGCAGTGTCCCGGCCGTGCCTGCGGATCCCACCCCCCCGTGATGCCCTGCGCTGCCTGGGGTTATTGTGTGATGCCCAGAACAATGTGTTGTGGTTGGAGCCACAAGCCAGGGACGCCTGGGAGAGCACCGGGAGGCTCCCTGCTCCCCCTCCCCTCTCTGCCAGTGCTGGGGGGAGGCAGCTTTCGGCCATCTGGTAGCTGTGGGTTTGCTGGAGGTCCCTCAGCAAGGGAGAAGCAGCAGCCACGGGGCCTGTTCCTAGAGAAGGAAGGCCAGCGTTCGGCCCCGGCTCTGCTGCAGATGCTCTGCGTGACTTGGGCACAGATGCCCTCCAGCAGTGTAGGATCGCAGGAAAGCTCATGTGGGAAGGGACCACAGGGGGTCTCCAGCCCAACCTCCGGCTCATGCAGGGCCAGCTCTGGGGTCAGACCAGGTTGCTCAGAGCTTTACCCAGTTGAGACTTGGAAACCTCTGAGGCTGAAGGCAGCACAGCCTCTCTGGGCATCCTGTATCAGTGCTGGACTCTCCTCGTGGTGGGGATGTTTCTCCTTATATCCAGTCTGAACCTCCCTTGTTTCAGCTCATGTCTGTTGTCTCTTGTCCTCCTGCCATGCACCACTGTGTAGAGCCTGCCTTCATCTTCTTCGTACCCACCTTGCTATCAGTCCCCACCAAAGCTCTCTCTTCTCTGGCCCTGCACCCTCAGCCTCTGCTCCCAGGCCGTGTGCTGCAGTGCCCTGAGCATCTTGGTGACCTTGGACTCGCTCCCCTGTGTCCCCATCTCTCTTGTACTGGGGGCTGAAAACTGGATGCAATATCCAGACGTGGTATCAGCAGGGCTGAGCAGAAGGGAAGCATCTCCTCCCTTGACCTGCTGGCAACACTGCCTAATGCAGCCCAAGGGGCTGGTGGCCGCCTTTGCTGCGATGACGTTGGCTCATGGTCAACCTGGTGTCCACCAAGACCTCCAGGTCCTTTTCTGCAGAGCTGCTCCCCTGCCAGTCAGCCCCAGCCCATGTTGTTGCAGGAAAGTTATTCCTTCCCAGGACTTGGCATTTGTCCTTGATGAAGTTCATAAATACCCCTGAAGTATCAAGTCAAAGAGAGTGACCGGCCAGCAGGTGCCTTCTGGGTTTGCCCTAGTCACATGGATTTTTGCTTTTAAATAGCTTGGAAAGTCCCTTCCAGGACCTACCTACATCTTAGGGGCGAGGGTCTTAAATGTCAGGTTTCACTTTGTTTATTTGGTGTGTTGTGATGGCTGGAAGCTCAGGTGGTGGTGCAATGTGGGCCCAGTGAAATAACCAAGAACAGGAGAGCCACGAGGAGAAAACCTTCTGCACTGCCCAGCAACAAGGGGAGGACTTGTGGGAGCACTGGGGGCCCTCATATAGGACTTTTCCTGCCAGTGCTTCTTTGCAAAACCCTCAGAAGGAGTTAGGGGCTTCTGTGTCCTCCGGTGGCCATGGTACTGTCAGGAGGGAAAGGGAAACGGTGTCCTTTCAGGCCTTGGGAGTCCCATAAGCTGAGATATCCCTCAACACACATCTTGTTGGCTCAGCCATTTTAAGGAGGCATGCTGGTATGGTGAGGAACTGGGCTTCAGGTGGTCTGGACTTCTCTGTCCTTGCTTGCTGGTTGATTCCCCTCATGATGCAGGTCGCCCTGGGCTGAGCTGACCCTCAGGGCCAGCCTGGCATGGGGTATGTTTGGCCCAGGATCTGTTAGGCATCTTCTTTTGCTGCGTGCAAGTCCTTCAGCCAACGAGAGTGTGGGGAGGTGGTCATCGCATTTGGTAGAGGCAAGGAGAATAATGTTCTTCACTAACTACCCAAGGAGCAACATTATCTTTAAAGGCCATCTGAAGGGAGACATGTAGGAGGATACCATTTATTTTCTGCGGACGAAGACGAAGACCCCTGTGGCTCCTTTGATGAGGAGCTCCCATTCTTCCCTGGCTTCCCGCAGCAGCGGTGCAGGGTCTCACCCTCACCACGGCAAGGTCCCTTCCCCAGACCAGAGTATTTATTCCCAGCACTTCCCCGCCCCAGGGCTGCTCATTCATCTCTTGCAGACAGAACGGAGCCTGTCACAAGAGCAGATGCAGAGCAGGCAGAGCTCCCCATGAGATCCTTCACCACCAGAGATGATAAACAGATGGGGAAATCTGCTGGGAAATGCATTGACGTAAGAAGTAGGTGAGAAGCTGGAGCATTGTCCCCAGGGAGGTGGAAACACGCTGAGAAAGCTGGACGTGGAGACGGATGCACAATGGCTCTTTGATTCCCCCAGACGGAGAGCTGCTGAGGGACCGGTTCCTCTCCCAGCCCTCCTGGCGGGTCGGAGATGTCCTGCCCTCACCTTATCGTTATCTCTCACCCTGACATCACTCCGGGATTTCCTCTGCCCCCCCTCAGCAAGCTGCTGGGCTCTGGTCATCCCAGGCTAGTGTCCCTCATAGCATCCCCCTGTCACCAGAGCTGCCGTGGCCGGCGGGATACAGAGGGTAACTCAACCTCTGCAACATGGGCGTACGGAGCATAGCTCCCAGGAAAAGCCTCAACCTTCCCATCTGGGGGGAGAGGTGGGGTCAGGCACTTCTCCAGGACCTCCAGGCTTGGCTCAGCCTGACCTGACAGCCTTCCTTTCCTCGGAGGGGTTTTCACACCAGGGCTGCACCCTGCAGCGTCAATCCTGCGTGGAAGGACAGAGCCATCCATGCAATTATTTGTGTATTTTGTGTGATATACTTCTCCCTTTCCCTCTGAAAATTAAATGGGGAGTAGGGCTCCCACGCACTGCAGCCCACCCTCTCCCGGCCAGCCAGCCAGCCACCAGGAGAGCAGTGCCTCGGGCCACCTGCACCAGGCATGTTAGGACAGGAGCACACCTGAGAAACTCATCCCTGCAGCATCTGGGTGCTGAGCTGGTCTTTATTATTAAATTTTAATCACCGGGGCTGAATTTTAATAGTGAACCTGTATAATTCCACTTTACATCCTGGCCCCAAGGCCAGGTCACTAGCATCAAAGCATCCCTAATGATGAGGTTAGAGGTGGTTTTTTAGCTAATGCAACAAAAAATTCTTATTGGATTTGGAAACAGAGGAAACAAGTTGCCCCAGTGGGGGGGAGGCAGTTGCCGGGGCTGCCTGAGATGCGAAGCTGCCGGGAGGCTCTGACAGCCAGGCTTGTATTGCTGTTTATGATACTTAATAGTGAGCAACACTACAAAGTCCTTTCTTATTCATTTATCTCCCTGGTATTTCACAGCAGGCAATAACTTGGATTTATAAATTAAACATGCTCCTTGTTTTAATATATCATCCACTTCTTACTCCACGATCCTGTAATAGGATTTTTAATTGCCTGTCATAGAATCGTGCATCCTCTTTGCAGGCTGGGAGCGCGAGTGTAACCATGAGTTCATTGGCCCATGTCAGTATTAAATGATGCATTTAAATCTTTGTATTAACAAAAGCGAGGGACATGAGTGGGAACGTGGAACAGTCATCATTGAGGAGAATTGTTTGCTGTGGCAAAAAATGAGGGAAACCACACCAAAAATACAAACACATTTCTTTTTCTTTCTTTTTTTTTTTTTTTTTTCCTCCCCTCCAAAGGGAACGGCATTGCACAGCATTTTAATTATCGCTGGGTTTATTTTCAGCTGATGCGTATCCCGCAGCTCGAACTCAGATTATGGTCCAAAGGGCTGAGGCGGGGAGCTAGAAGACCCACTCCAAGGGTGGCCACACACCCATGAGTGGGTGCTTAATTTGGACACTCCGGCTCCAGACCCCTGTCCTGCTTCATTTGCTGCAAAAGACGTGGCCGGTTTTCCCTGCTTCCGTGCTCAGCAGTGCTAAAACCTGTGCCGCTGGTTGAGTCGGTCCAGCTAAGATGTCCCTGCTGGGGCCTGGGAACCCCAGGAGGGAGATGGAGAACATGGCAGCAGGTACCGTTCTGCTGCTGCATTCAACCCTGGTGCACCCACCTGGTGAGCACCGTGTGCTGCTCTGGTCTCTGCACCCCAAAGCAGGCATGCAGGGGGGAGAAGGGATGGAAAAAGGCAACTAGATGGTTAACGGGGATGGAGCGGCTGCCCTGTTGGAATTTAATGTGATTTCCTCCGGCGAGACTCGCGTATCTGCTCTTCGTAACAGTTGGCTGTATCCTACAGCTTTTATCACAGCTTCTCCTTCCTGGTAAAACAAAGTTAAATCCTTCGACCTTTCTGCTTTTTCATATCTTAATCTTTTTCAGTTAATTAACATCTTTTTCAAAGCGTACCCTAAATAGGAGACTTGGTCCAACCGAGGCCTCATCAGCATAGAGGAAAGCTAAGTAATTACCTCTTCGGGCTGACAGACAATGGTCTTGTTACTGCATCCTGGAAAGAGATTTGCTGCTTCTGTTGGGGTTTTCCCAACGACAGATTTCTCATTCCCATACTTCATGACTTGCCGTACCTCCTCCATTTCTGCCATACTATCACCTGGTAAGAGCTCCCTGGTGGGAAAGGCTGAGGGAGCTGGGCTTGTTCAGCCTGAAGAAGAGAAGACTGAGAAGGGACTTCATAAATACTTACAAATATCTTAAGGGTGAATGTCACGAGGATGGGGCCAGACTCTTCTCAGTGGTGCCCAGCAACAGGACAAGGGGCAATGGGCACAAACTGAAACAGAAGAGGTTTCAGTTGAATATGAGGAAGAATTTCTTGACTTTGAGGGTGACAGAGCCCTGGAACAGGCTGCCCAGGGCGGCTGTGGAGTCTCCTTCTCTGGAGGTATTCAAACCCCACCTGGATGAAGTCCTGTGTAACATGCTTTGTGTGACCCTGCTTTAGCAGGGAGATTGGACTGGATGATCTCCAGAGGTCTCTTCCAACCCTTGCCATTCTGGGATTCTGTGACTCTATCCCCTCCATCCCACCTAATACGTCTCCAGCTGGTTTCTTTCTGCTCCGCTCCTTGGGTTGATTAAAGTGTAATTAAAGTGAATCAGCTGGCAACGAGGAATCTTTTTTGCGAACGCAGCACTGGCTTTTTCTGAGTCATCCCTTGGTTACTCTCTTTCCTCTTTCTTTTCCTTTTGACGTATTTATAGGTCCTCCTGTCGCCTTCCCACCCTTGTTGACTGAAACTCATTCATCCCTTCCCCTATGGTTTCGCAATGGGGTGGTTTTGGCTGCAAAAGGATAACACGAGCTCCCACGGTTCCCACCTCCCTCCGCCCAGTGTTGCTGCCCCTGGGTTGGCAGCAGGGCTGCTGGGGCTGGGGTCGGTGGTCGTGTTCTCTGCCTTCCTCCCGGCAGGATAAACCACTCCGTGTCTTTAGGGCTCTCCGCCGCCGTGCCGGCCCTCCTGCTTCCCCAGGAGCTACCCACGGCTTCCCAGTCTGTGTCGAAATCAGCCGGTTTGGGTCCAGTCTCCTTCTGCCTTTGCTCTTGCATCTCCCCGGTTGTGAGAAAAATGAATTCTGCCACTTTGTGATTGCCCTCCCCAAAAATCACTCTCCCCTCCGGTTTCCCGCTGGCTCCTTGTGATCACAGCCCGATCTAGGTAGCTGTTTGTCCGCCTGAGCTTGAATTTTATCCCCAGCATCCTAGGGACCTGGTGGACTGTGTCCCTGCCCGTCTCATTTCCAGTTGCGGGTAATTAAGATGACATCCTTCGCTTTGGCTGTTCTTGGTAATTGGAAGAATTTCTTCTACCTCCTCCTCCTCATCTCCTGCCATGGCCACATCCCAGGCACAGCCACATGCCCTCCCAGCACTGCCTTCCTTTCCTCTGCTCTTCCCAAATTACCTCTGTAAGGACATAAGTAGGTTTCTATGCTGTGAGTTGGTTGTGCATAATGTCATCGTCCTGGCTGCATCTTAAGAATTCATGTTGACCTTATTTGTTTCCTAGATTCTTGGGGGAGGTTGTACAGACATTGTAGATAATCACGGTGTTGCCCTTTTCCCTTGCTCAGGTCACCCTTGCTCCAGCACTGGAATTTCTCCAAGAAAACTGGATCCTCCCCATCTCCCTTATTTATGTACCCCTGCCCAGGGCGGGGGGTTCTCAACTATCAAAATTCAGCCACCAAAATCTTTGTCCCCAGCCAGAGCTGGCTGCTGTGTCTCGCACCGCTCATCCCAACAGGCTGAAGGCTGAGTTCCCCTTGTTTGGGGTGAGGACCATGCACCTCCCAGCTTTGATATCCCACTGGCATCCAGGCCTACGTGCTGAGCCCTTGTCACTTCTGTGGCCACCTGGGGAGCCCCAGGCCCCTCTGAACCCCACGGACACCAGGTGTCATCTGCCACCCAAACCTGCATCACAGACAAGAGACCCAGGGTGTAGGAGAAGGGCATTTAAAATGGAAATTGGGGGTTGAGATTGGCCCCAAACAGTTCAGGAAAATGGTATCATTTTGAGATGCCGCTGCAAATATTGCTGTCTGGAGCAAGAGATTTGAGCACCCTTTCTCTGGTTTTATTCTGCTATCCAAGAGTTTATTTACTGTACATTGCAAAATAGAGCCCTTCCTCCCTCCCCATTTTGTGTTGAACAGACAATGCTATGTCTCTCCTGCCACTGCAGCGTTAGGAAAAACTGGGTCATGCATATAATTCCGCAGAGGGAAACAAAAGGCCATTCTGCCCCTGCTGGATCTCATATTTATGGATGCTGTGGCACATTATGGTAATTCTCGCCTGAATCCAGCATATAATTAATAGCTAATAATTTGGCGGTGGCGTTTTTACATGGAGCTTTGGGGAGAGATTCATGTCACCGTGGACAAGACAGTAAAATACGACGCGCACATAAAATCGCTTGCAGACTTTCCAAGGCACTGGCTTCCCATCTCCGCTTTGCCTTCTGGCTTTTCAGGCACTCTCCCATTTTGGAGAGTGTTGTTGATAACTAGTCCTTTCCTCTGTTTGTGTTCTGCTCCATTTTTTAAGAATTACAAGCATGTCTGGATGCAAAACTTGACGAATTAATTAGAAGTATAACGTCGACATCTGTTCTGTACTCACACAGGGACAATTTCAGGAAGGTGGTAAATTGTGGAGACGCGGGAACGTGCTCGCATAGGCTTGCTTGTAGGTTGTACATGTCGATTTTATAGATGCTGATGTACAAAGTGGAGAAACTCAACTTTGGCTTGGTGAACGGGCTGCAATCACTAGGAGTGAAAACTGGTGTAAATCTATTGATTTCTGGCACATTTTACTGTTTCCTTGTGCTCCTCTGTGCATTGAGCCAAGTACCGTCTCTTGTATATGCACTCAGTGACTCGCTGCAGTAAAAGCAACCTGGGGCCAAAGAGATTAAAATAAAAGCAAAAAGAAAAAAAACCTGGAAAAATGTTTCCATGGCTGTGGCTGAGAACAGAAGTGGTCCTGCTTTGCCGAGGTCAGGATGTGGCACAACCGCTCCCTGCCGAGCAAAGCTGAAGCAAAGGTGGTGATGAAGCACGCATCACCGCCGTTATCACCCTGGGATTATCGGGCATAATCCTGCGGGTTGAGGCCAGGTCTCCGGGCATAAGCGCTGTCTTCCGAGCGTGTCCATTCCTGCATGCTGCTGCGTTTCTCTGCCAGATCTGGGGTAACATATGGCCTAGGAAAGCAAGGCTGCAGACCCCCCTCTAGCTTCCCCAGGCGCACACACAACTCCGCATCATTGCACATCACCTAAACGCTAAATATCTGCTGCACCTCTTCTTCTGCTCACTGCAGGGGGGTTGGACCAGATGACTTCTAGGAGTCCCTTCCAACCCAAAACATTCTATGATTCTATGATTTGTGAATTTGTTTTTCAAATAACAGCCAGCTGAGGCCGCGGGTCTGCACTTCCCCGTTATAGCATCTCCTGGTATCACAGTACCTATATACAGATACGCTTTAATTCCCAAAACAGCTTTATCAAAGAGGTCCCTATGTGTATTATTTCTCATGGGCACTCCAAAGAAATTGTGCAAATCGAGGCACTGGCAGGACTTCTCGAGTAAGTAAGAGCACCAGCATCAGAGCTGATATTGCCCTACAGCATCCCATCCAGAAGGATTTTAAGCAGCCTGAGCCCTGGCAGGCATCCCTGTGGCCTTGGGTGCAGGGTAAGTTTGCTCCTCCTGAGCTGGAAAGCAAAACAGCAGGACAGCATTGAGAGCGACAACTACAGCCTTCCTGCTCCTGGAGGAGCACGGCAAACCCGTGCGGCATCCCTCCCACCCCTCGCCACACACCCCCTGGTCCAGGGGATGCAGGTGGGCACCACCAGGCAGGGCAGGAGGTACGTGGGGCTGGGGTGGGGAGCTGCAGAATGGCCGGCCCCTGTACACCCTGCCCTGGTGTCGTGGTTTAACCTGGCTGGCAACTCAGCACCACGCAGCCGCTCGCTCGCTCCCCCGCCTCCCTCAGTGGGATGGGGGAGAGAATTGGGAAGGAAAAAAAAGGTTCGAGGGCTGAGATAGAGACAGTTTAATAGGAGAAAATAATAATAATAGTAATAATGAGAATGGTAAGAGAATATACAGAATATACAAAACGAATGATGCACAATGCAATTGCTCACCACCCACCGACCGATGCCCAGCCTGTCCTGAGCTGCGATCACGCCCCGAGCTGCAATCCCTCTCCCCCCAACCCATCAACTGACTAACCCCCCCAAGCATGACGTTCTATGGTATGGAATAGCTCTTTGGTCAGTTTGGGTCAGCTGTCCTAGCTGTGCTGTACTCCCAGCTTGTTATGCACCTGGGCAAGCAGGAGAAGCTCAAAAAGTCCTTGAGTGGTCTGAGCACTACTTGGCAACAACTAAAAACATCAGTGTGTTATCAACATTCTTGTAGTACTAAATCCAAAACACAGCACTATGCTAGCTACTATGAAGAAAATTAACTCTATTGCAACTGAAACCAGGACACCTGGAGGAGAGAGGACAGTTTGGGTCTGCTGCTGATGATTAAAAATACCTACAACAGGGTCATGCTGGCACTGAAATAAGCATTTTGCCACTCTAACTCATGGGCTTTTGGGGCTTAGGCAAATGACTTGACATGCCCTGTTCCCAGACTGTTCTCTGCCCAGTTCCTTCCTTGTGGGTTTTGCTCCTGCTGTGGCCGCTCTGCTCTAAATGCAAAGAAAGAAAAACATGAGTAGATAAGAGGGAGGGTGAGGCACACACACATTTCATTTTTATTGGCCTTTCACTGCGCTTAATCTCTCTTTGATTCAATACACCGGTGACATTTGCATATTCCCCCAAATGCCACCCAGGAAAGAAAACACATTAAGAAATCGCTTGACATAAAGAGTGAGGCGTCCTTCAGCGGGGCTGACAGGGAATGTGTGAGGCAGCCTGCAGGCACAGGCATCCCTCCGTGCCGGGCCATCCCCGGGAAACTCCGGGCTGCGGTGGCGAGATGCACCGGCTCCACGCTGCAGATCAAAGCGGCTCCCGCTCTTCGTTTTTGTCTTACGGGATCTGGCTGCCACTTGCAAGCAAAGCTGACATCTGGAAAGTAGGAAACGTTTGTGCACGGGGGTGGTCCCCCGCCCCCTCCAGCTCAGCATGCGCTGTGTGCTGTTCCTCCAATGCTTCGATGACTTGCCATTTCTAGGCAACTGCAGGCAGAGATAGAGGAGACCATAATAATAATAACAATAATAATAATGATAATAATAATGATAATAATAATAATAATAATAATAATAATAATAATAATAATAATAAACCAACCTGCTGAAGGTGGTTAGCGCTGGGAAGCAGGTAGCTCCTGGTTCTGGGAAGCTCCCTGGGCCAGGCACACCAAGGCACCAGGAATCTGGACAGGCTGCTGAATGCATTTACTCTTCAGGGGCTTTGGGGCTACTATCACACATCCTTCACCCAAGGAACTGCTGTTTATAGCCTTAAACTGGATGATTGATGGTCTCTGCTGGGAACGAAGCATCTCTGCAATTGTAGCTG
Source organism: Egretta garzetta (assembly GCF_000687185.1). Lineage (NCBI taxonomy): Eukaryota > Metazoa > Chordata > Aves > Pelecaniformes > Ardeidae > Egretta > Egretta garzetta. The sequence continues at coordinate 667,956 of NW_009259792.1, read as the reverse complement.
ACGAGGTTGGTACAGGCAGACAGGACAACCCTTCTTATGCCCTATATCGTGTGTGGCTTTAGAGCTCCTATGGCAGTTTGGGTGTGAAGCTCAGCCCATAGAGGCAATCAGCCCAAAAGCGTACGCAGGCATTTTGTACCCCAGCCCTGGCTGGAAGCCTTACCCACCGGCTGTGTGTGCCCTTCTCAGAGGGAAAGGGTGGGATGCTCCAGAAGTTCACATGAAGGCAGGAAAGGGTGGGATGCTCCAGAAGTTCACGTGAAAGGCAGGAAAGGGTGGGATGCTGCAGAAGTACAGGTGAAGGAGGGAAAGGGTGGGATGCTCCAGAAGTTCACGTGAAGGTAGGAAAGGGTGGTATGCTGCAGAAGTACAGGTGAAGAAGGGAAAGGGTGGGATGCTCCAGAAGTTCACGTGAAGGTGGGAAAGGGTGGGATGCTCCAGAAGTACAGGTGAAGGAGGGAAAGGGTGGGATGCTCCAGAAGTACACGTTTGGCCCGAGCACAGCTTTGGGGCTCTCCGGCCCCCGGCTCATGTCCAGCACTGGAGCTGCCCTGTTTCATGCTTTTGGGCAAATCCCTGCCATGGGGATAATCCTGCCCAATGCCAGTCTCCAAGGGGAGCACGGTAGCTTCATTAGCTGATGTTCAGGAAAGACTTTGAGCAGGAAAAGTGTATTCAGCGTTAAATATGAATGAGCACCAGCAATGCCAAAAATGTGTGTGATTGAGAGAGGGAGAAAGACAGTGTTGGAGGACACAACGCTCAGGGAGGAAGAAGCTGGCCCAGACAGAGCAAAAGCTTTGCTCACGCCCAGGCGGCAGGCACGGCTGCAGCGCTGGCCCTGGCACAGCGTCCTTTGGGGACCAGTGGCCTGACTGGCTTGTCCTGCCTTGCCCTGGCATGCAGAGCAGTGGGAATCTTTGACAATCCTCCTGGGGACTGGCAAGCGGGAGATCTGCTGGTAGTACTGCCTTTCTATCATTCCCTCACCCCAGCCCTGGGGCTTGCTGGGCTGAAGACACCTCCCTTCCCCTGGGGAATGAATGGGGGGGCCAGCAAACATCTCTTGCTTCCCTCCCCACCACTCCCCAGTCTTACACCTCCAGGCTTTCCCTCCCTGCAGGGTTCCCGTCCTGAGGCTGAGCCTCTGCCGGGCACAGGAGGACGCTGTCAGATGAAAGACATGGCTCAGGTTCACCATGAGCTAATGGAGATGGTGGAGAAGGTCATGTGATTTTTGCGTCACCACCATCACAGCCCTGAGCTTGGCTTTGAGTCTGTAACAGCCTAAAGGGACTAAGCGAGTGTGAATGAGGCCTTTGTCAGGTTCTCTGGGCCATCAGTCCTTCAGCTGGTCCTGGAGGACTCGCCCACACTCCATGGCACTGGATTCTCCTCAGGAAGAGATGACCGGCAGCTTGTCGACTGTTTCATGATGGCTTTGTCCTTGTGCCTAGGAACTTCTGATGGAAACTAGTAGAGTATGGGATATGCCTTATCACCCCCAGCTGCTCCTCACCCGCTGCCCCTTGGATGCTGCCCATCAAAAGCTTCTCCTGATGTTTGATTCTGGTCCACACTCACAAGCTTGACAGCCCACAGCATCTCCCCTTCTCTGTCCCCTGTCCTCCAGGCTGTCCCATGGCAGCTTCTCTGACCACATCCCCCATCTCGCTGGTTTGCCACTTTGGTCAGTCTCTACTCATCATGCACCGTTGCTGAGATTTTCTTTCTTTCTTTAGGGTCTGCCTGGTTTCCACCTGCAGGCAACCTGACTTGGTGTTGTGGGAGCTTGGTTTCAGCTGCATCCATCAGTTGCTTTTTCTACATTGTTATCAGAAGGGAAAGATCCCAAAGATTGCCGTGTTGGTGGATGGTCACAGCAGGTTGGGCATGGAAAGCATGGGAGCATGTCTTTCTCCTGCCTGCAGCATTGCTTTTCCCTGCTCACAAGCTCCGCAGTGTGTTTCTCTCTGGCTAAAATCAGCATCCTCACTATACCTGATGCTTCCTCATAATTTCTCGTAAAAAACACCACTTTGAAGTGGGTGTGTGCAGCCTAAGGGACGTCTGTGCTGCCCAGAGACAGGGGAGCCTCAAACCATGCTAAACTTCCACGCATTTTGAGTTTTCTGTCCCAGTACTCCTCATGACTTGAGCTATTCGAGTCAGCACGCTTGTGCTGGAGCAGCTCTTAAAGTGCAGAGGAGACCTCAGCGCTCGGATGGGATAGGCTGTACAGCTGCCCGATGGTCGCATGCAGGCACGAGCAAGAGGACGGGTGTGGAGTTGGTGGGAAGGGGGAACGGGACGTACCTGCTCCTCTCAGTGGCAGCCTGCTGAAGGTATATACCAGCTGTGTAACTGTATCCACAATTCAGCTCATCAAAATGCCATTACCTAGTGAACCCCATGGAAATGACTGCATCTGGAGTACTGTGTCCAGTTCTGGGCTCCCCAGTTCAAGAAGGATGAGAAACTCCTAGAGATGGTCCAGAGGAGGGCTACAAAGATGACGAGGGGACTGGAGCATCTCCCCTATGAGGAAAGGCTGAGGGAGCTGGGCTTGTTT
>NW_009259792.1:660138-665322 GCF_000687185.1 Egretta garzetta | reverse complement strand
TGGAGATATTCAAAGCCTGCCTGGATGATGTCCTGTGCAACCTGCTCTGGGTGAGCCTGCTTGAGCAGGAGGGTTGGACTGGATGATCTCTGGAGGTCCCTTCCAACCCTTGCCATGCTGTGATTCTGTGAAATCAGCAGGCATTGGGCACCCGGACATCTGAGGAAATCACCATGGCCATACAGGATGTCTTGGCAAAGTGGGATCTTCCCTGGTGGGGGTTAATAATGTAACAATGAGGCTGTCCTTCCAGTCTGGGATCAAAGATGGGGATGGCTGAGGCCATACTGAGGAATGACAGGCATACCACAACACTGGCTACCTCGAAATGGGAATACAAGCCTCTACCTATCAGGTTCATCAAGCAGATCTGCTTATACAGGGTTTGTAACAAAATTACTGAGCATTCAGCAGGTCCCCTAGAAGGAGCAGCCCCATGAAGCCTGCCCCATTCCTCCTTCCACTTCTCCTAAGGCCGAATGTCATCCTCGGTCCAACCCAGGAGATGCACTTTCCTTGGCTACCAGGGCAGGTCAGCATGGAGGTCTTACCTTGTGGACCCGCAGCTCTCCGGGCTTTCATTGTGTTTGTGGTGACGTTAGTGCAGGTTTTCCCATGAAGAGCTGGGTGTGGAAAGACATGGAAAGGAGGATGCTGCCTACAGCTGAGAGCCTGAACGTAGCCATGACTGAGGAGGCAAGCCTGCTGGCTCACGTGGTTTCTCTACTGCTCTTCAGGCTCCATCTCACACTGCGGGGAACCTGCTAGTGACCCTGTCCAGAGCAGTCCTCCATGGAGTTCCTCCTCTCCCTCCCAGGCAGCTCAGCGCTTGGCCAGCGGGGACACGGAGGCTCTCTCTGCAACTCCAGCAGATTTCCCAAAGTCTCAGATGAGAAAGGACCTTATAACCCTCATCTTCCCTTCTCTAGCAAAACCCATTTTTGATGTCTTGTGGATTACCACTGTATCTCCCTTGTGACATGGTTCTGTGAGAGGGAGGGAATTTTGCTTTGGTCCCGGTGCCCAGGTGAAGGTATGGCTCTCATGCACGTGCTCACAGTACGCTGTGCCTCGTGCTCCCAGGGAAATGAGGACGCTTCCTACTCTCTCCCTGAGGAGCACAGCTGAACTGCTTGCAGTGGAAGTACTGCCAAGCTTCCCAGATGAACCGCATGTCACTTCCCACGTCTCCGGAGTAGCAGCTCTGACACCAAGTTAACAAGTGCTGCCAGCACGCCAGGAGCATTCACCCTTTTGGATGTTTTTCCAAACTGAATCCTAGCTCCAAGCCCCTTTGAACTGGTGGCCCACCGTTCCTGTAGAGCAATGAAGTGGAGCAAACTATGAGACACCCAGGACAATTCATAGCAGGGACCAGGAGAACCTTTGGAGCAAGTCCTTGGACCCATGTTTCACATCGCAGTGGGTGCCCACAGCGGTGGCATCTGCAGCAGATTGGTGCTATGGGATCCAGGTGGGATTGAGGACAAGGTGCAGCAGGACAAGGTTGTGCTGTAGCCAGAATTTCTGCTCAAAAGCAGCTTTCCCACCAACAGCACTGGGTGCAGCCTGACAGAATCACAGCTTTCCCAGCCGGCCCACTCCGTATCAAAGGGGAGGAGAAGGAAGGGAAAAGGAATGAAAACTGTTCGGCATTACTCCTATAAGGGAGGGAGATTCAGAGGATGGACCATGAGGCTTCAAAGACATGTCTTCAAGTTTCTTATTTATGACAAACATCACATGTGACCTATGGAAAATCATAAACTCACATTCTGTTGGAACCTCGAGTTTGATTTCTTGTTTGACACTGAATTATACCGTGTAACCAGCTCCTCCTGTTGAGTTCAACAGATTGTGTTTGACTAAAGCACAGATTTCCCATCTGTTCTTCAGCCTCAGTCCTTTTCGCTGCAACATCGCACTGCGAACTGGTACAGATGATCCCCCTAAATCCCTCAAACCCTTTTCTAGAGACATTGAGTCCCCATCCTATAGGCACTGCCCATGTTCCTCGTTCCCCACTCCACTGCATGGAGTGATATTCACCCTATGCTGTTGGAAGAGATACAGGCCACAGTCACTGTCGTTACTGATTATCCCACCAATCTATCCACAATCCCCAGCTTTTACCAGCAACAATATTTATTTTTGCCCTCAAACTAGTGGCAGAGTTGAACAGTACCGGAATTAGCAGCTCTCCCTCCAGTTTCCAGTTAAGGAAACCGAGTATTTTATTTTGCCTGGGGCTATCTGCACCATTTCATGCTAACTGGGTGTTGCACAGGTCATTCCTTTCAGGAGGCTTGGTTTATCCTACACTCCATGAGGTCTGACATGTGGGCTACTGCCCTATAGCAGCCCCTCCATGGGAGGACCTCCAGAAGAACCCACCTCCTTTAACAGAAGGGAAGGAAGCTGCTGGGAGCAATGCAAGAGAAGGATATGAAAAGTCTTGGGCTTTGGCTTAGTCTAAGACCTTGTTGTCCTCTCCTACAACCTTGCTTCTTGCTCTTCTGGAAAATGGTCACAGTGGTCATACAATCATAGAATCACTTTGGTTGGAAAAGACCTTTGAGATCATCGAGTCCAACCTTTAACCTAACCCTGCCATCCCACCACTAAACCATGTCCCTAAGCACCACATCTATCCTTCTTTTAAATACCTCCAGGGATGAGGACTCGACCACCTCCCTGGGCAGCCCATTCCAGAGCCTGACAACCCTTTCGGTGAAGAATTTTTTCCTAATGTCTGCCCTGGTGCAGCTTCAAACCATTCCCCCTCATCCTATCGTCTGCTACCGGGGAGAAGAAGCCGACCCCAACCTCCCTACAGCCTCCTTTCAGGCAGTTGTAGAGGGCGATAAGGTCTCCCCTCAGCTTCCTCTTCTCCAGACGAAACAACCCCAGTTCCTCAGCCATTGTGCTCCAGACCCCTCACCAGTTTGGTTGCTCTCCTCTGGACATGTTCCAGCAATGCAACATCTTTGTTGTAGTGAGGGGCCCAAAACTGAACACAGTATTCGAGGTGCAGCCTCACCAGCACCGAGTACAGGGGCACGATCACTTCCCTACTCCTGCTGGTCACACTATTCCTGATACAAGCCAGGATGCCATTGGCCTTCTTGGCCACCTGGGCACACTGCTGGCTCATATTCAGCCGGCTGTCAACCAGTAAAATCAGCACGGTGGTCCCTCCATGTCTCAGCAACTGGCAACATGGCAGAGGGGAGGTAAGAGGGCTGACCATGCCAGAGCAGACCGGGAAGCAGTATTAGGCTGGGATTTGCAGAGCTATTTTCATGTGGAATTAGAGGCAAACCTCAAACAACATTAATGGAACCAAAACCCTACACAGTTCTGTTTTGGAAACACAGCAAGTTTTGAAGATGAATCTGGCATCCAAGATACCTGGCAGCATTTGGATAAAAGTAACCGGATTCACAGTGATTTCAGGGCTGCTCAGGGGAGGGAGAGCAGCCAGGACAGACCATGGCAGATGCCTCCGTTCAATACAACAGGTACATGGAGAATTGTTACCAATTGCTCGGGTTTGTTGTTTCATTATAGAGAGACTCTGAATTTGACATCAGATTGGAAGAAGGTCAATGATAGAGCTCACTGAGGGGAAGGAGGGCTAGGAGGAAAGGGAATAAGCAATTTCGTACCCTTCAAGTGGACTTAGCCAGGCCCACCTCGAATTATGGTGAGGCTGGTGGAGCACATCGGTGCAGACAGGGCTGGGAATGAGACCTGACAAACATTTCTTTCAGATGTGGCTTTTCTCTTTCATGCCCGCATGGCCACGCAGCCCAAAATCCCCCACCCACCTCGCTCCCCTCCTTGCTGAGGGTCTCTCTGAGACATGTCTTCTTCTGACCACCCAACAGAAGCGTGGGAGTTGCTGTGAGCCCAAACCCAAAAACCAGCTCTGGGCTGCACGCTGCCGCCCCTGCCCCTGCCCCTCCACCCCGCGGGCCCTCGCTACGCACAGGCTCTGGGCATCCCGATGCTAATTTGAGGCTGGGGGCTACTGCCAGGGGAAAACATTGCTGGTTAAGTGAGGACAGGGGTTTTACTGCTGAAAGAAGCAGCTGCAAAGGCCCCGTGCCTTTGGTGTTCTTTTTTTCTGTACAGCAGAACTTAAAATCCCAGCCCTGCATAGCTCTGCCGGCACTGCTGAGCGGTGACGGAGCTGCTGTATCCCCTGCTGCTGCGCGCCAGCAGGCCGACGTGAAGGTGATGCTCGGGGAGGGAGAAGTTTTAAGGGAAGTGAAGGCTCAGCTGAGCTTTTGATTACAGATCTCAGCCCCTGAGTGATAACACAGGCAGGGTCCTGAGACAAATCGCCATGTCGAGGTTTTTAGACACAGGCTGTTATCACAGAATCCCAGAATGGCAAGGGTTGGAAGGTGTGGAGGAGTGGCTGAGTGAGAATGGGCATACCTTAGTCCCGTTTGACAGCCCCTGCTCTTAAGCGGATGTGGGCGGAACTATGACCGGAAGAGAAGGAGAAGCCCCTCCGCATGGACAGGTGATCTGTCCCAATCACGGTAGCGATGGAGGCGTGTGTGTAGTGGCATTCTACCAACCACAGTGTGACAGGGAGCCCCCCCGCCCCCCCGGGCCAGCCTGTGCCAGGGCTCTGTCAGCGTCAGAGTCAAGAAGTTCTTTCTCACATTCAACTGAAACCTCTTCTGTTTGAGTTTGTGCCCATTGCCCCTTGTCCTGGCGCTGGGCACCACCGAGAAGAGTCTGGCCCCGTCCTCATGACATCCATCCTTAAGATATTTGTATCTGTTATCCTTTAGGGCTGCTTTGAAACACCTCTTGGGGGCTAATAAATATCATAATTAGAATCATAGTCCTTCTTTTAAAATCCTCCAGGGATGATGACTCGACCACCTCCCTGGGCAGCCCATTCCAGAGCCTGACAACCCTTTCGGGTTCCACAATGGTGGGACCCATTGTGCAGCAGGGTAAAGCAGGCATTAATATGTTAAAGCCTAGTCATTAAACACACCTTTTGTTCAAAGTTGCCATTTATGAGTCAGCCCAGCCTAGGATACTTTTGGGACTTTCGTGGTTTAACCCCAGCTGGCAACTCAGCCCCACACAGCCACTCGCTCACTCCCCCCACAATGGGATGGGGGAGAGAATCAGGGGAGGAAAAGGGAGAAAACT
>NW_009259792.1:659224-659808 GCF_000687185.1 Egretta garzetta | reverse complement strand
ACCCAGCAACAACTAAACCATCAGGGAGTTCTCAACATTCTTCTAGTACTAAATCCAAACCACAGCACTATACTAGCTACTAGGAAGAAAATTAACTCTGTCCCAGCCAAAACCAGGACAGGGACACCTCTGTATGCCACCGCAGGCCCTAACACTGAGAGGAAGCCCCCTTCTTGTTGCCAAGAGTCATGCAGGCATCCTTAGGCAACAGATCCTCCAAAGATTTTGGTCCCCCTCCATGGCATCAAGCACCTTCCTTGTGCAACCTTCACCCTCTCCCATCCTGCCCAAGCTGGATGAGCAATGCTAAAACCCAGCAAGGAGGCCAGTTCCTGTTTGCTTTTATTTTCAGTTAACAAGACTGAGCCCAGGGAGAAGGGCCCCAGCGCAGGTTTTGGCCAATGGCATCCTGGCCTGTATCAGGAATAGTGTGGCCAGCAGGAGTAGGGAAGTGATCGTGCCCCTGTACTCGGTGCTTTTGAGGCTGCACCTTGAAAACTGTGTTCAGTTTTGGGCCCCTCACTACAAGAAAGACGTTGAGTTGCTGGAACATGGCCAGAGGAGAGCAACAAAGCCGGTCAGGG
>NW_009259792.1:657365-659090 GCF_000687185.1 Egretta garzetta | reverse complement strand
CCCTCTACACCTGCCTGACAGGAGGCTGTAGGGAGGTGGGGGTCGGCCTCTTCTCCCTGGTAGCAGACGATAGGATGAGGGGGAATGGTCTGAAGTTGTCAGGCTCTGGAAGGGGCTGCCCAGGGAGGTGGTCAAGTCCTCATCCCTGGAGGTATTTAAAAGGATAGATGTGATACTTAGGGACATGGTTTAGTGGTGGGATGTCAGGGTTAGGTTAAGGGTTGGACTCGATGATCTTAAAGGTCTTTTCCAACCAAAGTGATTCTATGATTCTATGGAGGCTGCAAAGGCAAAGGCAGACCAGTGGTGTGCAGCTCAGCTCAGTGGGAAGGAGACAGGGGCCAGAGAAAGAGGAGAGGAGTGACTGGAGGACACATGGAGAGACAGCCAAGGAGACGGATGGGGAGCGAGGAACTGCTCTTCTTTCCTAAGGCTACTACCCACGAAAGCACTGCCCCAGTGCCTTGCAGTTGTAGGGTTGCTGAACCCTGCTTTATTCCTCCTACGCAGCCTGATGGAATGGTGCGAGGATGTCTCCTGCCCTGTGCTCAGGGATGAAGAAGGGAGGCATGGAAAGGTCGAGGACTGCGGGATGCCATCAGCCCCGGGCAGCCCCAGCAGCAGCAGGTTGCACGTGGCTTGGACAGCCCTTTGAGAGCTACAGGGATCCTCCAGAGATGTTGGGGCCTTTTGCAAGTTGCTTGGTAAAAGCTAGAAAACTGAGCAGCCATTCAAGTCCCCCGGTGACTGCTGGACATAGGTGACTTGCCCAAATGATGACTGCAGTTAGGGGTTGGACCTCCTGGTTGGACGTATCCTGCAATCTGGGCTCTCGCCCAGCCATGGTGCCTGACACTGCTCTTGTGTCACCCCGCTGTGACCAGGCTTCCTGCAAAAGCAGAACAGGTGGGACAGAAGGGAAGGCGCCTGGTGCCTTTCTTGCTCTAGTTCACAGCTTCGCATTTCCACCAAACTGGTCAGTGAAGGTGGATTTGCGCTAAGATGCCCGCGCTGCAGCCCAGGTATGGACACAGGTTCTGCACAGATCCAACCTGTCAGATCCATTTTGGGGGGCTGTGGCTCCACAGGACATGGAGCTGAGCTGAAAAGGAGGGCAAGGATGTGGATGGATGCAGCTATTTCTGCAGTGCATGTGAGCTGGAGCTCTTTACCTTTCCCTTCCAAATCGTGCTTCGCAATGCCTGTGAGACATCCCCCGGAGAAGATGACCCTGCTGAATGCTGGGCTGCGTCGGGCAGGTGGGCACAGGCGAAGCGTGGCTTGTTCTGTGCGCTGGGCAGGCTGTGCCAGCTTCCCTGAAGGAATGGCTTTCGGCCGGGAAAACACTGTCTGCCCAACCGAGCACTCTCTTGCCTTGATTCGCCTGGAATTTGTCAAGGGAGCCAAACCTCCGCAGTGCTGTGAGAGAACATTTTGATTTCCATTTTGAAACATCCTCCCTTTCAGTTTTGTCTTATAAAACCCTTCTTTTGAATGGGTGGACTGTTCGGTGGATAAGGAACTGGCTGGATGGTCGCATCCAGAGGGTAGTGGTCAATGGCTCGATGTCCGGATGGAGACCGGTGACGAGTGGTGTCCCTCAGGGGTCCGTACTGGGACTGGTGCTGTTTAATGTTTTCACCAATGACTTAGACAGTAAGATCAAGTGCACCCTCAGCAAGTTTGCGGATGACACCAAGCTGAGTGGTGCAGCTGACACACCAG
>NW_009259792.1:625600-656875 GCF_000687185.1 Egretta garzetta | reverse complement strand
TGAAACACTGGAACAGGTTGCCCAGAGAGGTGGTGGAGGCCCCATCCCTGGAAACATTCAAGGCCAGGTTGGACGGGGCTGTGAGCAACCTGATCTAGTTAGCGGTGTCCCTGCTCCTGCAGGGGGGTTGGACTAGATGACCTCTAGGGGTCCCTTCCAACCCAAAACATTCTATGATTCTATGATTCTATGATTCTTTGCCTTTTCCCTGACCTTGAGCTTGCCTGGTGTGATAAGGCCACATCCATACTATTACCCTTTTACCGTTTGAAGGGGTGGGTGCATCCAATTTGAGGCTAGGGATGGTGCCTGTGTTGGATTAAGTCCTGGAATTGCTTGGCCAGAGCTGGGGCCAAATTTGTGCCTAGGACTGTCCCACCAAGATGAGCATGCCAACAGCTGAGCACCAGTGGCTGGACGTGGCAGTCATACAGATGTGACTTTGTGTCCCTCTTTGGTACCAGGCACGCTGCCACCAAGCAAGCATCTTCTCTGGCACCTCAAGGGGAAGGGTTTTCGTTTGTGAAAATTCAAGTGGGGAAGCTTATCACTTCACTTCTCCGTGGCTTTTATCTTCATAAATACAAGCACTCAGACGTAGGGAAAATAAATTGGAAAGTGGAACTAGTGGGAGGAAAGGCAACAAAATAAAAGAAAAATATCGATGGCAGTCTTGTTGTAATGGTTTAAGGTGAGGTCCCAGCTGTGGAAATGCTCTGCACAGGCAGAGCGACACGTGCTCCCTGGGGAGGGAAGGTCTCTGAAGGGGCTCAGCGTGGGAAGGGTGGTCTTTTCAGCCCGGATCTGATGTCATGACCGTGCTAGCAGTTCAGAGGCAGCCTCCTTCAGGTCAGCTCTACATGCTTCAGCCCCCTGAGAAAAAAATTTCCATGCCTCTTCAGTACATGACAGTGTAGAAATGGCAGCATCCACTACCTGAGCGACTTCAGGGACCTTTTTTAATCATACCCTATGTGGTGAGGGAGAGAACACAAAACGCTCTTACAAGTGTAGTACCAGGATTTTAGAGAACAAGCCCGTCTTTTTCGATATCAGGTAAAGCTGCAATCCCTTATGCCCAGCCTGGATGCTACTGTGTAGGTAATGATCTGTTTACACGATTTAAAGTCCCCAGGCTCCCCAGGCTTGCCACCCATGACAAATCTTCCTGCTATCTCCATAGCAATCTGCTGCAAAGGGCTCTAGCTGGAAAGGACGCAGCTTTTCCTTGACTGTTCCAAGCCTGTGCTGTTCAGCTTTCCATAAGAGTGCTTCTTAAATTGGCTTGCCTCCCCAATCTAAATGCATTATCTATAAAATGTGATTTTTGACTGTGCGTGGTCACAAGAGAAGGAAAAATAGTCAAGCAGATTGGACCTCTAGAGGCTTCCAGCATCAGGCATGGAAAAGAGATGATAAAATGCCCTGTTCCCAGTCGTGTTTTCTGCAGTGTGTTAGATGGGAGCTTCTGGCTTAACCTATTGGGTGCCCGAGGGCGCGTGGCAGCGGACAGCTGTATCTCCACCGCAGGCCGAGATGCGATGCCTCCATACGCGAGGTGGCCCGGGCGCTGCAGGCTGGAGGGCAGGGCAGGGCTGCAGCCGTGCTGCACAGCACCCCTGGGTCTGCGGGAGCTGCCGCACCGATGTGCTCGCCTAACGCCGTCGCCGTTCAGCTGAAGATGTCAGAGCGCAGCTGAGATGGGGTAAGGGTTGAACGCCTGTGTGCTCATGGTGGGCTGGAGCTTCGGAGAGGACAGGATGGGAAGGAAAAAGGTAAGGGTGGGAAAGGTGGCAGAAAGAACAAGGGTTAGACAAACCCCATGGTTGTTTGCAGGTTTCGGGGCACCTCAGATTTCCCCGGGTAGAAAGCAAGAGACGCACAAGGGTGCACAGCCAGGCTCCCACTCCTCCCGAGCCTCTGCTGTCTCCACCATGCAATGGTTAACCGGGCAATGCCGTGGCTTGCAGAGCCATCTGCTGACAGAGGGATGCAGGACAAGGAATTCATTTTTTCCCCTAAAGTATAGCTTTTTTCCAACTTTGTCCATGGAGTTGAGAGGTTTCTTGAAGCACACCCCACAGGCAGTATGGGCAGTACAGTCTGGCTCCTGCACACAGCATGAGAATTGTTTTCCTCTGCCAGTCTGGTATGTGCTCTTCTCGATAGGAAGTGTTCAAATATTGCCCCATCTTTAGATATGGATCTGTGGTGCGAGATGAAGAAGGGAGAAATTAAAGTTATTGGAAATTAGGAGACGGACCTTTCCCTTCTCAAATAGGAGCTGTGCTTGGAAATCGTGATACTGTAAGATGAACCATGCTGTGGATGCAGGCCCAGGAGCTGGGCAAGGACACAGCAGCGTCAGGAGCAAGAGGGAAAAATGAACAGAGGCACGTCGAGGCGGCGGGGCTGCGGATCCCAAGTTACCGGGAAGGCAGGGGTACATCCATGCTTAATCAAGCTTCATTCCATGCAGACGCTGCTCTGCCACATCAGGCCCCTTCACTGGGCAGGTTTTTATCTGCTGTAAATGCTCACGAGCCCCAGCACTTCTCTTTTACATCAGTTGATGTGGCTTGACCTCTGCCACTCCACCTTCTCTACGATAGCTGTAGAAACAAACCTTTTCTGCCTGACCCGAGTCTGCAAAACAGACTGCGTGGTTGTTCCACGGCAACACTGATTTCTTTTATTTGTGTGCGAGCAGCAGGCTTTAGAAAGGCTGCGATTCCCATTTTCAAAGTGCTCCATGCCTTTGGGGTAGAAATGCAGCATTTCTTTAAAACTATACATGCATGCTGGGATTCTTAGGTTTGTAGAGTTGATGTTTTGTGGAAAGCAGAGCTTACAGTGATCTAGAAATAAATTCCTACTGCACTAAAATGCATCACGGCACTTTTAGTGGGGAAAACTATTTTTGTCCAAAATGGGGACAATCTTTTAGCAGGACCAGCTATGACAGGACAAGGGGTAATGGTTTTAAACTAAACCAGGGTGGGTTTAGACTGGATATAAGGAAGAAATTCTTTACAGTGAGGGTGGTAAAACACTGGAATGGGTTGCCCAGAGAGGTAGTGGAGGCCCTATCCCTGGAAACATTCAAGGCCAGGTTGGACGGGGCTCTGAGCAACCTGATCTCGGTAAAGGTGTCCCTGCTCACTGCAGGGGGGCTGGACTGGATGACCTCTAGGGGTCCCTTCTAACCCAAAACATTCTATGATTCTATGATTTTGTTTGGTTTTCTATTTTAAAATAAGGCAAAATCAGAAAGAACTGCATGACTTGATACTACATGAAAGCATTGAGTTTTTCTCCCTGCAGGAATAATGCAGATCTTGAATAAGATGAAGCTAGAAGATGCAATGCTACCACAAAATGGAGTTTCTGACCGCAGGTCAGTTTTGTCATCAGCTCTCTTGGTGAAGAGCTGCTTTTCTGGCAAAATGTGGATACCTGCAGCAGGGCATAGGCAGGTTGGAGTTTGAAAGGATCACAGAATCATAGGATGGTTTGGGTTGGAAGGGACCTTTAAAGATCGCCTAGGCCAACCCCCATGCTATGGGCAGGAACATCCTTCACTAGATCAGGTTGCTCAAAGTCCCATCCAACCTGACCTTGAACCCTAGGGTGACTGTCACTCTTGTGACTGCTGTAGTTGGCACTCATCGTGTCCCAGATGAGCATCTACGGGTTGCCCACCTCCTCTCTGTTTCTGCCCTGGCCCACCCCGCTGGTTCCAGCTCTTCTGACACCAATCCACTGCATCTGCCTGCACCCGAAAGCCTCCTGCCTGCTGGGGCCTGGGCTCACATTTGCAGTTCGGAGGACCCCTGGGGATTCAGCCTGTAATGCTTTGACGGTGGTGAAATGCTGTCAGAAATAAAGATGAAGAAATACTAACCAGGCTCAAAATGTTAATGGTCATGATAGCCATTCCCCGAGGAAAAAATAGTGGGGGGAAGAAGAAAGCTTTTAAAAGGAAGGTGGCCGAGAGAGCTGAGTCTTTGTGCTATTTTTGGCACGCCCGAAGCATTGCAGGGTGGAAGAGCCCGTGTGCTTATTAGAATATGCAGAAAGGGTGAAATGCGATCAAGACGCTCCTGACACAAAGGTGTCCCCATGGCACAGAGCAGACATCTGAATTCTTTCCCTGAGACTGGCTTTCACGCTAGCGTATCTACACTTCCGTGGGCAGGGGCTGACGTACAAAAAGCAAACAAATATTTCAGTTCTGTGTTTGTGCAGTGCAAATATGGGATCCCTGAGAGGAACGGGCAGGTGCTATATGTTACATAAATAATGAACATGCTGATTTTCTCAAAAAACCCAACCATGTGTGAAATAGCATGCTACGTACTCCGAAAAGAGCCCTAACTCTGCCCATCACATTGGAATGCACCTTCATTATGCACGCTGGCGCCTTTGCATTTCAAGACTGAAGTGTGCAGAATGCCCGTTGCATAAGGGTTACTTAAAACTTTTTATTTGTTTGTTTTTAGAGGGGGTTTTATGGGCCCATAGCAAGCCTGGGCTGAAACGTGGTATCTCTGGATCATTTTGGGTAGGGCAGCTGTTGCTAGAGTGCCTTATTTACCTGACTGATGTGACACAACTGTCTCTCTTGCACCATGTTCCTTCTAAGGTTTTATTGTCTTACCTGGTGTTGTGTTAAAAACCAACTACAAGTCAGAGACACCCTTCAGCACCACCCAACAACAGCCCCACTGTGACCGTGCTGCTCTCAGCCTGCTCCTAGTGGGAGACACCCAAAGGGACGTGATGCTGCAGGTGAGAAGGTACCTTCCTTTGCTGGATGGTGAGAACAGCCCATAATCCCGTTCTTGGAGTTGGGTTGTAGCTGGTAAAGAACTGGGATCAGAGAAATACTGGAGGAAGTCAGACAGTCTGAGCTGGGCCAGTTTTCTTCTTAACCTGCTTTGCATCAGCTTGGTCTGAATTGCAAATACAGACTTGTTTTCAATTTTCCATTGAGCCCCTTCCCCCAGAACTGCTGCACTGACAAACATTTGGTAGGGTCACCCTTCAGCCCCGCTGAGACCTTCCTGCATTCATGGAAAAGCAGAAAGCATTGCAAACTGGGTCACCAGAGGCTGCTGTGATATTTGCTGTCCATCAGCTTGCGGCCTCCTGTCTCTTCTCTGTCCCTCTGCCAGACTGCAGTGGAGAACACCGAGGTTACAAGAAGCAAGCATTAGTTGGTGTGGGAAGCACAGGACATCTTTTCAAGCATCTTCTCACATGCTTGTTTGCAGCCAGCCCTGTTCAGCTTTCAGCTTAGACCTATGTGGACAGCAAGCTCTCACTTTTCCTGGTGAACTTCACTCAGCCTCCCTTGATTAAGCTGCAGCACTTCAATACGACTGTGAGCAATATCAGATTCCTTTTGGCCCCGATCCACTGCCCCATGCATGTCCACCAGCTATGGTCTACACAGAGCTGTGCCCATGGACCTTAACCAAACTTGACAGCTCTGCATGGTGGGATGCACCAGGTTTGCCACGCCAGCCTTGAGGGTTTTGATAATGCGCAATACCACATACAGGTACATGGTAAATACCTCAGGACAGCCCAATGACAGGACCATGGCTGAGGGATGTACCTGGTGCCTTTGGCGGTGCTTCAGCAGAAGCACCATGGGGCTAGGTGGTACCTGGAGAAGATGGTCTCTCCTTATCTCTGGGAATATCTTGCATGGCCAGAGTGTTTACAGGTAGGTAACAAAGTTCACGCAACCAAAAGGGCTTGGCACTTGGCTTCACATGCTTGGACAGAGGCTGCGGGACAGGCAGCATGCAGAGCTCAAGGGGAAGTCAACTGTAGGGATGTTCTTCCATTCGGTTCATCACATTGACAGGGCTGTATGGAATACGAATGCTCCTTGTGACTACCTCTCCTCCACACTCACAAGCTAGGGTGAACCTAGGTACAGAAAATACAATTCCTCTGATTTTTCAAAGATCTTATTCCAGGCAGCTTCTCCATCTAAAATCCTTTCTGAATGAGTGGCATGTCCAAGAAACCAAGGAAAAGTATGGGGGATTTTTTTCCAAATGCTTCCTTCTTTGGGGGAGTCCTTGTGAGATCTTAAGTTTGGCCTGGTTTTCGATGTGTTTTTTGAAATAATGTTACACCATCTTGGACAATGATCAGACTGGGCTTTGTGGACCAGCCGTCCTGCTGGGTCTGACGGATGTGCAAAAATGGCTAAGCATCTTTGTAATAAGGGGTGTGATCACATGGAAAGACATTTTGGCATAAGGCTAAGTGAGTGCATCCAGTTTTGCTTGGAGAGTTTTCCCGATATTTACACATAGGAAAGGATGCACCAAGAGAGACACATCTCTCTGGAGAGCTATGCTGGAAAGCTAATTATTCATGCACTTCCTTAATAAAGGATCTTTCATAAATTAGAGTAACTACAATATTCCTACTAGAAATTTCCCATGGAAAACATCAGGTTCTGTAAAAATGCTGTGGTTAATTAAAGGTTGTACACATCAGCGTTAGCTATTCTTTGTCAGATGATAGCTAAAAAGGTTTCATTTCACAAGCGAAGTTCTTTGTGCACTTTAATCTTTGGTATGAGTTTATTAAGTCATTCTGAAGAGGAAAAATATTTTGATCATTACAAGAAAAAAAAAACCCCACCAAAATCCTTAATGTTTTTTGTGCTCTTTTGAGATTCAGTCTTCCAATTTTAGTTGACTGACTTATACCAGAACATATGCACTAGAAAGAAGATTTCAAAATGACGTGAACTTGTAAAATTGAATTTCTAGATGTGCCTTTGTACATGTAAGCATTTACACTAAAAGTCCCCATCCCTGGAGGTATTTAAAAGATGGGCAGGCAAGGTGCTTAGGGACATGGTTTAGTGGTGGGATGGCAGGGTTAGGGTTATGGTTGGACTTGATGATCTTAAAGGTCTTTGCCAACCTAAACAATTCTATGATTCTATGATGCAGACTTTGCCATCAGCTGTCAGCATAGCTCCAGTGCTTCTGCCACCACTGACATATGCAGATGGTATGAATAACAGGTGTTTATTTTTTATAGCATTTAATCCCTAAACCAGAGATTTTACCAGTGTGTTATCCCCTATGACAGGAACATCAACTGCACAGCTGTAGGACAATCTATGCAGCCTTTTTTCAAAACGTGACACAGATATTTTGTTAAAGATTTCAAATGAAGAAGGAGTCTGGTGAAATTTCACTTTGGCCTTTAGCGGGGAAAAAAACAAGGCCAAGGTTTGATACAATGTATTTTTTGGAAATTACTTTCTCTCCCTTTGCAATTACTCAATAAACTTGTGATTTCAACCACGCTGCTGAAATAAATCAGAATACACACCTGCCACCGTCTCCTGCCAAAACACAGGGGGCTGAAGTGAGCGTAGCTCTATACTGCTTTACTCTGAACACTGACTAGGGTTTGGGGGGTTTTTCCCCTACGCACAGGCAGAATCAACCCATCCTTTATTAGTTCTGCCTTCTTCAGCACATCATTCCTTCATTAGTTGTATAATGGCCCATGATCTTTGCTCCAGCACGGAGCGTGGCTTTCCAGGCATGTAGGCTCTAGCATGGCTCTTCACCCCTCCAAATTTTACCTTTCAGCATCTGCTACAATTAGACTGGCTTTATTCTTCTCCTCCAGCATTCCTCCCATGCAGGCTGTTCCTTTTGTTTGCTGACAAGTCAGTTTAATGTGAAAGAAACGTGTTCATTCACGGACTTTCCCTGAAGTAACAAGGAACGTGTAAGAACATTGATGTAATGACTTCAGAGTAAGCCCGTATGCAAACCCCAAGAGTTGCTGAGGAGACTGTGCCCTGTGCTTCAGGAATATATTATAGAGACATGGGGCACGTAGAAAAAGAGAGCATATTTACCTGGTATAATTCAGAAAATACCTGCTTTACAGAAGTGGTGATGGAATAGTTAAGCATTTAAAGCCTATTCAGGTTAGAGCTGTTGCCAAGGGACTCGGCGTTAGTCAGCTGAAGCTCAGCAATCCTGTAAACTCCAACTGTTGCACACCCTGTATGAGCATCCTGCGGGGATACGGCTTCTAGGAGAAAGGAGGAACAGTTCCATACAACACCTGTAGAGTGTGTGTGTGCACCCTTAGGTACCTGTACCTGTAAGACCAATTGCTGGCACGACTGAATAGTTCTTTTCCCCCCATGAATACAGCTGCTAACAACATCACCTAGCCATGAGACTGAAATATAGCCACATTGCTGAGCATCCCACCTGTCTACCCCAAGACTGGATTGCATCTGGCTGGCAACACTGGTTTTATCCACACTGAGTGGCTGTATTTAGAGATAAAGCTCAGCTACTCCCATGAGCTGCCCTGGAGCACAGGCAAAGAAGGAGATGGAGAACAAAGTAGGGGCATGGGGAGCTCAAGGTTTTCCTGTTCCTTCTGCATCATTTCTCTGTCTCAGGAGGTTCTCGGTGTCAACCAAGGCTGACTTTGTCTGCATGAGGCAATAGCCAGTCTTCTTTGTGGTCAATTTGAGGATGGGCTGCATGGTGGGAATGGATGGGGACTCATCCTTTGTCTGTGATTAATAGCACTCACAACTTGGTAAGCGCTAAAATTTGAATGTCCTGGGCCAGGGTTTGATTCAGAAAAGCAGAGCGGTTTATTTCCATCAGACAATGGAAATCTGGCAGTGAAAGAGTTAGCATGGATGCCTCTAAGATGTTTCATGCCAGAGGTGCCAAGCGGGTGGGACATGATTGCTGGCTAGCAGTGAATCTTGCCACCAGAGAGGAGGAATCACTCTTCTTGGCCGAGCCCACGAGGAGGTGCCACAGACCCGGGAACAGCCCAGCTCACCAGAGCAGAGACAGACCATACGCAGTGACCCAGAACCGCAAGTTATTACTCGTTATTTTTCAACAGGATTTTTTTTTTTCTTTTTGTGAAACATTAGAATACTTACACTTTATCTTTTCCCGTATTAATTTTGTAATGATACATCCAAAAAGAAAAGGGAGGACCAGCTGGTGTTCTTTACCTCAAACAATATACTTCTTGTAAAACTTCACAAGCAATTCGTATCTGATTAAAGTTGGGCAAAACATCTTTTTCCCTAACTTCAGACCTGCCTTTCTATTATGCTCCTCATAAAGGAAAATGTTTGTTATGAACAATAAAAGGAAAGTCCCATTTTCCTGTCAATAGCTGCCACATCAAACCTCAGCCTTTAATATAATGGGTTCCTATTCTCCTCCTGGGCTGAAGGGCAGCCTAAGAGAAACATTCCCAAGAAGAGATGAGGAAAAAAAAAATCCCCTAGAAACAAACAAAAAAAATTTCCCAAACAACCAAACACTCAGCATCTGTCCTGTGCCAAAGCTCTCTGCTTTGCTTTCTGCCTGACTGTCTGCCAAGAAATGAAGATATTACCCAAAAGCAAGACACAGGATCCTTTCCCCTGGGCCAGAGCTTTCATGGGGAAAGAAGAGACCAAGCAGATGGAAAAAAGAAACAGGATTTCTTTTGTAAAAAGCAAGGGGAGAAAGGTGTGGAAATAGATGAGAAAACATGGAAGACATGGATGACACATTGAGTGAAAGGGAAGGTGCAGCCATTTTTATCATCATGTAAAGATTAAATAAATCGTGTTCCGAAGGTGGGCATTCCCTCTGCAGCTCTTCAACCCACCGTATCGTCTCAGTTTATCGTCTGCAAGACGGGAAGAAAGAAACCTACCTGCATTGCTGAACCATGAGAAACCAGTTAATGATTGAAGAGGGTTTTAAAGATGGGAAGTGCGGAGACTAAAACAGGTCGTGGGTAAATACCAGGTGGCTCAAACTTTGCCCTCGGCTCACATAGGCAGCCAAGCATCTGGGCTTTTTACATTTTTGCTCATTAGTAAAAATATTTTAGAACAGACTCGCTTTGTGATTTGAATCATGCTTAGAGAAATGTTACAAAAATGACTGTCAAACTGCTCAATTCTGTTTAAACAACATTTTAAACACAAAAAAAGAAAAATAACAGAGAAAAACATTACTAAGGAAACACTTCAGAAGTGTCAAAATACTGTTTCCTGGTTAGTGTGGGAAACAGGCACACATTCAGAAAATACTTGGGTTTGGGTTTATCCAACCTTAACCAGAGCAGCTGTTTAATCATATTGCTAGGTTTCAGGTATTCAGAGAGGCTAAAGATAGGCTTTAAATGGTCAAAATGTTCCTCTCTCACATCTTTATTAATAATCCTGGAGCAAAGTACTACTTTCACCATTGGCAAGCAACCTTGAGTCTTACATTTTCTTTCAATGACTAAGATGCCATTAGATCACAGTAGATGCAACATCCCTTCCCTTTTTCCTGCACTTACCTGGCATCTCCCTGCTGATTTTGCACACACTGAAATAGTCAGCAATTTTACTGAGAGAGAGAGAAACACTCATGTCTTATTTTACTGCAGCTCAGGATAACACCTTCACCTCCTTGGATGTACAGAGCAGTTTCATCAGGAGCTCAAGGGGAACAGGACTAGTTGTTCCCTTGAAAAAGAAGATAGAAGCAATGTCATTCCAAAAAATCTGTGGTATTTTGCTTAAAAGGTATTTCCCTACTATTATCAAATGGACAAAAGCTCAGCTGTGGCACTATTTAACAGAAGACCTGTGTCAAAAGGATTTTGGCATAATGTAATGGTTGAATTCCTATGACTAATATCATCATAGGGACACTAGTGAAGAGCAGAATAAGATACAACAAGGAAATGGAATGAAAAATAACATGAGGACGTTCTCCAAAGATAGGAAATATGAAAGAGTTAGTCCAACTAAACTTAGTTGGACTAGCTAGTTAGTCTAGTTAGCAGTGTCCCTGCTCACTGCAGGGGGGTAGGACTAGATGACCTCTAGGGGTCCCTTCCAACCCAAAACATTCTATAATTCTATGATTCTATGAACATGTGATGGGAAGGGAGAAATAATAATGGGTAACAGGTTTAATGCCTTTTTTCTTTCAGTAGTCACTTAAGGAAAGGGTAGTTTATTTAAAACGCTTAAGCACCTGGTGTAAGCAGGATGAGAGGTTGGTCATCACCCTTGAGAAGGTGGTCAGGACAGATGAGGTTCCAGGGCACTGGAGAAGAGCAAGCATGGTGAATATTTTTGAAAAAGAAGGAAGGGAGGTACACAGGAATTATCACTAATCAGTCTGACTGCATTTTCTGAAAAAATATTGAAGCAGTGTTTGTAAAATGCAGAAAACATCTAATTAATAACAGTCAAGGCAGATTTGTAAAGAATCAATTTCTTCAACCAGTCTATGGATAGCATGGGAGATGTTGAAATAATCTTTCCAGTCCAGATAGCATTGCTAAGGCTGCAGGTGGAATAAGTGTGCTTGGTTTGGGAAAAACACTTCAGAAAAGATGTAGACAACTCATCCATTTCTCAAAACTTCTAGAGAATTCTAGAAAAGAGAATGGATGGAGAAGATTGCAATACCCTTTAGATACACAAAAGGACTTCTGAAAAGAGGAAAAGACCTGCTCTTCCTCTATACTGCAAAGGGACATAAAACAATCAGCTTAAATCACAGAAATTACACTTGCACTAATGTTTTGAAGTCCCAAGTGACTGAACCGTTCCAGCTTGTGTTCAGTACCCTCTTTCTCACTGCAAACCAGTCAAAGACCTGCTCTACAATAACTAGTTTGTTTACACTAAATGCTCTCCTTTGTTGGATGTTGACCTGGCAAAAATCGTTATGTTATACCTCAAGCAGTGAGTCACTGAGCTTCCTCTTCAGGAGGACAAATGAGACATGGTTCATAATAAACTACAAACAATCCCCACGGATCATGAGTTCTGATTGTTGGAAATCCTTGCAGACAATAATTTTAAAACTTCCTTCCTCTCTACAGAGGCTCCTTCTTAATAATAAAGAGTGCTACAGAACCAGGTATCGCTCCTGGTAAAAGAATACCTTCCTACAAGCGCTCCACCACCTGTGGAAAGGCTCTTTCCTTTGAACCTGTGCACAAGAGGGTAGAAGATGGCAGAAACAGGGGTAAGGTATTAGTCTGGGAATCTAAAGATCTTGGCTTTCTTTCCACAGCATGTCCCTGAGACAGATCTGCAAAGGCGGCTGGTAGCAACTGACCCTTCAGGAGCAGAATTCACAATGCCTGAATTCTCTGCGTGTTAAATGGGGAAGTTTCCAGATCACTGTCAGGATGGAAACCACCAGCTCACAAAGAGAGTAAGAGCTGCCTCAAGGTCTCCCTTTGCTCTTTACCAAATGGTGGCTTTATAGAATCACATAAAAAGCCAGCAGGCAGTTCCCTAAGGCTCCCCAGTCCCAAATAGAGACCCCCCCAGTCAGAAAAAGTGTTTCGGTTGCATGCAGTTTATGGGCCCATAAGGACCTTACCTTAACAGAGGTGGAAGAGGAGTCTCTGTTGAGGTGATCTACTTTTAGAGTACAGTAAGGTGGGAATTCAAAGCATTTCAGGAAAAAAACTGCAACTGTAATATGAAGTCTTCCTCCTGGGTAAGAGATCTTACCCAGATCCTGGGCAGCAGAGCTCTTACGAAAGGCAGGCGCTGCCTTTGGCTGTGTACGGGGGAACGCAACATCGTAGTGCAGGTTACACAGCCAGAGAGAATCAGCCCTGCCAAGGGTTGCCTAATTTCTAGATTCTAAGTAGCCCTTGGCCAAAAGTGAGGTCCAGAGAGGTTTAATCCAGACAAGTGTTTACTGTAAAACATGTGAGCACTCCTGGGATTCACATGCACCAGATTCCCACTGAAAACGCTACAAGCCCAGAAGTGGGCTGTGTATTTCAGATGTCCTCCTCGGCGCTAGTGAGGCTCTTCATTTCTTAAACATCATAATTTTAACTGAGCTTGGAGCTGCTGGTAGTTAATTTTAGATAGTGCCACTGTGAACAGAAATGGGCCGTCCTGATGCCGCATGTGTGCAGTGTAGATACGGGGCGATTTACTGCTGTGGCCTATTGCCGTATCACAACATTATTGTCCCTTGGGAGGGAAACAGTGTAGATTTATGATTTTCTTGAGTTCTTTGTTTTGGTTATTTTTTTCCTGCCAGGTTATTTTTAGTGCAAAACTGTTCCAAATTATGTCGAGAACAGGAGAAGCTGAACTAAAACTGTGATCGGAAATGCTGCCGCATATGAGGGATGCTTCTGTAGAGAACAAGAGCCGGTGATATGTTGTATTGCATAACCCTAAAGAAATCTCTAGAAAGCAATGTGTTACCTCCATTATCTTCAGCCAGCCCTCAATGCAACCTGCCCTGGCATGAAGAAGCAGCTCCGCCAGCCGTCAATTCTAGCAGCTGCAGGATCAGATGCTTTCAAGTGACACAGCCACTTTCAAGAAAAAACACAACTCTGCGTTAAGGACACGAGCTAGCTGACACCGTCCCTCCTCTTCCATTGCTTCTGAAGAACGCACAATATTCCAACCCTTAAATCACTTGCAGGCCTGTGTCTTCTGTTCAAGACATTTTACACCTCCCTGGGCTATTTGCTTTCAGAGACAGACCGTGGTGTTTCTCAGAAATTAATTAACAAATGCACTACCTCTTTTGGATGGCTTGGGGAACAGCAGCAAGGGACGAATGCGCTGCTGATGGGGTTTTAATGTTGAGCTGTCAGAGGTACAGGTACCTGACAGTTCTTGAAGCCTAATTATGGAGCACGGGTTTCTCTGTTGCTGTCTGCCTGCTCCAAAGAGACAGCTGTGTTCCCTTCCCTTCAATGAAAGAGTGCTGTAATAATAGCCTGCAAGTATTTTATCTCTGGAAGCAATTATTAGTTTGTTTTAAAAGCTGAGCTAACACTGGAGACATGTTTATTCTCCAAGTAGACACCCTGCATTTGAGCTATTAAATTTCTTGTTACTATTTTTAAACCAGCGTTGTGCAGTTGTGAATGCCAGTTGCTTCATCTGCTACAGAAAACACCCTAATTTGTTAATAAATTAACAAAAGGGGAGTTAAGGGAGAGGTTTGAAGAGCAGAAAGCTGTGTTGCGAAATCACCTTGATTCCAAATTGAATTAGAAGTGTGTGATGCTGCCAGAAAGTCCCCAAGCAATAAGGAGCTGTGCAATGCTCGCAGCCCCTCTGCTCCCCTCCCGCCCCGTGCCCTCCGCTGCCGTCTCCATCCCCGGAGCCCGCAGCCCCCTGCTCACTCCGCAGCCAGCATCTTTCTGTCTCCGGGGGGACAACGATGGCAGTAGCCACGGCTGGGACACGCTGGCCTCCACTGGCACTTTCTAATCCTTGCTGTAACACTGTAAATCTTAATCAAAACCCAGCTGTACAGACTGGGGTCAGTCTCACTTAGTCTGCTTTTGTGAGTGGCCTCAGCAGGATTTTGTCCTCGGTTAATTGGTGCCCCATGCTCTTATGACAGTGATTGCTCGTTTGGTGGTGGTCACCGTTGCAAGTGGTGGCTGGCAGGGGCCTGAACCAGAGGCAGAGTCACATCCAAGGGAAGCTGCTCTTTTCTGAATAGCAGGGAGCTGAGGAACATGCAAGCTGGACAAGGTAGATTATTCCCATTTTTTTTCCAGAATGCAGTTACTTTTTTTTTCCTTTCCTGGGGGAAGCTTGGTGTCAAATTCCTTCTCTAGCAACTATGAAATGTAGGTAGTGTGTCACACATCTTGTGTTCATGGCTGTCTGCTCAAGACGTAATACCACACCTTTCAGAAGTGGCAGGATGCTGCCTTACATCCACAATGGGTGATATTGTTTGAATTTTGTGAAATTGTATCTCCTTCCCCCCTCAAAAATATTGTGCTATTACTGTACGCTGTGACACTGTTAAACCTGATCTGGGCCCGTGTGGGGCTTCTCTCTGCAGATGACCTGGTCTCCTGAAGGGGATGCAGGAGCAGACAGAGCAGGCTGCAGGCTAGCGGAGGGAGGGAAGTGCTAGAGCCACCTCCTCTCTGGCACCACCCTTACACATTCAAGGTCAGGTTGGACAGGGCTCTGAGCAACCTGATCTGGTTGCAGATGTCCCTGCCCGTGCAGGGGGGCTGGACTAGATGGCCTTTAAAGGTCCCTTCCAACCCAAAACATTCTATGATTCTATGGTTCTGTATCAACCCAGTATGGCCCTCTCCCTCCATCCTACCTTTGCTCCTTCCCCTGCTTGGACCCTCACTGATCCCTTTTTGCACCACTGTTCTTGTCTGCTTTGGCATTTTTCTGAAGAGAGGGAAAAGGACAGCAGATCGAAAATGGGGGTGCAGCTGCTCCTCCGTCCCTGGGCCTGCCTGGAGCAGAAAGCCGGTGCAAGTAATATGGCCCCGGTTCTGTTTTCTTCCTCCACTGGGGAGCTTAGGATCCTATCACACAATAAAAGTACAAAACTCCTTCATTGCCCCCAAAAGCCATGTAAGAATATAAATCCAGATTTTGCACAGTCAATGAGAGGTCTTCCCACTACATTCAAAGGCAGGAGGACCAAGTCTGTACAAATAAAATGGGAGCTCCAACATCAAAGGCAGGCAAAGGAAGGGCACAGCATGAGCTCGTGGGACTGTTCACTACGTAACGT
The DNA here is from genome assembly GCF_000687185.1 of Egretta garzetta. Lineage (NCBI taxonomy): Eukaryota > Metazoa > Chordata > Aves > Pelecaniformes > Ardeidae > Egretta > Egretta garzetta. The sequence goes on along the minus strand of NW_009259792.1, from coordinate 641,261 downwards.
GCTCTCCACATTTTTCATACCTTTTGCTTGAATCTCATTTTCCTTTGAACTCCAGACAATGTGCATGTTTAGGCCCAAACCCATTCCCACTAAAATAAGTGGATGTTTTCTTACTAACTGCAATGCAGATTAGATCAATTCATTAATCTCATGGTCTCCTCTTGAACACTATAATCAACCATTTTATGCTTGGCTGGATATAAAATTAACCCAGGCAAATTAGCTTTATTTCAGTATGTTGCATATTCTAAACTATCTAATTTTGCTGGGAGTACACCAGGCTCTTCTCATCCATAAAGGTGAACATAGCCCAGATCTAAATGGGAAAACTGCACAGCTACTTTATTGGGAAAATATTGGGTGAGGTGGGCGCATACACCATTTTGATAGCTACTGAAGAGAGGCATTTCTGCCCGGGGACAAATGAACAGCACAGCACAGGGCATGCTGGCTGGTGGATCTGATTAAGTATCTTCAGAAGAAAAATCTGCTCAAGAAAACATTTTAAAGATCTGGAAAAACTCAACAACAAAACCACCCTTGACACCACGAACCTCTCACAGTCACTATTCCAGTGACTCTCTGCCTACTGCCGCCTGCCCCAGTCCTCTTCCATTGGCAGTGTTTTCTCTGAGCCCATGTATAGCGTATGGCAACAGTCAGAGCTTGTAAAATAAAGGTCTCAAAAGTAATGGGAAGCTTGTGAATAGGTCCTCGTGACACTGGAAGGGAGGCAGACGCGTTATGTAATTTACAGGAAGTGCTTTTGGCAGCTCTGCGACTACAATTCCTATAAATATCCGTTGTAGAAAAAACACAGGGACACCAAAGAAGCTTTGTCAGAAAAACAACGATACACTGTCGTAGGGAAATAATGTTACTTGACTTTGTGAGAAGAACTACACTCTGAGGCTGCTGGTTTATATTTTGCAGGAGGAACCTACCACCTCCAGACCCTACTGGGCTCAACTCTGCTCTTCTAAAATCCACCTGTGGCTGGATCCCTCTTGTTTCATTAAGTCCTTAGGTTCTCTACCTGTGCTGAATTAGTGCTGCTTTCTTGTACTTCTTGGAATAAAATTTGGTCCTGAGCAGAATTGTGGCCCCATGTCATTTACCACAATTGGGACTCAAAGTTTTTTTGGGACAAGGTGTTGCTTTCACAGCGCTTAGTACAGCTGCAGCCTCTTGCCAACATAAAAGTACAATCAGTTTTTCTGCAGCACTTCTGGAAGGCCCTGGTTGGCAGCCATAAGGGTAAGACTTTGACTGTCTCCGAAGGTCTGTTGTGAAGATTGGTTTGAGCCCCAGTCCAGACACCTGGGAAAATTTCATTTCATAGAATCATAGGATGGTTTGGGTTGGAAGGGACCTTAAGGATCATCCAGTCCATCCCTCCTGCCATGGGCAGGGACACCTTCCACTGGAGCAGGCTGCTCAAAGCCCCGTCCAACCTGGCCTTGAACACTTCCAGGAATGGGGCATCCACAACATCCAAAATCTGGGCAACCAGTTCCAGTGGCTCACCACCCTCATAGTGAAGAATTCCAATCCCATCACAATAGTGAATCACAGTGTTTAAAATTATATCAGCTCATTAAAGGTGGAGAAGAAAAGATAAACAGAATAGCATGTAATGCCTGGGTGCACTTTTCCCAAAGGCAAACCATTAACAAAGTAAAACAATTTGAAGTCTTCCTCTGTAATTCCATGGCAAGCAAACTGCAGGCTGGTTTGTGTCTCCAGTACTAACACCCCACTGGCAGCCTGTGAGCCCCATCTCTCCTCCCAGGATAAAAAAGCTGATGCCTGAAGTCTGAACTGCCCTTCAGCCAACCTGAGCTCCTTCTCTCTTCTGGCTCCTCTAGTAGGCTGTCCCTTTTTGACCATTATTCCTCTTCATCAGTGATTTCTACCCCAAGACCCAATTTTCCCAAAGGATCCTCTTAACTATGGCTCCTTCTCTCTCTTTTTTTTAATACGTACTTTCATGCCCTAAAGCTGCAAGCTGTGTGAAAGATCAGACAGAGCAGTCACTCCAGGTCTGCTCTGGCTTGGTTGATTGGCTCAGGTTTTTCTTGTGTTAAATAACTGTGTCATTTCCTCTGCTTTCACATGCCTGTTTTGTTGGGGGTTTTTTTTGTAACAGAAATGCTTCAAATATGAGAAATTTAAATTAAAATCCAACATCTTTCAGATGCCTGCCTCAAACATGCCTGTTAGTCCATTTCCCTAGGTCCCTGCCCTGCTACCAGACTCCAGCTGTTTGCTCCCTCTTGCCAGGCTGCCATCATTTTAGAGCTTTTGGGATGGGGTTCCCCTTCTCCTTTAGACCTCAACCACCAGGCTTACAGCTCAGAGGCTTAGGTTGCGTCTATCTGATACAAAGACTATGCATGAGTTAAGTTTCCTCTTGAACATTTGTGCTCATTTCCTGGAAAAGGCATTTGTTTGCCTGACCTGCATTTGCTGTATCGGCTACAACTCCTTATTAGCCTTCTCCTCCCTCTGACCTCAGGCTCCTGTCTTTTCATCTTCTCTCAGGTTACCTCTCTGCCTGGAACTCCTTTCCCTTCCCAGGCCATGGAGTTTCTATTCTTCTGCTCTGGTATTGCCCCTGTGCTGCTTTGACCAGACTGGGCTCCCATGTCCGGACTATCTGAAATCGGCGATGGAAGTTACTATATGAAAACCAAGTGATTTATAAAATAATGTTAGGCAGTCAAAACCAGAGACAACTAAAATATATTTGTGACTTTTATAACCTCTTTGAGGAATGGACTTGAGTGGGTTTTTGAGGCAACAGGTATACAGCTAGTGCTCCAAAACCAAGTACCATCTTAAAGCCTGCTACAAAGATTATCAGCATCCCCTACAAATAGCCAAGACAGACAGAACAAACCTGTAGAGTAAATACCATCTCTTTCGCAAATGGTTTTACAGAATTAAGTAAAATGCATACATAATTTAAACAAAAATAAATAGTGTATGTGGAGGTGAGGAGGAGGAGAAAAAGTGGTATGGGCCAAGGGAGAATAAGCTCTGTTTTAAAAAAAAAATCCCAAACAAATACACAGGAAGGGAGACAAAGTAGAGGAATAGGAGATGGAGGACTGCATAAGGCAGTGCTGTTGTACTTACAAAAATAAGTAAATGGGAGGAATAAGGATCTTCTGTTCTAAGACAAGAAGTTACCATGTAAAAATGACATCATGGCTCTCGTTTTTTTCTATCTCCCTCCCTGCAAATACAGCCGGGGAGCACAGAAGAATGAGATTACTACATCTCATGCACCATGATTTCTAATGGAAGTCACAATGCTGTTATCACATACAGCTTTTTTCATGGACCTTGTAGAGCAAAACTCCAAAGCTTCCTTCAGTTAAGACACAGTTGGTGTCTGTTTGCTGTCTTTGGTAGAGGTAAAATTCAACCCTGTGCATATTTTATGTGCCTTGTAATAATACCCACCCTTTCACTGCAGAAGAGGCATTCTATTGCCCTCCTATGACGCTTCTTTGGGACTGCAGCTGGCAGATGTGTCACTGGGACTGCCCTTTGTTTCCTCACTATGAGCTAGACTCTAGTGACAGATGCTGGATTGGCGGCCCCGCAGAAACAGATACCGCGGGCCACCAGCTTGCACGAGCGGTGATGGTTCAAGTGTCCAGCTTCTGTGTGGCACCTATTGCTTTGCTGCTAGACCACAGAAGTGAATCAGCAGCTGTCACATAGCACTGTTCGGGCTCTTCTTCTGGGCCAGGGTGGTAACTCACCTGGTTAATGTCATGGGAGCACAGCCAAAGCTGATACGAGATTTCCGTTCTTTATTTCTGTCTTTTTTTTTTTTCTTTTTAGGGAAGGAGAGATAGTTGCACTCCTTACAGCATGTCTGCACCTCTACCTGCCTCTTTAGGAATGCCCTTCTGGCAGTCTGAAGACTGTCCTTCTTGAAATGGAGGGGAATAGGGTGAAAGCAGGATCACGACAACCCACTGGAGACAGCAGAGTTACCCAGCTCTTTGTGGTCTTTATACAGCCACCTCCAGTACTCAGATTTGGTAATGCTCAGCTTGCTCTGGCATCTGTGTGCTATATTGCAGTCACTCTGAAATATTTGGATTAATCTGTTAAAGGCAAAATGGTAATAGTGAATTCCGTGACCTACAAAGCACTGTATCAGCCTATAAATGTACATAAGTGCCTGTGCCCTCCGCTTCTCATGGAATGAGAAGAGCTTGACCCTTCTGTATAGGACTCCTAAAAAATAAACATGTGTGTATATACATACAGCACATGCATGCATACATGCAAACATATATTTTATATATGCGTGTGTGTGTACATATATGAACTTAGGAAATAATGTAATCAAATCCTTTTCCCTGCTAGTAAAGCAAATCACATAATAATAATAATCCATTACATAAAATGAGCAAGCTTCAGCCTGAGAACATTGACAGTGCTTCTCTCCAAACTCCTGTGTGAATGTTGCTCCTGAATATCGTGGCTGTGCTCTGCAGTAATACTTCCTTTCTAATTTCCACTCTAAGCACACCCCTCACCATATCGTGTCCACTGATTCTGAGCAGTGCTGCTTGTAAGCTTCAGTCACTTCCTCTCCCTCAGATCTGCCTACAGCTGTATTTACAGAAAGCAAGTCCCTCCCTTCTCAGTCTTTGTTTTGTGAGACTAAACAACCCCTCTTAGGCTGCTCACACTCCAACATGGTTCAGATGACCCTTTCCCGTACATATTCCAGGCTGAATTTACTCTCCTGGAATGTGGTCTTTGCATTCATTTTTCAAGAGTAGGTCTTACTAGTTAAATGATTTCCCTATATAATGGAAATACTTTTTTTTGACATTTCCCTATATAATGGAAACAGCTTTCCTGTCAGCTGAAGAACCATATTTGTAATTTTTGTGGCTGCACCATGTTAGTGGGTACAGCCAATTACTACTGGGATTTTTCTTCTCAACATTTATCCTTCCGAACAAGTTTCTCACCATTAGCTTAAACACAGGACCAGTGCAGGACCTTGCACTTTGAACTACTGTCTCTCTCACCAAGAGGCTTAAAAATAGAAGGAGCATGGTTGGATCAGGCCAGTATTTTATGACTTTCTTTCCATTTCAAGACTTCCTCTTTAAGCAGCTGTGTCTAGGTCTTGTCTCACTCTTGGGTATATGAAGCAATCTCCAGAAACATGAACTAAATCTAACTCCAGATTGTCCAAAATGCACTGTTGATTTTGTTTGCAAGGAAAACATTTTAATAGCAGAACACAAAGGCAAAAATAACACAGAGGTGCTGCAAGAGGAATATGCATCCGTCTACTCTAACGATGGTGTTTGCTTTAACAAACTTTAGTCTAAGCTGGTTGTGTGGTTTCCCTCTACAACCACCAGAAAGATGCTGGCACCTCTCCAGGGTTTTTATCATTCATATTTTAGGACTTATTTTAGGATCTGATGAACACTTTCCTACCAGTGCCTGCTTCTTCCTTTCCACAGATTGCCAAATGAATCCGCATCAGCAGGGTAGCTGAAGCACGCAGCCAAAATCAGGTGAAATGAACCTCCCTTCACTGAGTATCTTAAAATTCAAAAGAATATTCCAGTCAGTGACTGAAATGGCTGGGCACATGAAGTGCCATGCTGCACTTTTCTAAAAATCACATATGGACATTAGCACTTTTCTGAACTTCATTACAAGGGTGGATTTCATGCGTGGGTGTTCTGGTGTCCCTTTTGACCACTGGCTCTAGAAGAACTAAATGCTCCAGTATAACGCAGGAGTAGTGCTAGTCAGCAAGAATGAAAAATGCTGAGGTTTTGGCCCTTGAACTTTTCAGGCACTGAGAAGAAAACAGATCACAAGAGCAATCATCTGGGATGTCAGGAACTGTATTAAAGAACTGCACTCCCTAAATCCAGTCATTACTGACATGTCATGAGACAAACATAAACACTGAAAGAAAAACATAGGAAGTTTGAAACTTTTTTTTTTTTTACAGAAACAAGTGTTTTCCAGAATGTTTATTGCACGAATTGCTGTAATTTTAAATTGGAACAAGAATATGTTTTGGAATTCTGATTTCCCACAAGAGGGCTCTGATTAAAATGGCTGAGACGGGAGATTGCCTCTGACCAATCCTATGTTACCATCTGTCTTTATATCAGAGCAGTCCTGTTTTCTAAGAGCTCACTCTGAAAAAAATACGGTCTTTGATCAGGCCATGTGTCTAAACAAAACTATTGTTTTCACTCTTGTTTGTGAAAAAAGGTCATGAAGAGAGATTGGGAGTTCCCGAGTACAGCAGGAGCTCTGGAACAATTATAAACTGGAATTTCTAGAAAGGAAGGAATTTGATGTGAAGGGCCAAGTCATAAGGATTAATTAGATTCAAGAAGGGATGGCTGATTTTCCAGTAGTCTGGGCTGGAAATAACACAGATGGAGAAGCGAAAAAGAATAGAAAACCTTGTGTCTGCGAACTGTTCTCTGAGGGGGTGTTTTTGGGAGGGTGCCAGCTAAAGGATTCAATTTTTGGTAGGATAAGTACGAATTATCCACACCCATAACTATGGGTAATCACCTCACAAATTGGCTGATCAGTTCATGTTGCTTCCTTAGAAAAACCACTCAGGATTGTGAGTAGATTTGGTGATACGCTTTTGGCGACTCAGATACCGTGGCTGGAGCACATTCCCCTTTTCTGTCACACATCCCCCTCTGCACCTTCTGGTGGGCAAATGCCAGTCCAAACAATGCAACACACTATGCCGTATAATTAATTTCTTTGTGGTGTTTTTCTCTGACTGCCCACAAAAAAGCTTATAATTCTTTGCACCTTAATCGGGAAAAGTAGAAATTATCTCAGTTCACTGTTCCACCTAAAATGGGAACTGAAAATATTTTACTTGTCAAGACAAAAATCAAACCTTCTGTTTGCCTCTCTAACTTCTTTGCCTCTGAAAGCAGAATACGAGCTGCTTTTCCTCCTTCAGGTTGAGATGTTGACAACTCTTTAAGTGGAAATACAGAGTCAAAATTTCCACTGGTAGCCAGTGAGTGAAACGGAAAACTCATCTTCTGCTGGTTTTGTGGGAATATGTTCTAGTAGAATGAATAATCCCTGATATCTTAATTTCTTGGGAGGGAAAATACAAAGCAATCAGGTGCTTCTGAAGTGCTCAGTCTGTTGTTAGGCTGAGCGTGCTGTCTCTCTAGAAAACCTGATGTGCATTGCTGGCAGCAGGCATCAATGCCCCGAGGGAGAGGATATACAAGCCTGCAGGAATGTAGATAAATATCTAAGTTCTTACTCTGCATGACAGCAACAAAAAATAATCAGCGAAAGCCTCCAAAGATCTGCCAAGGAGCCCTTCTTCACAGTCACAAGCACCTTACCATGAAGAAAGCTAATAGAAAATATTTCATATTCATTAGATCAATACAATTCTGAGTTTTTTAAGAAACAAAATTGATAAGTTTTGGTTTGTGTGGGGAAGGGGAGGGAGAAACATGGATCCTTTCTTGATCTGGGCAATGTTTTCTCTGCACTAATGCCTAATGGCTTTGGCAGCTGTAATCTACTTGGTAACTCTCAGAACTGAAAATGCAGGAAACCAATTTTTTTTGTAAAATTTAGTAGCTTTCTGGAAATAGTTATACACCTTATAGAAGCATCTACTGATTATAGCAACACATCCTAGAGTTAAGTCAGTATAACTGAAGGCAAGGGTGTGTAATTGTCAGGGGGAGTAATATTTCATTATAGAATTTTCTAAACAGTGGTCAACTCCGGTTATTCCACAGATGTACAGACTGCCCCTTGGGAATGCTATTTATAAACTCATAAGCGGCTGAACAGCACTCACAAGAAGGCTGCCTCTCTCAAGAAAATTAATGACAATCTTACATTGTTTGACAAGGAAGAGAGAAGAGGCATTGTGTTAAGCTTAAAGCATGAAGCAATAGGCTACGTTTGCACTCTGTTGCCTTAAGCTCTCTACTGAAGACGGTAATATTGCTGAAAATGCACTACTCATTGCATTGTCAGCTTAGAAAAATCAATACAGGAAAATGTAAACATACAGGTTACTCCATATCCCTCTCTCCAAAAGGCTCCCAAGAGTGCCCTATAGCACATTACCATAGAGATACTGTGCCTTCATGTCCTGGAGCTTGCAGGGTGTGGCTTTGCTGTACTTCCATTAAAAAAAACCAAACACCACAACAAAGCCACAAAAAAACCCCAAGGCAATCATATTCAAAATAGTTCCCTGAGCGCAAGTAATATGTGCAGAATTTCTGCACGTGATCAGTCTTTTTTGGTGATAGACTGGTTTTATTTAGAATTCTAAAAACGACAGTTGAAGATAGTTTAATTTCAAGCCCAAACTTCTCTAAGACAACAATTCCCTGCTTTAAAAGTTTCCTGCTGGATTTGGAAGCTGAACTGACTGAGCAAAGCCATCAGGTGAGCACTAGAACTAGCACAAGAGTGAGACAGCCAGAAAGAGAAGCTCAGCATCGAAGAGTGATACTTTCCAATTGTGGTGGCAGTGACTCAGCTGCTTTTGGCACCACACTTAGAGCACAAAGGGGCTGTACAGGTATCAGTGACTGACATTTGAATATAAGAGCACTTTCAGTTGACACCATCGTCCTACCTGTGTCACAGAAATGCACCCTAAAATATATAACATGCATGCATGACAGTGATACAAGTATTCATGATGATGTACCAAATGCTTTGATAAAACTTACTAACTTCTGAGCAAACTTTATATCTTCAGTTCATTGTAATTAGGACTATATTGCTGTTACTGATGGAGCAAGGGAAGAATTACATTGCTAATAGTTTACATTTTGTGTGAAGCTTCTCCCCCTCTCGGAGCTCATGTGAGAATTGTTACAACAAGCAGCAGTTTCTCCTTTACTTTTATTGTACTAAGACAAAATGGCTGAAGGCCACAGCTGTTGATTTATTCAGATGCTGAAGGAAACCATTAGCCCACTGGACCCCAGAGATGAGATTTCTTTGTGCTAGATGTTAATATAAGGAAGTCCCAAACAGTGGCTGCCAAAGGCACTTAATACAAATGCAAGATGCCAAATGTACCTAAAAGGGAAGGAGGAAGGTGGTTGCTTAGTAGAGAAAAGATATGTATGCCAGTGAAAAGCACAGTTCGCTTTTTTCTACTTCTTGTTTTAAGTACAGCGCGATGTACTGCAACCAAAGAGTGGAGATGAAAACCCTCCTGTATTTAAATCAAATAGAGTATCTGTGAAACTACACGTATGGTTACACGTATGGTTATACCATGAAGGACTACATGCCCAACTGAAATGGTTTTTATCAACATGATGTGGAAGGAGCTTCTCTGCAAACTCCCTGCTGTTTGCAGCTTTGCATTAATTAGTGGTAATAGCCCAGTATAAATGAACTGAATCCTCAGAAGAGATGTCAAAGTAAAACCGTAATAGCTGCCATCAGGGTAGGCTGCCTATACTTAGCCTGAATTTCAGATATGTCTCCCTCTCCCCCAATTCTTTTCTTTCAAGATTCAACAGTTACAAGTCCTTTGTTTCATACCTGTGCAACAGAAGTGACATTTCTAATACTTGATTCAGGACTTTGAAAGTATTTAGTACTAGACAAGCTGTCATGTCCAATAATGTTTTAATCGACATTGGGTCCTATTTGAAGGAAGTATTTTTATATAACAAAATGAGGCTACAGAATTGAAACTTGTCCTGGCTCCCTGTCTTGTGCTCAGCCCAGCAAAATGGAGTGAGGCATAGGAGTTTTTGGCACGAAGCAATGGAATAAGACAAGGGAAATAAACACACTTGCTAGTCAAGGCTAGAACTGATTATGGAAAAGAGAATGGGATTGACTAAAGAGGTTGATAATAATGGAGGAAATAGATCAAGAGTGGTTAAACTGGAAACAAAGGACAGAGGAATTTGTTTCCACTGACTGATGTTCCTCAACCTTTTCAACCAAGAACTCAACCAATAAACAACAGACCATTTTTGTGGTGTTGCCACAACAATTTCCAGTTAAAGACAAATAAAATTAGGACAAACTTCCAGTGTTCATATTATTTCCCCCATTTTGGTTTCTTGCTTGTTCGATGTGTAAGAATGCAAATGTAGTTGGTTTACAAAGCCATTTTCAATTATTTTGCAGACCAGTTCTCACAGATCATCATGGATCCACACTCCACTGTTTGAGAAATATGGCACTAGTGCGCGATTCTTTCGATAGCCTGAAAACTGGCTATTGAAAACCAAATTCCTTAGTATCACCAGCTGTCTGTAGTGACACAGTATTTAATCTTCCTTTAGCAATAATCCACAAGAAAGACTACGACTGGTTGCTCTTTACCTGGATGGAGGGAGCTGGGCTGTAGTTGCAAAGGGTCCAGCCTATTCCAAGAGCCCTGCGTGGCTGTTAAGATGCCGCGTAACGGAGTGTCTGTAGGGGGGGAAGGAAGAAAAGAAAGACAAAGTTGGTTTTGCTTCTCAAAATAATGCAACCCACCCCCGCAACAGTTAAAAGAAATAATCAAATTAAATGTTAGTGCGCAAGCCTGATTTGCCCTGTCCTTGAAAATCTACATTTTGATACAGTTTTTGTATTTACAAAACAACTGCTCTGTGTTTTTACATTGTTTTTACATTTTCTTTTTTTTTTTTTTTTTAGAAGAGCACTACCTCAATCTGTGGAATAAGCAGAGTCACTCTCCACTGAGTATGCAGAGAAGGGAAAATACTGTGCGTGCTGAATTAATATTTTCCCACAGTTTGTATTTTTTTTAGGTGAAATATAACTGCTGCTTCTTCAAACCAGCAGATGGAGTTTTCTCATCTAAATAATGTTTTAACTTCTGAAACACAAGCCTGTCTTTTTTTAGTAATGTTATGTTACCTAGTAAGAACTGCTACTGCAAACAAAAGGTGAAATTTTACAGTCAAGACTGTTTAACTCCTTAGTGCTAGAGGCTGTATGCTTCCAGTCAATTTTTACAGGTATTATTGTGCAAGAAGCTGCTGTCATGAAAAATGTAATAGAGTATTAAAAGTATGAAAAATTGATGCGGCTGGAATCTTTGGGAGCAAACTACTTGGTTAAAATGGAATGTACAATTATTGCAGTACATGTGCCACTCGAATGTGCATGAAACCGTAACTTGGCAACAGCTGACACATGATTTTTGTTTGGAAAAAACCTCAGTTCCTTTATTTTTCTGTGCTCAAGGGAGAAATTTTGAAAGTTCTGGGTTTAGGTTTCTGCATTTGGAAGTAATGGAGTAATTTTAAGATTACCACACTGGCAAAAAAGTTCAACATTTGCTCTAGCACTACTAGGAAAAGAGCCTACTTCTATTTTTTTTTTTTGTGAGAGAAAAAACCACGGTGGTGAGTAATTGCATCATTCTTATTTTAAGTTATAAACCTACATTTAGGTTCAACACAATGACCTCTCTTGTAAAATAAAATGATAGCAGTTACTGATGTTAACAGTGAATATTTTCTTGATCTGTGAACACGTCACAACTCTTCCTCTCTCAAAAGCACGTAATAAATTCAGATGTTCCATTAAGCTCAATCATAAAGCATTTAAAATGCTAATCTTTCATTTTTAAAAGTTTTCTTGAACAGATTCCACCTTGGGAGGCAATAATGAGTTATTTTGGAGAACCTAATTGGATTTGAAAATACTCCGAAACAAATATGCACTTCCATAATTCTGTAGAGTCAGATTATCGATGCTCGACATTCTGCTTGAACTGACAGAAATGACTGAGTAGAAAGCAAGACCCAGTGCTCCCTGTATATCTGTCAGTATAACAGGAAGACTGCATTTTCAAAGGACTGCATACTATCTGAGTGAAAATGGCTACTTAAATGTTTTCAGCTTTTATTGAAGTGGCAAGCGAGGAAGGAACTCATTGCGGGTCATTTAGAAGGTAATTATTGGCAAATACGCATTTAGCAGATGACATCAGACATCGAGCATATAGAAAAGGACCAAGGTGGTCACATGCCTTAACGGTTGAGCCATAATAGTTAACAGCCTGGCGCAGATGTATTTCCCTTATATGTATTATAACTGCCAACTCATAGAGGAATGCTAAGTACGGGTCCCCGTGCTGCTCTGAGTTACACATGAGCAGACTCTTCTGTTTTTGCAACACTCACTGCAGCGAAGTCTTGTCAAACTCAACGAAGCATGAGGCAGACACAACTGTTGAGTGACACATCACGCACAGACCAAAGCCCCGAAGGAGGCCCAGCTTTAGATGTGGGCAAACCAGAAAATTGTACAGGGCTGCACATGATGGATTCAGCAGCAGTACAGCCAGTTGTCCAGAGAGAAGAGGACTTTTGGGCTCAGCAGCCACAGGAGCACCCTCAGGAACCCTCCCATTTCTGCCTCACTGGTACTGAAAAGGAGACAGAGGCTAAAGCACAGGACCGGCTGGATGCTGGTGCACTACCACGAGAGCAGATGGGCTCTGAATAAAACTCAAGTTTTTGTACTTGGACAGCTAAAATGCTTTGAGCCAGCCCCGGCTGCAGTTATCAAGACATGTAAAAATAAAAGAGAAGTTAAAAAAGCCAGCATCTTGCTAGTCCACAGTGTAAGTGTAAGTGTAAGAACTGAGAGCCCGCCGCTTTGCTCTTCAGTGTGTTTGAGACTGAAGAGAGGAGAGCAAGGTCAGCTTTATGCCAGCATGAGTATTCAGGGCTGACCCAAAGGTAGTAATCATGCTTAAATAAACTGGAATGAGCTTCTGCCCTAGTTCAGACCAGCCTCCTGAAAGAAGCCCTTTCAACCCTCTGTGAAGACATACACCACGAGTATTTTATTTCTCACCTCTTGTGCATGCATCCTTAGCCTTATGGCGGGGCTTAAAAAGGTAAAAATTGCTACATCAGATCGAATTTGTAATTCCTCTCATCCTTTATCCTTTTTTTTAGCATGCAGCTCTTCAGAGGAAGTAGGAAAAAAACTATAGGGAAGACAGATGAAGATAATTCATCCTCATGGAAGTTATTTTCTGAATTGTTGCTGGGAGACTTCAAACTCTAAGGTTGATATTTCCTTTCTGTCGCAAATCCCCTCTTGCTATTAACTACTGCAGATGTGGGGGTGAGGGGAAGTTGTATTTTTATAAAAAATAGATTCTTCTTTTAAGGGGAGTAAATGGGGCCATTTATCAGTGTTAAACGCTATACCTGCTTCAAGGAAATTCTCACTATCACTTGTACGTTTCCAGTCCTGCTGTCGGAAGAAATGGAAGCACAGGTTGCCTCAAAGCACAGCCAAGGAGGTAGAGTATCATACAATACGGCAGAGGCTTGTTTACACCCTCAGACTTCACATTTTGTCTTCAGTACTCATGATCTGACTCAGTGTCTGTTTATATGCCATGAGAAAGATGCTAAGCAAAAGCTGACTCCTGGAAATACTTGACATTCTTTTTAGGCTAATTTTGTCCTGAGCTTGGCTGAAATGGCTCATTTTGAACCACTCATAAAAGGAGGTCTGCAGCAGGGAAGACAGAATATTTTCATTTCAGAGAGCCCTGCTGCGTTATATTCCCTGATTTTCATCAAAACCAGACCATGTTTACTTGTCCTTTTGGCCTCAGGGTCACTGTTTTTTCTTTAAATCAGTTTAGTTCTAAGTAGTCGTTTTCACTCATTCCCAAGTTTCCCACAAAAACCTAAACAGTGGCAGCCTGATACAGCTTTGAATGCTTTCCTGCTTTCTTAAGTAACAAATAAACCAACAAAAAAACCCAACCTGCCCCAATGAGCTCCCCAAAAGCAACGCACGACCCCACAAACACGCACAGAAGGGCAGCAGCCTCCAAGGCCAAGGGGACGTGCCCCCTTCTCTCCCCAGACCCCCCTACACGTACCCGTCCCACCTTCCCTGAGCCAGGAGGAACGGCCTGGCCCCTGCAGCCAGACCCAACCCCAAATCTCAAAGACTTCTACCAAAAGTAGTCTGGAGGAGGCTGAGGGGAGACCTGATCGCCCTCTACAACTGCCTGACAGGAGGCTGCAGCGAGGTGGGGGTCGGCCTCTTCTCCCTGGTAATGAACGATAGGACAAGGGGAAATGGTCTGAAGTTGCACCAGGACAGGTTTAGGTTGGACATTAGGAAAAATTTCTTCACAGAAAGGGTTGTCAGGCTCTGGAACAGGCCGCCCAGGGAGGTGGTCAAGTCCCCACCCCTGGAGGTCACATCTTTATCCCATGGATCAATTTTCATGGGCAGTATAGAAAGAACTAAACAAGTCTGCAGACCTGGGAGAGAGTGAAAGGATTTCCTGCTTTACCCTAAAGCAGGTAAAATCTGTCTAAACCAGATAAATCATAGTATTTTGTGGAAGGGCACATGATTGCCATAGTGACAGGTTCATTTAAAAAAGTAAAATATGGAAGCCAGCCACTGTAGGTGAGCTACTAGACTTGGTCATTCCAAAAATGGAAAAAGACTAAAATTAACTGCAACGGGGAGACAGTTTATAGCATGTGGTGTGAAACTGAGGCCAGTTCCCACTGCAGAGATGCCACCACAGAAACTACTGTTGCTGTTGGCCAACCTATGTGAAGTGACTTAGAGGGTTTCAGTTCAACTCTCAGTGTTCTTATTGCCCAAAATTGCTACTTACACTGGCACAGAAAATATCTTCAAAGAGACTACAGTGCCTGGGGTCACAATATCTCTGGGAAACCTAGCAAAGATTCTGCTGGGAAGCCAATGGACATAAGAGATGATAGAATGAAATTTAGCTTCTCAGAGGTGACACATTCAGGTGAGGCACCTTCACAAGGCCATGTAAGGCACCTTCCTGGGACTGTTAATATCAGTAGCCAAAGACTGCACTAACTTCAGAGAGGTACAATTTCCAGGAGAACTGGACTAGAACGAGGAGTGGAAGGAGGGCTGGAAATGGCCAATACTGGTCTGGAAAGCAGAGTGCCAGATAAACAAAAGAAAATTTAAAAATTTATAATTTTTAAAATGTCAGCAAAAGCTAAAGCTACAAACGCAATAAAGTAATCAAAGGAAATAGATACTTCAGTAACAAAAATCTTGTCTTATGTCATTTAAATACACAAGCAAAAAGCCAATCAAGTATTCTGTGAAGCCACTGAGGGATATACAGAAAGTGGGAAGTTCATTAATGACGATATTATTGCTCTGAGCCTGAATAAATTCTCTGCTTTCGTCTTCATGAAATAAGCCAAAGGTCAGATTCTGAGGATTGGGATATTTTCCCAAGTGGGAGGGAAGGGAATGGAAACGTTGAAAGACTTTATGAGTAGATCAAAGCAGAAAGGCAATTAGAACTGATAAAAGTTCACATTAACCAGATACAGACTCTTGGTATATTTTTATTATTTTTTTTTTTTTTAACCTAGCTTCAGTTTGGGCTGCGCCTTCACCCGTTTCTCCACCAAGGTGTTGGCTTAAAAAAAGCAAGCGTGCAACGGCTCAAAGTATATTCCTATTTTCACCATGTGCCAGCTCAGGTTTACACTCAATGAGTTGAACAGGGTCTAATTTGTATCTAAGAGCGTCTGCGTCGGGAAGTATGAAAGTGTGACCTAAACACCGC